>NW_020946557.1:2640588-3146101 GCF_900497805.2 Vombatus ursinus | reverse complement strand
ATCTGAGCAGCTCCCTGCAGACTAAATTAAAGTAAGGAGAGCCAGAACCCCGGAGGGGTGCTCTTTCTGACCCTTATGTGGTGGCTACAGAGCTGATTGGGTAGTTTCTCTGTTTTGAAGAGGGGCTTTTGTACCAATCTTTCTCTGGCCCAGAAAGAGAAAGAGAAAGAGCTAGGGAGTCTTCACAGCAGAGCAATGCAGTTTTGGCAGGATTGCTATTTTTAGGAGGCTTTTCCTACAATTCTTTGTTTTTCTTCCCTTGTGTGTGTGGCCCCAGTTAAAGCATCATGCTGCAGAGTTCCTCAAAGGGCTGAGAAGTGATGATCCTATATCACAAGGACAGTGATGTCTGAATCCTTGACCACACCTTATGAGCCTCTTTCTCATTCTTTCGGGTATGTTTGTGTTAGAGTCCCTAGGACTTTGACATTTTGTAATTTCTGTCATGAGGGCCAGGTCCAAATTTCCACTTGCCTATGGATCATTTTCATTCAGGCATGCTACAGACCTCTCCAATTAAAGTGTAAACAAAACTGATTATCTTCACTCTGGGATCCCTGGTTTCTCTTTTATGTAAATGTTGTCATTGTTCTCCAACTCAGTGAGGTTGGAAATATTTGGGACAACTTGGATATTTCCATCCAAAACCATAGGTCTCAGTGCTGACTTACAGATGTGGACATAAAGAAGAATAAATTGGCTGTGACATATAGTATGTAAATACCGAGTCTTATCCATATGAGAGAGAGAGAGAGAGAGAGAGAGATCTAGCTGTCCATTTCTCCTTCCTACTAGGTTTTAGACCTTTGGTGTTTTCCTCTCCAAGACTGACCTTGACAGTCCTTTTATTTGGTGGAAGAAAACACATTTCTTTCCATGACCAAAAAAGATTTTCCTTCTATCATCACCTTGATGAACATCTAGGAAAGATAGGTCAATCGCTTGATGTTTTTGTGCCCCCTGCTCCTAACATAGTACCCAGCACACATTAGAAACTGAATATCTGATTCTTGATTAAGTTAAAATTGATAAATGTATAGAAAATGTTCAGACAGATGAGGAAAGAAAGGATCAGAAAAATGTTATGATTTATCTAGCATCACTTTTCCCCCAAATCCCTACCTAATTCCATGGGCCTTTCCTTGTTACAGTGACAAGTAGTTCAGCACAAAACACGTACACTCACAACATATTTGCTATTCCACATCCACAGTCCCTCACTTCTCTAAGAATGAAGATAAGTTTATTTTCTTATTTCTTCTCCAGGGGTAAGACTGGTAATTCTAATTACACAACATTTGGCTTCATTTTAGTGTTCTAATCATTTATATTGTCTTAGTCATTGCACTTGTCTTGTCCCACTTATTTTTTTCCACATTTCTCTGAATTTCCAAAATTTGTTGGTTCTTCTAAGGGAAAAATATTCCATTTTATATACAACAATTTGGGCACCCACTTTGTTTTTATTTGTTTGCTCACACACACACACAAGTGTTACTATGAATACTTCGTTATATAGGAGACCTTTTTTTCTATCTTTGATCTGCTTAGCAACATATGCCAGGTGAATCAAAGGATATGAAATGATTTAGTGAATTTTGTTACAAAATGCCACATTTTTATCCAAAAAGGTTGAATGAATTCAGAACTTCACCAATATTGTATTAATGTGCTTGTCTTCTCAAAGTTGATCCAACATTGACCATTTCCATTTTTTGTCATCTTGGACACTTTTAAAAGGATTATCAGATGAAACCTAAGAATTTTTAAAAAATACTGATCTCTATTATTACTAGTGACAGTGCATTTGTCTATGTGGCTGTTGATAATTTGTAATTCTTCTTTGGAAAATTATTATCCTTTGACTACTTACCTTATTGGGCAATGGCACTTGTTCTTGTGCATTTCATCTTTAGATAAAATGTAAACATTTCTATCAATTTCATTTAATGTTGCCTCATTTGTAAAATGGGATAATAAGAGCACCTGCTTCATAGGAGGTAAACTGCTTATCAAACTTTTAAAGATTTATAGAAACATGTTATTTTTCTTGTATTTATGCTAATTAATTATATATGATTGATATCAGATGCTTATGAAAGATATCTGATACAATGATTTTACCCCATCCCCCCTTGACACTTTCATTTCTTATTAAGGGCCTCTGTCTCTCCCCTCAGAGTAAATAGCATAGCTACCCATAATAAATAACCACATCATAGTTTTTCAATGCATGTAAAGGGAAACATTTGGGACAGTCTATATTTTTATGTAATATTAAAATCCACCTGGTCAATACTTTATTATCCTGTCTCAGGCTTCTCTCCAGGCCTCAAGAGAGAGGCTGCCAATCTAATACAAACATTGTCCAATGATCCTATTGTGGGCTGCGTGGGTAAAAAGGATAGCTGTTATATAAGAAATATAGTTGGTTCACTTTGTTATCTCTTGTCCCATTCTCAGATTGGAGTATGATTAAAAAGCCAGCCCATCATACATAAACAAGATTTGAATTTGAAAATATTTTATTGACTATTAGGTCACTTATCTTCACTGTAAAGAAATGGAAAGACAAATACTATTGAGACATAATAGAGACAGGCAGCTAGGTGGCACAGTGGATAGAGTGTTGGATCTGGAGTCGAGAAGACCTGAGTTCAAACACAGCCTCAGACGCTTCCTAGCTGTGTGACTCTGGGTAAGTCTTTTAACCTCTATCTATCTTAGTTTCCCCATTTGTCGAAGGGGGATAATAATAGCACCCACCTCCCAAGATGGTTGTGAAGACGAAATGAGATAGTATTTGTAAAATACTTTGTAAACCTTAAAGCACTACATAAATGTTGTTCTTCTTGTTATCCACCTATTTTCTGTAGCTTGAATTTTTAAAAAAAATCCTTTGGTCCAAATCTACTTGGAAACAAGGTAGTAGAGGACTTGATGAACATTTAGCAGGAATATAGTACACTTAGGTGACTATTCCTTGCTCCATGTCTTCACAACATTTAAACCATGTATATCCAATTCTGTATTAGGCAATCATTATATATAAGGAGTATTATAATCAAATAATGGATGACCCTACATATTTCAGGCTTACTAGAGGAGAGATTAAAGATGGAGCTGTTTTTTGACAGAAAACTAGAAAGACAATTTATTACTGCATCATAGAATCCCCCATTCCTCAATTTATCAAGCAAAAACTGAGTGATGATTTATTCATTATCAGACTATAAACATGTCTACAGACATAACTATAGTACAATATCTTTGCTTATGCCTGAAGCTAACCATAGCTAATAACATCAAAGGGTTGCTTTAAGCCAAATCCTCCACATGCACTTGGAAAATTGAAAGAATAAAATTGAGAAGGCCCAGATCCTCCGTATTTCATCTGGTTGAAGCATTTTCAAGTTTTTTTGGGGAGGCAGATTGTTAATAGAAGTAACTTCATGTATTTATTCTATGGATTTTCATTTTAGGAGAATAGAAGTTCTATATTACCGTATCCTATGATCTTTTTTCAAACCTCATCATTTTTAACCTCTCTATACCCTTTGACACTGTCCATCCTCCTCTTTGATACTCTCTTTTCTATAGGTTTTTTTGTGATTCTGCTCTCTTCTGTTTTTCATCCTACTTGTCTGACTCCATCTTCATCCATGTCATGCCTATAACACTCTGACCTGGGTCCTCTTCTCTTCTCTCTTTATACTATTTCATTTGGTAATCCCATTGCTCCTATGGTTTCAATTATATCTCTATGCAGTTGACTCTCAGGTCTACTTATCCAGCCCTAATCTTTTTAGTACCTCCAAGTCTTGTATCTTCAACTGTCTATTAGGCATTTCAAACTGGATGTCCCATAGACATCTTAAACTCTTCATGTCCAAAACTAAACTCATTGTTTCCCCTAAAACTATGCCTAATTCCTAATGTCCATTTTACTGGAATAGTACCACCATCCACCAACTGAGGCTCACAACCTAGGTGTCGTTCTCAGCTTCTTACTGTCCATATCTAATCATTTATCAAGTCTTAACATTTCTATATTCACAACATGTCTCCTATATGCATTTTTCCCCTCTGACACTATCATCACTCTAGGGCAGGCCCTTATCACTTCATGTCTAGACTATTGAAATGAACTTATTATTTATTCTACCTTCCTCAAGTTTCTCTCCACCCTAGCCCATCATCTACTCAACTCTCAAAGCAGTTTTCCTAATGGGCAGGTTTGACCATGTCACCTACCCATTCAATAAATTCGAGTGGCTCACTATTACTTCCAGGATCAAATATAAACTCCTCTGTTTGACTTTTAAAATCTTTCATAATCTCGTCCCTTTCTACAATTCCAATATCATACTTTATTCCCTTCCATGAACTCTGTGATCCAGTGATACTATCTTTCTTGCTTTTCCTCAAGCATGACACTTCATCTCCCAACTATGAACTTTGCACTGACTGTCTCCCATGCCTAGAATGCCCTCCTTCTTCATCTCTACCTCCTGGTTTGTCTAGCTTCCTTCCCCTTCTGCAAGAAACTTTCTTCTTGACAGCCCTCTGATTAATAATGCTAAGCCAGGTGTAAAAATGGAGACCTATGCTTACCCCACTGTTTGCCACTGTCATTCAAGATGTCTGGACCAGAGTCCAGATTGTTTCTCTGTTGATGGGTAGGGTTTTTGGATGGTTCTGTTTGTGGTAGACATTGTGCTGATTTCACCAAATCTTGGGATTCTGCAAAGCATGCTAAATGATAGCCATGACCACTCAGGAGATCAACTAAACTATTTACCCAGGAAAAATGAGTAGACAATGTATTTTGGAGAGACAATGATGTGCTATTGGATGTACAATGCATAAAATTAGTGTATTAGTTTATATATATATATATATATATATATGTCTTGGACACAAGATAGAAGTTAACAGTGAAGTGGGCCCCCATTAAATAAGATGAAGAGCTTGAACTGGACTGCATTTGGGAAAGTATACAGTGCTTTTAGATAGCTAGACGTATAGTTAGATAATATACTGTATGTCTAAAATATATTTATACCAGGCACTGTGCTAAGGACTGGGAATACAAATATAAACAAGGAAGATGGTATCTTCCCTCAAAGACCTTATAGTCTAATGGAGGAAAACAACACATAAATGGGACGTAATGTAAGAATGGTATCCAGAGAGAGGCAAGGTAGCAAGTGAAGAGAAATCTGGAGAGTCTAGAAACTGGGAGAGTTGACCACAAACTTTTTCGGGAGAGATGTGTTTTTTTCATACCAATATTCTTCCAATGATATTGCATGGTAATACATCATGGAATACCACAATGTCTGAAAAATTGAAGTTGCGGGTCACTCAAAAGTAATTGGGAAATATATTTCCCAATTATCTATCTATCGATCTAGTTGGAAGAGGTCCTAGAGATGATCTAACCTAGCTAGCTAGCTATATATTTAAATATCTCTATCTGTCTGTCTGTCTATCTATCTATCTATCTATCTATCTATAGGTTGGTTGGATGGTGAGTGGAAATAGGTTATTAACAATAAAGGAAATACAACAAAACCTTAATTAAAGAGATAATCAGAAATGTGTGGGCAGAAAAAGCATTGGGCCTGTCATGCAGTCATAGCCAGAGATATCTGGGGGCCAGCCTGTGTGTTTTTCTGGTACCCACATAATGTGATGAAATTTAGAGGAAGACCTAGAGTACTTTGAGAGGATCTCTTGTGTAAGACTCATGGAAAGATGGATAAAAAGCTGTGGAGGGGTTATGAGCTGCACCATTGGAAGAAATATTCACATTAATAAAATTACAAATACATGAAGTATAATATTATGTGTAAGAATTACACAGTATGTGAAATGATATATGGATGGCCTGTGTTCTATAGTATTCACATATTTGAGATCATGGAAGAATAGAAGCAAGTGAAGAACATATTTCTAATTTATCATAAAAGGTCGTGCTAACTAGGGAGCTAGATTCCTCTGTAGTACTTTTATTTTTATTATTTTATTATCTCTTCAGAGAAGATGTTATTGTGTATGTATGTATGTGTGGGCACATGTGTGTACATGCATCTGTGCTGGCATATGATAATTAGTAATAGGTATAGATCCTTTGGGCCCTAGGTCCTTGGATCCAACTTAGCTATCCAAATGAGAAACAGAGGACAGTGGATAAAAGAAAGGCATTAGTTCTACAGAATCTGAAGACCAAGAGAGAGACTTGTGGCTTGCAGACGTAGGAGAACAAGGTTTGGGGTCTGTTCCTTTTGAACCAGGGCAGGAAATGGTTATGCAGAATTACTGCTTCTTTGATAATCAAGAAAGTCCATGGAAAAGCATTCATTGGAATTGTCAGCAGAAGCTAGGTGGAACTAGAAAGGGGTCATCTCTAGGACATCTTCCAACTCTAGCATCTTTTCTTTCTATGAATATAATACAACCCACCAACAGGCATTTATTAAATACCTTCTTTGTGCTAGGAACATGCTAGGCATTGGGGATACAGTCAAGAAAATGAAGCAGGCTTTGACCTCAACAAGCTCAAGTTACATTAATGCTAGCTAGCTAGCTAGATAGACAGATAATTGAGAAATATATTTCCCAATTACTTTTGAGTGACCCGCAACTTAAATTCTTCAGACATTGTGGTAATAATGACTTATTACCATGCAATATCATTGGAAAAATATTGGTATGAAAAAGACACATCTCTCAGATAGCTAGAGACAATAGACTTGACATGAGAGTAGGCTAGATACCAGACAAGGGAATCCAGAACCAAAGGAATATAAATAAATAAAACTTATCTCCTGAATTGGGCCAAGGGGTACTCTGTAACTACTTCCTCTACAATAATTGCTCATCTATGCAGTCTTTACCTTCTGAGTCTTCAAACCTATGTTTATTACATAAACAGCTTGAGTGTGTTATTCTGATAACTCACTACTAATGAACTACTAATGGGAGATAAAGGATATAGGAGGGGTGTGCTGGTATATGTTTAATAACTAGCACTCTGGAGGAAAAAAAAGCCAAAACAAAACCTGTGCACCCAATACCCTTTTATAATTAATCTGCCTATTTACATTTTCTCTATCACTTTTAAGTCCAGACAATCAATAAAAGCAATAAATAGAAGCTTGATTTTTGGACTGATTACTGAAGTGTAAATATTCACATTTAAAATTGTTCTAGCACACCCTTGGATATGGCCTAGGGAGGATTTTGGTGACAACAGAGGAAGTAAAAAACAAAACAAGACAAAACAAAACTGAGCTTGATGATGGTCACTTGCTTTCACAGGATTGCCAGGGACTGGGAAAGGGTTTGTTGAAAAAACTTCATTAGAGACTAGTAGAATATACATTTAAGAGGGAATGACCAGAGAGGACAAAATAAAGTGAAAGAAGTTCATAAAACTTACAATTATGTTATTGAGAAAAGCCAAAGTTTTGTAGCATGTTGGGAATTGCCTCTTTAGAAGCAAAGTACCTATAATCTCTACTGCCCTTTCAATTTTAAAAGGCAGTGAACGGTGATAATGAAAGATTTATTACATTTAAAAGGAAATGTCATACAATTCAGACACAAAGAATTTCTATTTATCTGCAAGGCTCAGAAAATGTTCTTGAGAAAAATCAACATCACTTCTCTATTCTAGTAGTTGTTTTTCTTTTTCTTAGCTAAGAATGGGAGGTTTTTTCTGCCCTACTACACTTGATACATATCTTCTCATGACCTGGTGATACATGGTCACTATATGATATAAAAAGAAAAAAAAGTCTTTTATCTTTTCTCTTTCAACTGATTTTTTTTTTCTTACTTTAAAAATCATGGGATTTTAACTCTCTCTCTTGCCAAGTGGAGAGATGACATTGAAAAGCAGTGTGACGCAGTGGATAGAAAGCTAGCTTAGGAGTCAGGAAGACATGAATTTGAGTCATGCCTTTGACACATCGTGACTATGTGACCCTGGGAAAGGAGCTTTACTTCTCAGTGTCCCAGGTAAATGTCTAAGACTTTGTGAAATTGTGATTTCCTGTTGACAGACTCTTACCAGAAGAGCAGTTGCATTAGAAGAGGAGATATCTTCATCAGGAATCCACCACACCAGTGAAATTTCAGGTTCATTCTAGTTTTTTTTTTTTTTTCAATGGAGGAAGATGCCAGATGACCATGAGAATTGCCCAGATAACAACAACAAAAACAAAAACCATAAACTATCAGCCAAGAAGTAAATAAGCCTTTGAAGAGTTTGGTTTCAGATCTAACTAACTTAGGTCACCAAGTAGAGCATTTGTAAATGAAACTGGAAAGACTACAAACAGATTGTGAAAAGGAGCAGATCTTCTACAGCAATAGCTATGGAAGCACCACGTGTGGACCCCATCATTTCCATATCTGTGTAGTGTTACGTGAAGAAGTGTCAATAGCATCTGAGAAGACAAGTTAGAAAAAGTGGCTAGACCTGACCAAACTACAGGAAAGAATATATGTTGGAAACAACACAATTAAAAGGTACTTAGGGATCAATTTTCAAGGAATCTCAGAGAGGAAGATTCTGAATGAGTAGAAAAGATTAGACATTGCTTCTAGCAAAAAAAAAAAAGATAATAGAGAAATCAGAACTACAAAACTTTATTCCTGTTTTCATCTCTGTAAAATTTTATGAGAATTCAGACAACCTTTTGCAGACAATTTTCTCCAGCAGATCACATCTTTATTTCCCACAGCTTCCTGAGAAAGTGCAGCGAATTTAAGATCCCGCAATTTTTTTTTTCAGAAATCAATTTGAAGAAGGAAACAAAGCATATATGAAAGTAGAACAAAATGCAGCCTGTGGTTCTCTTCAAACCAGAGACTAAAATAATCCTTAAACCAGGACTGAACATCGCCCATACATGTTAAAATTACATAAGTCTAGGACAGTTGCAACTACAGCAATAATTTTGTTCAACAATCTGCTGAGTATTGACAATAAACAAGGAGTGAAACAGGGAGACATCTGTTTGCATTAGGTGTATGCCAGTTTTGTGGAATATATCCTGTGTAGGATCTAGACTGAAGAAAGATTCCCTCTCAAGGACAAGGTTTTCTAAATATCTCTATACATACTAACTTTATTGAACCCTCAGACATTATAAATTTTTTTTATCAAAGTATTCAGCAATTGTTGTTGTTGCAATATGAGAGCTTGGTTTACGCGAATGTTATCACTCTTGTTGCTGCTGCTATAACTGGTACAACTGTATCTACATCTTGGACTGCCTGCAGAGAAAAAAAAATCTATGTTGTAAACAACACGATTAAGAGATAATCAAGGATCAATTTTCAAGGTATCTCAAAGAAGGGAAGGTCCTAAATGAGTAGAAAAGATCACAGACATTGTTTCCTAGTTACCTAAAGACAGGGAGTATTGTGTGGTGGAAAGAACATTAGAACTAGGGTCAGGAAAAACTTGGATTTGAATCTAGGCTCTAACACTTACTAGATGAATCTCTGAACTTCAATTTTCTCATCTGTAAAATGGGGATAATATGTATTATTCCACTCACGTCACAGAGTTGTGCTGATCAAATGAGATAATGTATGTAAAATGTCTGGCAAACCTTAAGGCCTTCTATAAATATTAGTTATCCTTATGTAAAATGATTTGGGCTCAAGGTTGAATAGGAGGCAATCAGATCAGATCTTATTTGGAAAACTGTATAGTTAAGTAGAGAACTATTTATTAAGCACTAGGGGTCATATACCGTTCTAAGTATTGGGGCACTATGCTAATTCTTCGACAATGCTTTTGACATTTCCAAATTTCTCAGTGATTCAGAAGTTCATTTCCATAATATTGATTTTTTTATTTGTGATATTATATGGATAAAAATAATGACTTTGTAGCAATCAAAGTGACAAGTAAACTCTAAAGAAATGGAAAAGCACATGACAGGTGTGAGTAGGCTTATGATATATTACCAATCATGACTCATATGGGAAAAGTGTCGTGAAAGACATTTCCAGGATGTCTATTATCAGGAAAAGAGGTGAGTCAGACTGAGAGACCATGGGTAGATAGTCAGAGTGCTATGTTGTTATTCCAATCTGTTACAAGAACCTTTGAAGGAAGCATCCATTCTTCTTATTTAGTGGTTCTTCTATGGACAATTTATAAAATGGCAATTGAAGAACAAATGTAGCACTCTTTGGGGATACAGGATGGAGATGTCCTTCCCCCACCTCCTTCAGAGCAAGTATAAATAACTTCTTGACTGCTTCTTGTTGGCTATAAAGACTCTTTTAATTGGCTGTTGAATGAGATGGCTTGGGCATGTTAAAGGGGCCCTCTTTACCCTTCTGGACTCTTCTTCTTTTTGGCTTTTGAAGTATAAGGATGATGGAACACTAGAGGGCTGAAGGGCCCTCCTCAACATTGGGCCATAAGCTGTGAACCTAGGCCAGTCTGTTTGTGGAATGGGGCATCCTCTGCTTTGTGCCTTCTTTACCTTGGTATAGAGCCTTATGAGATTTTAAAAGGCTGCTAGCATCCTCCTTGGGTTGGGCATGGGGAGTTCCACTTAAGTAGAAGTGTATCAGTTACCAAAGCAGTTGTAGCAGAGACAAAGGCAGAGGCAGTCTGGTATAAAGAGAAAGGGTTGCCCACAGAGAAATGGAAGATGTCGGAGGACCTGGGTGAAGGTAGGGAAGAAGCCCATTTCAAATTGATAGGGATATTCTCAGTAGAGTTGAAATTAACTAATGAGTAATCCTATGGCAAATGTCTCAGTTAGGCTTGAATATCAGTCTCTCAAAAGACTGTAATAATTTTATGCTTCTTTAGTCCTTAATATTCCCTTTCTTGGGTGGATATTAAATTGTCTATTCCATATTTGCCTCATGTTTGTACTTTGGGCACTTTTTTTTTGCTTCCCCTTCTTTGGTAATCTGAGGTGGCTTGGAGTACTTTTTTTTAATTCCCCTTCCTGCCCTTGGGAGTCTGAGGTAGGAGTATATTGAAGCATTGGGGAGATTAGTTCCCCTGTTGAGAAGATCGTTAACATGAGAGACAACAGCCCAGTCAGTAAGGGTAAGTATTGGCAAAGCCTGTCCCTGTGGCCTGACTAGCAGAGCAGCCTGACTAGACACAGTGGTAGATATGGGGGACCTTGTCCATTTAAAAAAGCTAATTCTAGTCAATGTCATGTTCTGGACAATAAAAATGATGTCACATTTTTAGCATAGCCTTTCAAGGTGTGCCAACTTTTCTACAGTGTCTCCATGTGATATAAGTAGTGCAAATAACAATATTCATATTTTTGAGGAGAGGTAACCAGGCTTTAGATAAGTTAAATGACTTGTTCCTGGCTATCCAACTAGTAAATATCAGGATTTGAACCAAGGTCACTGATTCAAAGTCTGACATTCTTCCTAATATGCTGCAGAATGAAAAGATGAAGAAGGGGATGCACAAAATAATGAAATGAGATCCACTGAAATGTCCAAGCTCATTTATTTGTTTCTTTGCCTCTATCTGTCCTCTCATCTCTCCACAGTAAAAATGAATTCTCTTGTTTACTTTGCGCTTCTTACCCCCTTCACTCTATCTCTGTGCACTTTGGTCCGATTCCTATTTTTTAGGTTCCACTCCATCTTTCTTCCTTTGTCTTTGTCTCTTAACCCTGGTCTCTGACAGTATTCACATCCAATTCCCTGAAACTTCCAGTTTCCACACACTTAATCATTCTCTTTGAAAACTGCCCATTGTAAACCTCATCACCTCTGACCTTCCACATCTACAGATGCTTCCTGTGAGCCAGGGCCCAACAGCTGATGCACATACTATATATCAATTGTATGGCACTGAAAATGTTGACTATTTATAAACTGCTAAAGATCTTGCATTTAATAAATTATCCTAAGCTTGGGATCATTGATTGTTATACAATTTAAATTCCTTGGTTCTTATTCTTCTGGCTAGTCACATTTAAATAATATTGCTTATGTTAGCTTTTCTGTGGGGAATGGGGGGCAGGAGGGGCAGAAGATATATATGTGAATATAATTTAGACTGACCACTGGTAGGACACTTGGGGAGAGGATATTGTTGTTTGTGTTGTTGTTCAGTTGTATCCAACTCTTCATGACTCCATTTGAGGTTTTCTTGGCACAGATACTGGAGTGATTCACCATTCCCTTGTCTACCTTATTACACAGATGAAGAAACTGAGGCAAACAGGATTAAATGACCAATTGTTTTCAGTTGTGTAACTCCTTGTGACCCAATTTGGGATCTTCTTGAAAAAGGTACTGGAGTGGTTTGCCATTTCCTTCTCTAGTTTATTTTACAGATGAGGAAACTGAGGCAGAGTTAAATGACTTGCCCAAGGTCACACAGCTAGTAAGGGTCTGAAGGCAGATTTGAACTCGGGAAGTCTTCCTGACTTCAGGAGTCTTCTAGGACTTCAACTCTGATACTCTATCCACAGTTCACCTACTTTTCTGTCACTTTCACTAATAGAAAAGGAGTCATTACAAACTCCTTAAATTGGCAGATACCCAAAAAAAAATCATTTATGATTTGGCTCTGGAAAGTACTTTTATACTTGAATTTGAATAAGGGTGTGCCCAACGGTCTGGGAATTCCAATGCTTCAAGTACAATCATGAAACTGCGCTATGGAGGCCTGACTCACTGGGAAATGTCGATGGAACCAGATTCTTCATTGCTTTCAAAGGCCATGCTTATCTCCTCCCTCCTGCTTCCTCCATGTGGGCAATGGGTGATATCACCTCTTGGAGAGAAACAGAGTAGCAAGCTAAGTAGTGACACTCCTTTTTATGGGAGCATCGATATAGAATCAGGCTGACTTAGAAATTCAGGGATTCCAATCCACTGCCTCCAAACTAGAGAGTTCTTCTATAGGCAGAAGCTTATGTCTGGTCTGTCATTAATCTGACACCCCCTCCCCCTCTCAAATACTTTATTTGCTCCAGTTTAACTGCTACATGTACACAGGCTAATTGCATTTGCTGTCTCCTTGGATCATACTTATCTTGGAAATGTTTTGACTTAAGAAGTCAGTTTCAGCCCTTGTTCAGATGTAAGAAGCAGGCAGAAATAATTCTGAGCAGAGATGGTGAGGATGCAGGGGCTTGTGAAAGCAGGGTGGAGGATAATATTGCGAGATTGAAAGCAACATTTATCATGCAGTGTCATTTTGTGGTTAAAGAGCAGACCTGGGAGGCAGAAAGACTGGGGTTCAAGTCACACCTTTGAAACACACTGGCTTTTTGATTCCTGGCAAGACTCTTAATCTCTTAGTGATTCAGGCAACTGTCTAAGACTCTTAAATTGCCCAGAAGGTATCAGTCTGTACTGACAAATGGAGCTCCTCACTGGGAACTCCCTAAATAGATGAAGTCACAGATCTGGTCAAAACCAGAAAGCCACAATGCAAACAATCTTCCTGTAAATAATTGAAAGCTGGCTATGTTGCTTAAAAGGGGAGGTCTGCATATTACACGAGGATTTCAATTAGTTGGACTACCCATGCAACTCATTAATGAGTAATTGAGAACTGACTGCATTTATAGCATTATAATCGTTATAATCCCTCTTTGTTCAAGTGGGTCCTTTTGCATTAAAGGCAGTACTGTTAAGGTTCAATTCAGGGGATCATAAGTTTAGAGATGGAAGGGACCTTGAAGATCATCTAGTCCTATCCCCTCAATTTACAGATGAGGAAGTGAAGCCCCCAAAGGTTAAGTGACTTGCCCAAGGTCACACAGTTGGCCAGCAGTAGAGCAGGGACTTAAACCCACATCTTCTGAGGCATCTAGTATCCTTCCACTGCAATGTTGTTGCCTTTCAGTTCAAATCAACAAATATTTATTGAGCATTTACTAAATCCATCTCACTTTGCTAGGTGTTGGTGATTCAAATGATAAAACCGAGGTATCTTCAGGAAGCTTACAATTTAAAATAGGGCATAAGACATGTACCCTAAGAAGACAGTTTCATGAAGTAGAAAAATTACCGGATTTGTAGCCAGATTTTTCATACTGCTTCCGAGGGACATGCTCATCTTTTCCGTCGTGCTTCTTTCGTGCTGGGAATGGATGACATCACCTCTTAGAGTGAAGCAGTAGCAAGCTAAACAATGACACTCCTTTTTTTGGGTCCTGGGGTCAAATTTATTTGACCTGGGGTCAAATCCTTGACCTACTATTTACTATCCAAATCACCTTGAATAAGTCACTTAACTTTAGTTTCTCATCTACAAAATGAGGGGTTTGAATTAGATTACCTCTGAGGTCCTCTCCCACATCTAAATCATATAATCCTTTACAAATAAATACAATGAAATGGCAGAATGTGATAAATCTAGGGAAGAGGTCTAGACACATCTCTAAGATAAATTTGAGGAAAGGGAGATCATTTTTAATTGGGAGGATTAGGAAAAGTTTTGTGAAGGATCACAGAATCATAGGTTTAGAGCTGGAAGGGATGTGAGGAGTGTCACCTTGGCAGGCCTGGAAGGGAGAGGAGGATCTTAAGCAAAGATAAGGAGAAGTATGTTCTAGGAATGAAGGATAGCCCTCATAAACTACTCCTTACTTTACAGTTATGCTTCCCCCCTACTTTCTATGGCAACTCTACACAGTGGGGCTTTGGGGAGGGGAATGAGAGAGGAGTGAGTGATGTGCTATAGTTGTGGCAGGAATAGGTCTGAGTCAAAGCTTGGAGAGGAAAGGGACAGAAGAACCAATAATGGTGGTGTTGCTCTTGGCAGGCCTGTCCACCAAGTCTCTTACTCTGCTTTGCAATGGGCTAGATGAGGCCAGAAGTGCTAGGAAATGGTTGCCAGCAACTAGGCAGCTGGGACAGAGCCCAAGGAAAGAAATACCCTTATGAGTTTCTGCTCGAATTAGATTCTGAGTTCCATGTTCCCAGGAATTAGGTACAGAGTTCCTCTAGAGTTTTTGCCTCAATCACTACTGACCAACCCTACTAGAAGTGTGAGTCAAACATTCCATCAGAACCATGTAGCCATAAACACTGTCCTGTGCCCCTAAGGCCACAGCCAAAGGAAACTCAACAACTCAAACTATATTAGTTGTAGAACTTCCAGGTGCTGATTAATCCTATCCCTTGGTCAGGGGGTATATTAGGAGATATAGCGAGTGGTAGTCTCATGGATCCTTGGTAGATGTTTTATCATTTATTGCCCTCTATGGTTACTATGTGCTGTTTGTTTGCTTATTGATTTTGTGAGAAAAGTAAACATGTCGGCAGTATCCAAGTATGCTTGTTAGCCTTTTTGTATGTCTGATGCCATCATGCCAAAGTCATGTGACTCATACTGAAATAAAACCAGTTCAAAAGAAGGTAGGGATTCAAAGTGGTTGGGAGCTCAGAGCTCATTTCCACTGGGGTGTTCAGGGAGGACTAGCACCTCTGGTGGGAGGGCTTGACAAGCCCTTTTTAGGGCTCATCCACCTTTAGTGTCTATCTTCACCCAACTCTCATCTGTGCTTCAAGAAGCTGAAGCATATGCAGCAGTCACACCCCAGTAAAACCCTCTTAGCAGATGGGTTAAACCTGTTTGAGGGTAACCTAAGGGCTGCAACACCATTGGTGAGTTAGGGAGATGTCTACCCCAAGCATGTTCCCCAATGGAATGGGTGCATGAAAACAATCTGTTCCAATGGCCATGAAGGTAGCCGAAGCAGGAATTGTAAAGTGCTTAGAGCTTGACAAGACATCAAAGATGCCAAGTTATCCACTACATCTTGAGTCATCTTGACTTCTGTCTTGTCACTAGATTTTGATGACTCTGGAAGAGAGAGTAAGGCTAATGATGACTTTATGCAACTCTGCCTCACTTAAATCCATTTCACACACAAGTCAAGACATCACCTTGTGACGTCATTGGTCCTCTTTGAGAATGAAGGATGAATAACATTGGTGAAATCCACAGATCCATGAATGCTTGACAGGTCAGCACCACCTCAGAGAGAACAGCAGAAGTGAGGCATAGAAGGTGGTGGATTCCCTAGTAAGCACAGTGAGCACGGCAGTTACTTAGCACTACCACACTAGTGAGGCATATGCAAACTATAAACATGAAGTTGAGACTCCCCTGGGAATGGCGTAAGTATCACCTAGCAGCTTACCAGCAACTAGGCAGCTGGGACAGAAGTGGGAGAGGATAGCAGCTAATAATCTACTTTTACTAATATGTAGAGTGAATAAATGCACATCTGGAAAGGCAGGTTGGAACCAAATTGAGAAGAACCTGTAATGCTACCCCAGGGAGAAAGCATTTGATTCAAGAGGTCATGGAGAAGTGGTAAAGATTTTTGGATAGAGGAGTAAAATAGACCTGTGAAGTAAGAAGGTCATTTTGGTAGCTGTGTGAAATGGAAGCACCATGACTAGGGAAGTAATGAATTCTGTAGTAACTGGGGTGCATTGGGTCTTGTTATGGGCACTGGAGGTGGCAGATAGCTGAGGTGAAAAAGCTGGTAGCTACTGCTGATGGCTAATTAGACCGATAATGACCATGAAGTCTTTTGGCAGATTTAGTTTTTTTACGAAAGAGATTCAGACCATAAGTCTCCCAGGCTCAGGGATAGTGTAGTTGCAATATTTGGTGTTTCCCAAGAGATTTTCCTCAGGTTAGTGTATATCTGCAGGTGTTATTACTCATGGGAACATAGCCAATGGAACAGTTTGTTGTATCTGTATTTTGATTATCCCTTCTTGACTGTATGCTATTCCTATACTAGGTAACTTCCCAATGGCTGGGAGTAGTTTTTTGATGCAGGTGTGTCTTTGATGATAAGATCATTCTGGGACAACCTAGGTGACATCTTTGACAAAACAATTATCTGAGACTGATTTTCAACTTTGAGCCATGTTTGAGAGGCCTAGATTTAACATAAAGGATGGATTAGTGGGGGTAGAGACTAGAGCCAAGTTGACATTTTAGTAATATCTTAGGCAAAAGGTAATAAGGACAGTGGCTGTGACTGTAGTCATATGAGTGGAGAAGGGGGCAAAGCGAATGATGTTGGTAAAGACGAACCCACTCAACAACTGATTAAATATGAAGCATGAGAGAGAGGGAAAAAAAGGTGATTTTCAAGTTATAACTTTGGATGACTGGGGGGATGGTGTTTCCTCCAACAGAAATAAGGAAATTGGGAAGAAGTAAATTTTGATCTGGTCGTGTTATGTTCAGAATTGAAACGTTTTGGGTTTTGCATAGGATGATTATGTTGTTTGACAACCTCACGCCTTTATTACTGTAATAGTCTGCTGATGGATCTGCCTCCCTCGTCTCTCCCCACTCTAATCCATTTTCCATTCAGCCACCAACGTGATTTTTCTGAAATGCAAGTCTGATCATATCACCTCTCCCCTCCACTCAATAAACTCCAGTGGCTTCCTAGAACAACTACAAAATGCCCTGCTTGGCATTCAAAGTCTTCATAACCTACCTTTTCAGTCTTCTTATACCTTATTCCCAAATACATACTCTTTAATCCAGTGATACTGGTCTCTGAGCTGTGCCATGAATAAGACACTATCTCCTAGCTCCTGTCATTCTCTCTGGCTGTCCACTGTGCGTGGAGTGCTCTCTCTCCTCCATTCCAATTACTGACCTCACTGGATTCTTTTGTCCCAAGTGAAATCCCACCACCTACAGGAAGCCTTCCCCAACCCCTTTCCCTTGTTAATCACTTCTTATTTATCCTGTGTATAGCTTATTTTGTATATATTTGTTTTTTTGCATGTTGTTTCCTCCATTAAATTGTAAGCTCCTTGAGGGCAGTGACTGTCTTTTGTCTCTTCTTGTATTCCTAGAGCTTAACTCAGTACCTGGCACATAGTAGGCACTTAAAAAATGCTTATTTAATTGAATTAAATCAAATCTACACTGGCCAGATCTTGCATCTCTTACACTTGACTTAGTGTTTGAAATGTATATATGTGTGTGATGGAAAAGGAGATGAGTCAGATTGCCTTCCCCTTTTCTAAGAGAGCTTGAAACTATAGTTATCATTTTCCTCTTGCTTCATATACTGTGATAAATGACTCTATTCCTGTTTATCCTACTAGCAAGGAGAGAGAAAGTATCCAGTTTCTTCTGCTCTCACTTCCATCCTTAATGTTGTGTTGTAATCAATGGATGTGCATGGAAGCGAATGTAGATTAAGGAGGGGAAATGTAAGGCCCTGCAAGGCACTCAAGGGACATGCTGGCCACCGTCAGGTACTTGTAAATTCTAAGCACAGCCTGAACATCTTTTCCAAGCACGAAGGGTCAAAATTTAGTCAATGTGTGATGAATTCTATATGGTTGGATAGAACTTTGTCTGGACTTTCAGAGAGAAGCAATTTTCTCCTATGAGCATAAAAGTGATCATTTTACTATTCTTCCTAATGCATGGCTGGATGAACAAATATGCCTATGAGAATATTCTCTCTGGCCTGCTTTTTTTCTATTTCATGCTGCACATTTGTGTAGGTATACCTTGTTCTATGTGATAAATGTATTATGAAAACATTTCTATAAATTAATTTTTGTAAGATCCTATTATAGTTGAAAAATAAGCCAGGAAAACTTGTTATTGGGATAAACTCTTTAGCAAAACCTGTTATAGGAATCTAAATATATATACATACACACACACATATTACATATATTTAAATTGGACAAATCACTCCTCGATTTATCTGTTTTATTGACTGATATTTGTATGTATTAGATTTTATTAAATCAGGGCTCATCTGTATTCAAGGTGAGCCTACTCTAATTTCTTCAAAATCACCTACAAGCTTGACTGCTAAATGTAGAGACTAGTCATTAGGCATAGGGCTTATTTATCAGTAATAATGGCTCACATTTAAAATAATTCCTTGCAGCTATAAAAATAAAATTCATGATCAATTTTGATGCTTACAACCTTGAGAGATAGTTAGGGCAATTAATATTGTCCTTGTTTTACATATGGTGAAACTGAGGCTTAGAGAAATGATTTGACTTGTCTATGGTTACGCATCTTCTAAAGTAGTAGAGTCAAAACTTGAATCCTGGTCTTCTGAGCCCAAGTCTAAAGTTCTTTCTACTTTTGCTCTTGTTTGATGTTTTTCAGTCATGTCATGACACCATTTAGGGTTTTCTTGGCAAAGATACTGGAGTGGTTTGCCATTTCCTTCTCCAGCTTATTTTACAGATGAGGAAACTGAGGCAGAGTTGTGACTTGCCCAGGGTTGTACAACTGGTAAATGTCAGAAGCCATATTTGAATTCAGGAATATGAGTCTTCCTGCTTCCCAGCCTGGCACTCTATCCATTGTGCCACTTAACTGTCCGTCTTTCTACTTTACCACTCTGTCAAGTCAGGGCAATACAGACTCCATTCACTTGGGCACAGACAAAAAAATGAGTATAAATAAGGAACACTAACGACATTTCTAAAACGATTTCTAGGTCAATTCAGACATTAATTAAGCACCCTCCATGTAAGGAGTACTGTGCTAGGCACCGGATAAAATATGTAAAAGTTAAGGCAGGAATTATCCTGCCCTTACAGTGCTGACAGTCTAGTATGGGCATAGCAACATAAATAACTACTATATAAAATACAGCAATATTATAGGATTAGTTAGTCAGTCAGTAAATACTTATTAAGAACTTATTATTTGCCAGGCACTGTGCTAAGAGCTGCAGATACAAAGCATGGTAAAAGACAGTCCCTGCCCTTAGATTAGTGACTTTCCATACAAATCTTATTATGAGAGATCATCTTTTTAAACAATCTTCCCCACAACCATCTTTTTAAACAGCTGTTATTTCCACTGCCCCTTATGACATAATTAACACCATCAGCAGGTCTCTCAATTAACAGGCCATCCCTTTAATGACCCATTAGAAGGCATTTCAGTAACTCTTAAGCAGTTCTCCACAGAGGATTACTTGACCTAAGCACCTGTGGGAAGTAGCTGCTTCGTTAAGATTATACTTTGAAGTAGGGCAACCCATGAAGTGATGAATTCAGTACCTATTTGCTAAATGCCAATATAACTAAGCCCTATACCTCATGGTTAGACTATAAGCTATCCTTATTTACATTATTTTGTATTTCAATTATCTCCAACTTACCTTGTATAGGTCTTGTTTTGTATATCGTTGTTTGCATCTTTTCTCTCCCATTAGACTTATTTATTTATTTATTTTTGTGTCCCTAACACTTAGAATAGTACCTGGTATATAGTAGGCACTTAATACATGCTTCTTGACTGCCTTCCCCACCTACAATTTGCCTGGGCACATAGACAAGTCAATAAGAAACCAATTTTTAACAATAGCATCTAAGGCCCCCCAGAAATTTTCAGTTGGCTTTTTTGAATGACAAAAGACTGAGCTAAGATTTATTCACTAAGACACGTCTGTGTGATCCATATCACATCTGATTCAGTGACTGATCAAAGTTACATATTCAGCCATACTTCCAAACATCAATGAGCTTCTTCTACATTACAAAAGCTTCACATAATATGGCTTGGGTTATTTTCCCTCCTCACTTGGCTAATATGAGACCTAGCAATTGAAGGGGAAGAACAAAACTAACTCCATCTTAAAGGGAAAAATATGACAAATGGAAATAACGTGACAAGTTCATTCTTATGAAATCATTATGAAACAATATGTTTTAGTATGTAGAATACAGATATTGAAGTTTGAGAAGATAAGAATAGAAAATGCAAAATGTTATATCATCTCTGACATTTTTCCAATAGTGCTTAATCCAGAGGTTTTTAACCTAGAGCCCATGGATCAGATTTTAGGAGGTCTGGGAAATTGAATGGGACATATATATTTATGTGTGTGTGTGTATGTGTGTGTGTGTGGTTATGTATATGTATATACGTGTGTATATGTATATGTATACACATGCATATATACACACACATATATATATAATGTCTATCTACATATATTTTACATTTTTGCTAACTTCTAATTGAAAGCTAGCATTTACTTTAATTACTTAAAAACACTATTCTGAGAAGGGGTCCATAGGCTTCACCAGATTGCCAGACTGCCAAAGGCATCAATGATATACAAAAGGTTAAGAATCTCCTGGTTTAATTAATTCCCCATTTAAACCTATAAAAATGTAAAGCGAGGCCATGTAGAATTGGAGCAGAGCTTAGAACAATCTGATTCTGTTCCTCCTTATTTCAACAAGCAAAGTCTCTTTTGGCTTATGTAACTGGACTTGGTTCCTGGTTTTTGACAAATTGTTATTATTATAGTTTTCAACATTTTAACTGTTTTATTATGAAAACCATCACCACCACCACCATGGCAACAAAAGGTGAAGCTCAAAACTATATCACTTGGCACGTTGTCTTCTCATCTTCTCTCAGTGCAAAATGTTTATATTAATAATGTCTTAATAATAATAATAATAAACAAATAATAAATCTTAATAAGTAACATAAATCTTTAGTTGGGCTCAAACTATTCAATCTTCACTACAATCTTTGTGATATTGGCCTTTTTTCCCCCCAGAAAACTGATTTGGTTTGGCCACCATAATTACTCTGCTTCAGGTCATAGAATCTTTCCCACTGAGCATATCAGGAGTCTTGCCTTTTTGTATTACAATACTTGACATAATTATTTCATTAATTTGGTGGGTTTGAGGGGCATTCACTACTGTTAGCATAAAGAGCTTATATGATTATTTTAACTGAAAAAAATTATAATCAGGGAGGTTAGAAGAAATCTATTGGGGAACAGAAAGCTAAATTTTTAGTACAGTGGCATAGGTGTGGCTATTGGTTAACCTCAACTGGCAGACACTTTTGAAGTGCAATGACCAGGTATAAGATGGCTTTACTAAAATTATTTTTCAAACAAAGGCCCATGACACAGAAATCATACTTCCCATGGGTTGAGTGGTAAATGGAAATAGACTGAAGACAGTAGTTCCAACCACAAATCGAGGAACCTCTATATCAGTCAATCAATCAATCAATCAATAAACATTTAAGCACCTTCTATGTGCCAGGCACTGTGCTAAAACCTAAGGATACAAAGGAGGCAAATGACAGTCCCTATCCTCAAAGAGCTTACGTCTAATGGGGGAGACAACTTGCAAACAAATATATACAGAGCAAATTAAATACAGGAAATGATTAACAGAAAGAAAGCATTATAATTAAGAGGTTAGGGAAGGCTTCCAGTAAAAGATGATGTTTTAGTTGAGATTTAAAGGGAGCCAGGATATAAATTCTAGAAAGGGTGGTATTTTTTTCTCTTACTGCTTCTGTACCATCAATTATACCATAGTATCATCAGGGAGGCACAGGTGTTATCTTTTATCTGGACAGCATCTCTCACAAGACTTTGGAGCAGAGTTTCATACAGTGGCAAGGGCTCACTGCTGCTATTCATATAAGAATGTTGTGGACTTTACACAGTGTGATTCTTGCAAGATTCTAATTGGGGAAATATGATTCTATTTTGCACTTGGTCAAGAAGACAGAGAATGGAGAAACAAAGTTTGAAGAAGAAAATGGAAGAAAGGGGAAGAAAGAAGCAGGGAAAGAAAGAAGAAAGGAAAAAAGAAAAGAAGGAAGAAAAAAAGATAGAGGGAAGGGGGAAAGGGAATAGACATTTATTAAGCACCTCATGGTGCTAAGAGCTTTAGAAATATTATCTTACTTGATCCTCATAACAACCTTGTGAGGTACATGAAGGAAGAAAGAGGAAGGAAATGACCATGGAAGCCAAGGGCTCCCCCAGTGCTATACCTTATGTCGTTAGGGTTCCAAATGTTGAGGTTTTATCCTTTTCTTTTGCTGATCTCTGTCTTTTGGGTATTGCTATGATTGCACTGTTATAGATGCTTCGCCCTCTGCTTACTAATGACAGACATCGGGCTTGATGCCTTTGCATCATGCAGGCTAACTGATGGAGACTATGCTTCTTCCATTCTAGAAGCAGTAGCCATTGAACCTTGAAGACTCATGAGATCTTTGGTGAGAGATGATGGTGACTCGGATATCAAGATGCAGCACTGTTTTTGGTCACCCAAAGGTTAAATTGTTAGCCCACTATTTCCATACATATATGGAATTAGATTGGACACGATTCAGAATCCTATGTCCCTGGGGTCTGGGAAGTGGCTGACTTTAGAATATAGGTGGTAAGAGTGTTTGCTCTTTAACATATTTTCCTACTATTTATCCTGAATTTCTATTTTAAATAAATTGTCTCTTTCCCCCACTGTTATGATGTATGCTATGTAATCAATATTGTCTGTTTGGGGAGTGGGAAATGGGGGACAAAATTCAGAGAGGAGAAAAATGGAATCTAGGACTAAGAATTAGAGTAGAACTGAACCCCAACTGGATATAAATTCACAAAAATGTATTGTGTTATTGTTGTTGTTCAGTCATTTTAGTCATGTTCAACTCTTCATGACCCTATTTGAGGTTTTCTTGGCAAAGATTTAGAGTGGTTTGTTAATTCCTTTTTCAGCTCATTTCACAAATGAGGAAACTGAGGCAAACGAGATTAAGTGACTTGCCCAGGGTCATAACAGCTAGCAAGTGTTTGAGACCAGATTTGAACTCAGGTCTTCCTGACTCTATCCATGCTTTATCCACTGTACCTCCTATAGGGGTGGGGAACCTGAGGTCTTGAGGCCACATGTGGCCTCGAGGCTGCACCCCTGAAGCAACTCAGAAAGGGTATTGTACATTCTACAAAAACAAGAAAACAGGCAATGGAATGTAAAAAAGTTCTTTGCTATAGAATTTCTCTAAATGTATTCAATGAGCCAGCTTGCTTTGATAATTTAATTTCATAGGACCATAGTCTCTAGATTTCAGACTAGACTATTTAGCCTAATACCCTACCCCATTTTACGGATGAGGACATTGAAGCTAAGAGAGGAAAGTTAAGTTGCTCAAGGTCATGGTAATAAATGCTGGAACTCATATTCAAACTCAGATTTTCTAATTTCGGATCCTTGGCATATTCTACTATATTATGCTCCCTTTGGAAGAGAAAGACATAAATCCAAAGTTCAGGGACCTATATAGCTAAAATTTCTACTTAAATAAATATTTGGTAAGATATTAATGTGGTTAACATAAGATAACAGAGTTAGAGCTGGAATGGACCTTTGAGTCCATCTGGTTCTATCCCTCATTTTACAGATCAGATAACTGAGGTCCAGAGTAACTAAAAAACTTTTCCATGGTGTGGTAAGTACTATGACCAAGATTTAGACCCAGGCCCATTGACTCCAAATCCAATGTTCTAACCACTGTAGTATGTTGCCTCTTCGTTATAATTCACAAAATTTTAAAACAGAGATTTATCAAAGTCCATACCCCTCATTTTACAAATGAGAAAAACTGAGGCCTAGTTTTACTGTAACATGTCCGAAGTTAGACTGCTAAGATGGTAGCAGAGATGGACTTAAAATCTAGATTTCCTGATTCCCAGTTAAGTGTTTTTCAGTACTCAATTCTATTTTCTTGTATCAATCAGGTAGTATTCCTCCATTGGGAATGTTGCAAAATCTCCCATATGAAATCTATATTCATTCACAAGTTTGGTCTCACTATCCACAGAGCAAAAATCAAATGGTTGAAATATGCCTATTATATAGATTATAATATGCAGTTGGATAGATGACTCATAGAGCTGGTCCGTCAGAACATTTATCTTACATAGACATTGTGCATAAGCAACATGCTAGACCCAGAATTGAGTAGTGGGAAGAGAATGGATTAGAATGCTTTTGAGAAATTGTGCAGTGCTTTTAATCTACCTGATCAATTGGTCAAAAAAGCATTTATTAAGCATTTACTACATGCAAAGCTAGATAAGGCAGTTGGATAGAGTGTTGGGACCTAGAGTCAGGAAGACCTGAGTTCAAATCTGGCCTCAGAACTAGCTGTGTGACCCTGAGCAAGTCATTTAACCCTGTTTGCCTTAGTTTCCTCATCTGTAAAATGAGCTGGAGATAGAAATGGCAAACTCCTCTAGTATCTTCACCAAGAAAACCCCAGATGGGTTCACAAAAAGTTGGACATGACTGATCAACATGCAAAGAACCATGGTAGGTGCTGGGGATAGATACTAAGACTCTGGAAACAGTCCTTGCCTTGAAGGAACTCACATTCAATAAGACCCAAAATTTTTCCTGAAATAAAATCCTATATCTTTAAGATCACTATTCTTCATATGGTTTTGAATCATTGAATACCAAAATTTATAAGAGAATTAAAGTTGGGGGTAAGGCAAAGACTAATGGAGAGATGCCCTGAGGTAATAAAGAAACTAAATAAAATAAGATAATTGTAAAGACTATAGTACAGTGCCTGGCACATAGTAGGTCCTTAATAAATGCTTGTTTTCCTCCCTCCCCATTGTCATATTACCAACAATGAATTTTGTGGAAAAATTATTGTAAAAGATATCAAAGAGGGGGTCCCATCACTTGAGAAGGCAGGCAATAATGGGCAGGCAGCCCTTATATTGTTTTCGTGCTTATGTAATAATCAAGAGACCTAGAGAAAGGCCTCCCCCCAGTATGTTAAGTGAAACCCCATGGAGGATTTACTGGAAGACATGAACAAGGGTAGAACAAGATAAGAAATGCAGATGGCTAGCAAGCTGCACTGTTGGAGGGAGTTACCACATCATTGATCCATGGAAGAGTTTAAATATTGAAATAAATTCTATCCCAACAGCCGAAATTTCAGGTCTGGATTAAAAAAGAAGAAGAAGAGAAAATAAAATGAGAGGGTTGGTCTAGATATTCTCTAAAGGAGTTTCTTGTTAACGCTATCATTCTGACTGTGACTGTTTAGGCTTGGCAACTGCAGCTGCCTTTCATTACTCTGGAAAAAGAATTCAAGTTACTTTCCAGATCACCCATCAAAAGCCTTGTATATTAGGGATACCATGACCTTGCTTTTTAGTTGAGGGGAGTGGGAGGGAATTGTCTATTATTAATTCAATAGTTCAAGAATCTGTGATTTTATCAGTGTGGAACACTCCCTCCAAAAATGTAGGTCATAAGCCCTCTACAGCTTGGAAAAGTTTTGTGGCCAAAAAATTCATCCCCCTGTGGTCAACCTGGCTCTGGAAGCTTAGCTAGACTGGTCGTTGGACAACAAACAATCTTTCCTTAGGTCTGTATTCAAAGTCTTTTAAGACCCACTGGAGCTTATGCTCTATTGGAGACCTAATGGTTATCTCCATGCTATAATGATGCTTTGGAGTAGGACTTTAGTGGAGGATTAAATACAATATATATTAAGTATTTTTCTATTGTAAAACTAAAATAAAAGGAACTCCAGAAAACTAGTTGCCTTGGAGAGGAGATAACTTAAGGAAGCACATATTTCTACTACGTTCATTCACTGAATTGGGATACTGGGATCAAAGACCTAGGGCTGGAAAGGGCCTTAGAAGTCATTTAATTCTATTTTTATTTTTAGATTAGGAAACTGAGGACCAAAGAAGAGAGACTTACTTAATGACACACAAGTAAAAAGTGGAGGAAACAGGATTCAAATCCTGGGCCTCTCCAAAACTAAATGATCTTTCCATTACACTCTTTCCATTGTCTCTTACCAGAGATTTTCCAGAAACAGAAACATGGTGGGAGGTACAATGTGAAGTGGATGCTTTCAACAGGAAAACAAATGTAACATATTGGTAAACCTTTAATAAAAATAGTATAGGGAGTCGAGGTCTAATGCAGTATAATGGTGATCTGAGCTATTTGGCCATAGAGCGCATGGGCTACAAGGAGAATGAGCCTGAGGTGAAAATCTAAACTAATGGATGGTGAAATCAGGCTTCACTTAAGGTGAAAGGATATGACAAATAGCTAATAAATTGGTTTCAGGAAAAAAAATAAACAAGTGGGACAGGGAGAAATGAGTTAGAGTGATATCTAAGGTGTTTTCAGGATGGTCTGAAACCGACTAGAGTAATCTTTGAAGAGCTAGCCAGAAAGAGTGTCTTCTGCCATCCAGGGAATCTGTATCTGGAGACAGAGCAAGGAGTCAGATTCTAAACTCTGTGAATGCTGACATATGACAAAATGAATCTGTCAGGTAAAAAAAAAAGCCCCAGCTAAAATCCTATGTTCTGCAAGAAACCTTTCCCTATACCCCTTAAGCTAGTGCTTTCCCTCCAAAATTACTTCCAATTTATCTTGTCTATATCTTTTTATGTACATAGTTGTTGGCATGTTAACTCCCTCATTAGACTATGTGCTCCTTTAGAGAAAGGACTAACTTGTTTGTTTTTCTTTTTTTTTTCTTTCTTTTTTTTTTTTTGTATTCCTGGCACTTAAGTAAGAAGTGTCTAGCACATAGTAGATGCTTTTATTAAAGCATTTATTTAAATGCTTTTAATGTTAAATTAATAAATGTTAAAAAACATTTATTAATGTTTGTTGGCTTAATCTTGATCCAGCATCCAATATGGATAGAATTTGTCTTCCTAACTCCAGGGACAAATTCTAGAAATTCTGATATGGACCCATTTGGATGTCTGGCATAGCCTATGGACCTCTTCTCAAAATAATATTTTTAAATAATTGAAAGAAGGAAATGGTAGTAACTTTCATTTAGAGGTTAGTGAAAGTAAAGATGTAAATTTTTTCCTATCCAAATTCATAGATCCCCTGTAATCCTGGGGTTTGTGGATCCCGAGTTTAGAACCTCTGCTCAAGAAGAAAAAGTCAGTCTGGGAAGAGAAGGACAAGGAAAATAACCAGATCATTCCCTCTATGGGCAAACTTGGCATAATTTTTTTTCCTAATGTCATTTTGTAATCATTTCAGTGCTATATTATAAAATCCTACCATTAAGTTACAAATTCCATAATGTTCTTGACCATTTACTCAAGGTACCAAATCAGATAATTGGTGAGAATTTGAGCTAATGGCTCACTTTCAGATGTTTCATCTAATAATATATTTTTGAGGGACTAATTAATGGCCTCAGTCTGGCATACCTGCATTTTTGCATAAAGACCCAGGTTAGCCTTTAAGATTTCTCTAACTTTGCAACTTTTATCTTAAAAAATTAAACCGTGGCACGTTTTCTGGCATGTGATCAAATAATCAAGTAATCAAATATTTAAAAAACAACAACTAAAATGTTATGTATTGATTTCAGAAATGAGGGCAGAAGAGAATCTGATTTCCCTTTCAGCAGAAAAATACTTGAAGAGAGAACCCAGAAAAGGACAGGGGTATGACAGTGAGAAACCAGTAAGGGAAGACACTGATCTAAGCCTTTGGTTATTCTAGTGAAGAGAATTAGGAGTTGGGATAAGTAAGGAAGTCAGGCTTATGGCTATACAGTGGAGTGTAGCCTGGGGCAGAGCTATGCTACCTCCTACTTCCAGTCAACCACCCCTGGTTACTCCTACCTCCTAATGATAGCTCCAGTGACTTCTGGTATTGCTTGCTTCTCTCTGCATCATTTCAGGTCTTCTCAGTTTTTTTTTCCTGAAATCTTCTATTTTATAATTTCTTATAGTGTAATAATATTCGGTTACATATATACATATATAAACACACAAATTATTATGCATATATATACATATGTGTATATATAAATACTTATTTTTATATATGTAATATATGTGTATATATATACACACATGCAAATCATTGTATAGATATATGTACAGGGCAGCTAGGTGGTACAATGGATAAAGCACTAGGTTTGGAATGAGGAAAACTCAACTTCATGAGTTCAAATCTAGCCTCAGACACTTACTAGCTGTATAACCCTGGGCCCATCCTGTTTTCAGGATGGCCTGAAACCGACAGTCACTTAATCCTATTTGCCTTAGTTTCCTCATTTGTAAAATGAGCTGGAGAAGAAAATGGCAAACCACTCCAGTATCTTTGCCAAGAAAACCCTAGATGGGCTCATGAAGAGTCAGACACAACTGAACAACAACAACGAAATCTATGTTTAGGGAATATGAAACCAAAATAGTTGTTGTTCTTGTGGTGTTTATGCTCTGTTGGTTTTAGTTAGCTAGATGATCTCTAGGGTTCCTTTTAGCTCTGAATCAATGATTTTATTATTTACTCTTTCTAAGATTTACTCTACTCTTGTTCAGAGGATTTGTGGCAGGGGGAGGGATGGTGGAGGGTGGGAGAGAAAGGGGCCTTAATGTACCAAGTCCATGGATTTGGTCATGGCTAGGGGTTGGGGAGGAAGGCGGGATGCAGTGCAAGTGAGGCATGACCTACTAGGCTTAATGAATAGGGGTGCTAGGGTCTCTGAATCGGTGGCTGTGCCTATGCACATGAGAGCACAGATGAATTAGCTTGTGTGTAAAATATAGAAAAGGTTACTTTTGTTTTTAAACCAGATTTGTGATTTCATTGGTTTGGGATGCTTTCAATAAAGAAACTACCTCTACCAATGTGTAACTTAGAGCCTTAGTGATGTCCCATTGACCTGCCCATGGTCACCAGTTATAACATCTGAGGTGGTGCTTAAATCCATACCTTTCTGTGTCTGTATCAAACTCAGTATGCCCTCTCTCAGACATGACTGTTTTCAGTTTATTTAACCCATATGGTTGCAAATAACTAACACCTGGCATTTAAACTCATCTAATTCTTTGCTTTTTTTGTCCTCCACAAAGTCCGACTTAAAGATAAACTAAAGAATGATCACAAAGAATGAATCTAGAGTGGAGATGAGCCAGACAATAACCTAGTCTTGGATCCAACTAGTGGGAAGAGAGCCAAAATGTAGGGTGTGCTTCCTCAGCCCATAAAGATTTATCACTAGGACGGAAGGAAAGGCATCTTAATTAGGAATGAAGCAAACTTTCAAGAAATCATTATCTTCTTAAATTCCTCTAACTTGTTACTGTTGATTTTAGTTATAGTGGAGTTGGCTATGAACTAGATGATTTTATCTGAGAAGGAAGTAAATAACACATGACAGATGTGTGTTCATTAGTGCACAGATTCACATACTTTGTATGCTGAGAAGCTGTGGGGGTGGGGGGCTCAGGTGATTAAGCTGAATGATTCAGGGTGTCTTTAGTGCTAATCCTATCCCTGACACTAGCTTGGAGTTTGAGCTTATACAAAACAGTGAACCTCAGACCCAGGTTCCTCCCTCTGTGAAATCTCATTATTCTGGTTGCTATTATTACTTAACACTCATTACCCTCCCATGGTTTTCTAGGCAGGATGATAACAGTTGTATCCCCCCTTTCCTCACAAGGCTGCTATGAAGTTTTAACTAAAAAGAAACAGGAATTATGAGTGATGCCACTGAGATTTTTTTTTTCAAATATGAGAGATTTCAGAAAAGTACAAACATATAGTGGAAATTTCAGGGTAAAAATTAGGGGGACTCCTTTTTTTATGAAAATTGTAACACTGGATGTTGAAATATTTGGCATGGTCACCCAAAAATATACAAAGGAATTCAGTTCTTTAGTATTTTTTTTCTTTTCCTTCTCTGAAAATGGAAATGCTTTTGTTACTTCTGAGTTCTGAAATCCTTTAAAAAAGTTATTATAGTATTTAACCTTAGGAAGGGCTCATGATGTGTTTGTCAGGACCAGACAAGTTAGCAGGAGGGAGGTTTAATAGATAGAGTGTTGGAATTGGAGTCAGAAAGACCTGGTTCTAATTCCTGTCTCTGGTATTTACAAGCTGTGTCCATGGAGAAGGCACTTAAAAAATCTTTAAACCTCAGTTTTCCCACCTATAAAATGGGGATAAAAATGCCTGGAGGACCCACGTCATAGGGTTGTAGTGAACCTCAATGAGAATGTATGTAAAGCACTTTGCGAGCTTTACAATGCTATATAACTTTTATTCCTATTACGTTCAGGCTTTGAGAAAGGTCTTGAGCTGATTAAGAGTTCAATGAACAAGGAATAAGCATACCTGTATATAGAGTGTTGAGGTCAAAAGCTAGCAGGCAAGGCTTCAACAATTTGATTGGTGTAGTCTTAGGTGAATAATCAGACAAACAGCTAGCTGGACTTGAACCCTAGGCTCCCAGACAGTCTAACTGGTAGATTCTGAACATGCTAAGAACTTAGTAACATTCCATAGCAGATAAGAAATAGTCCAAGTGGTTTCTAGATCATAGAATTAGAATTACAAAGGACCTTGGAGACCGTCTTGCCAAACTCACTCATTTTTTAGATGATGAAACTGATGCCTTGGGAGATTGTGACTTGTCAACATGATACAAATTGTGAACATTAGGGATAGCATTTGAACCCGGTTCTCCGACTCAAGAGCCCAGTGCTTTTTTCCTACTATACCACACTAACTATACAAAAAAGTCTTTGTGGCAACAAAAGTAGGGTTGGGGAGGTGAAAACACAGCTATCTAAAATACCAGGCATGAAGTTTTGTCACAGTTATCTAAAATACCAGGCATGAAGTGTCAGAAGAAGGATTTGAACTCATGTCTTCCTGACTCCAAGTCTAGTACTCTATTCATTACACCTCTTCCCTTAACTGGTCTACTTAGGCCCAAAGGATTCTGATCACTAGTCCAACATTAATAGCCAAGCCATGATCTGTACAGAATTTTCTGAGAAAGTGTAGTCTCTTCTGAGTGCTAACAGGAATGGAAGGACAAATGCACTCAGTAGCTTTTTTCCAATGGCAGCTAGGTAGCACAATGGATAGAGTACTGAGCCTGGAAGGCAGGAAGTACTGAGTTCAAATATGGCCTCAGCAAATTACTTAAACTTTGCCTGTCTAAGTTTCTTCAACTATAAAATGGGGATGAAAATAACCCCTATCTAATAGGGTTGTTGTTAAGATCAAATTAGGTAATATTTTTAAGGTGCTTGGCACATCGTCAGTACTTAATAAATGCTTGCTCCTTTCCATTCCTTAATGGCATAGAGGCAAAGGTTTTGCTTTTGAAAGACTCCTGAAATCTTATTTAGCATGGCTACCGCCAACTATTGGAAATTGAGCTTGGCATGACACAGCTGGTCTCTGAGCTGTTGTTCACCACAGGGGGCAACTTCCAGCATATTACATTCAGACAATGTGTCAAACAGTGCAACAGATGAACAAGTAGCGATGGGAAAACAAAATACTGGTTTGTTTCTTCAGTTTCATTTTCAGAAAACATCCCTTTTATAAAAATCTCACTTGGACTTTTGTGACTTGCAAAGAGAATTCAAAAATCCCCTGTATGTTTGAGTCTTAATATACTCCACAATTCAATTAAGTTTTTCCTTAATACATGGTATATGTCCACCACTGTTTTCAGGGACATACAAAAGAAATGTAAGATACAGGTCTTGCCCATAGACAGCTTACAATCAGGTTGGAGAAACTACATACATAAAATGGTGTGTAGGTCTTGTAAATGCCCAAATGAATTATATTGACAGGTCCCACAGAAATTCAGAGATGGGATGAATCAGTATGAAGCAAAGACAATGAAGGAAGGCTTTATAGAGGAGGAAGAATTTGAGCTAGGACTTAAAATGTGGATAAACTTTGGATAAAAGGCATAATGAACAATTATGAACTCTCCCTCTGGAAATCTAATACCATCCTTTTCCCTTCCTTCCCTTTCCTATTCTGATTTAATAAATATATGTGTTGAATATCTACTACACATAAAGCACTGTGGAGGATTCAAGGATACGATCAAGATTTAGAGCTGGAATAGAACCCTCTCTAATCTACCCACCCAAATTACAAATAAATAAAGAGACTGAGGCCCAGATAGGGTGAGTGACTTGTCCATCATTCACAGAGTGAGCGAACATTCAAGGATGGTACTGGGGTTATGGACTTTGATTAACTGGGAGGAAGATGATGCCCTTGACAATAAAAGGAAAGTTTGGGAAATGAGTGTATTGGGGGAGAAATCTAATGAGTTCTGTTTTGAACATGATTAGTTTGAGATGCTCATGGGATGTTCCACTGAACATTTCAAACAATCAGTTTGTGATGTGTGACTGGAGCTCAGCAGAATATACAGATCTGAGAGTTAGCTACATGGATGTAATAATTAATTGATAAGAGCTGATGAGGTAAGCAGGTGGGAAAATGCAGAGTGGAAAGAGTAGAACATTTTGATAGCCTCACAGATGCAGAGTGAGGAAGGGGGTGACATGGATGATAAACTGAGGAATGTTAGACAGGGGAGAACCAGGAGAGAGCAGTATCACAGGGTTCTTTCTTGATCTGTCTATGAGGCTATTATCCTTAAAAACCCTTAGCAGAGATGTTTTGGATTTTATTCATTTGGAATACACTATGAATAGCTAGAGCCATGATTTGAATATGGACCATCAAATTAATGAATATTGTGGAAACATTTTTTAAATCCCTTGTTTGTTAGAAAATATTATGAAACAATATTTCTGTGACTGAATAAAGGACCCTTTTCTTACTTCTCTGTTTAAAGGTGGGAGAGGGCAAGGCAAGTAAAAGGCCTTTCATTAGAATTAAAGATAGTTACCAGAAATTTAACAAAGAGCTCCCCTTTGTTTAGATAAGATCATTACCTTCCCCACACCTGAAGTGATCAGGAAATTGGCCATCTCCTTTTCTTTATCCCCTAAAGAGATTAGATTAGGGTCCCCCCCCCAAGAGAAGTGCCCACCATTCCACCTAAAGGAAAGCACTCTCTCTGTCTCCAATTCATTTAGATTCTCAATATAGATATCTGTAAATAGCCTCATTAATTCTTCCAGAGGAATGATCCTGGAAGAAGGGAATAGTGTTCAACAATGATGAATATTAACACAGAACTATATTGCTACATGTTGAATCACAATTACATTGCTATTTTCTTTTTTGGGAGTCTTGTAATTGTTCAGTTGTTTCAGTGACCCCATTTGGGCTTTTCTTGGCAGAGATACTGGAGTGGTTTGCCATTTCCTTCTCCAGCTCATTTTACAGATGAGGAAACTGAGGGAAACTTAGCTTGCTCAGGCAGATTTGAATTCAGGTCTTTCTGATTCCAGGCCTGGCATCCTATTCACTGTGCCATCTAGCTGCCCTGGATGCCCTGTAAATATTCCCCCAAATTGCAATGGGACAGAGTCATGTTGGAGGCCTTCAGGAAATTGTGCCATTCTGGACATCTCACTCTAAGCCAGAAATGACTTAGAATCAGATTAAAGCCAAATTAAATAAAATTATTATTTCAGACTGGTCCCTAAAATGCAGAATACAATGTTGATTTTTTTCTTCAACAATGAAGCGGTTAATTCTACTTCAGAATCTCCCAAGAAAGGAAAGAGGATATCTGGGGAAATCTAAGGCATTATCCTCAACAATTTAATGCAAAGATAGAATATGTTTCTTTCAGTATTTTCCTCGAAGGAAAATCTGTAAAATGAGGTTGCGTTAAATGATATCTAAGATTCTTTCCAGGTCTGATGGTCTATGATTTTTTTAAAAAAAAATTCTAACAATCAAGAAAGATAACATATAAAGTGCTTTGTAAGCCTTAAAGTGATTTAGAAATGCTTAATGTTGTTATCGTTGTTACCCAGAATTTCTTTGGTTGCCATTGCTTATTCATCTGGTGGCTGAAAAAAAAATAGGAGACGTTCACAGTAGTTTGCTGAAAGCTCTTTCCAGAGATTTCTTCTCAGGGAGATCCTAAGCCCGTTCTCACTGTTGCTTTCTTTAGCTTCTCCTGTTTGTGAAAAGGAAATATTGTATTTACTCTGTACTTCAGCTTTCTCAGAACTCCCTTCCTACTGACTTCAGCAATAGGTCTCATGTGGAAGTTAACTATTTCTGTCAAACCCAGAGCACATGTTCACAAAGACAAGAAGGCAACTAAGACAACAAAGCTATTTGGGAGGTAAACACGTCTGGGGCTGAGATTTCATTTCCTCAGGGCCTAAGGTTTTTGGCTGGTTATTTCTTCTTATCTGCAGAGATGGGCATTGAATAATTCAGACCAGCTTTTGCAATAAATGAAGTAAAGTATTCTGAGTGAAATCCAGTGAATGGGAAGAACATCTGCATGAATTTATAAAGCTCAGTTAATCTGAAAAGCAAAGATAAATATCAGAATTCATCAGAAATCGTGGCAGAGGCGATTAACAATTGGTTCTTTGCCTACCACTCTAGAAGAAATTCTAGAGGTCTAGTAGAATACCAATGTCTATACGGATGCTAAGACATGCTTTCATTCATACTGTGGCAGCGAGTTAAAATTGCAAGATTAGGTATAAAACTAGAAGAAAGAACATTGTATATCCTTTTATCAATTATAAAGACTGAAATACATGTCAAATGAAACCTACTGGAAGAAATAGGATTTTGGAAGTCAGAGGCAAAACTAGGATTTTTTTTTTCCTTTCACTTAGGGGAAAACAATTTCGATGCATGAGAGTGGAGGTCACCTTAGGAGGTAATAGATGGCACTTCTCTGTCTACACTCTCAGCTTTTGTTGTTGTTTAGTTGTGTCTGACTTTTCATGACTTCATTACAGGGTTTTCTTGGCAAGGAGACTAGAGTGGTTTAGGATTTCCTTATCCAGTGGATTAAGGCAAATAAAGGTTAAGTGACTTGCCCAGGGTCACACAGCTAGTAAGCATCTGAGGCTGGATTTGAACTCAAATCTTCCTGACTCCAGGACTAGCACTCTATCCACTGAGCCACTTAGCTGCCCTCATCCTCTACCAGGTGGCAACTCTATTCCATTCCCCTCTTCAAGGGCCTTCCTTCCCTCCTGATCCCTCTCCTAATCCCCTTTGGACTCAAAGGTATGGGATGAAACAAAAAGCAACTTCTCTTTCTGAGTTGACACTGAAGACAAATGCCTACTTCCCTGCCTTAGTTATACCTCAGGTGGCAGATTCCTAAATGAAGGAAATGAGAAAGTTTAGTGATTTGGTTTTGTGGTCCCAAGTGTCAGAGAGGCATATGGTATGTTCTGGGAGAAAAGTAGGAAATAGCAGTAGAACAGGTAAATGGATAGCATTAGTGAAGCAAATGGAGCTGAAAGGAACAGAGGAAACAGACAAGGAGAAGGAATGCTCAAAGGGCTGGGTGGCAGTTCATAGTGCCTTTCTGGGTATTTTCTTCAAACTGAATAATGGGAATCACTCACATCACTTTAAAAAGCCAACACAAATCTGGGGGGTTGGAGTAGGAGAGGGGGTATGTCAGGCCACACAATAAACCGTGCAAGGTAATTTCATGAGCAAATTTGTTGTGCACATATCCGCAGACTAAACAGACAAGAGCCTCGCTCTATCTACCTGGAATTAATTGTGGCATCTGTCAGGGGACCCCACAGTTCTAACACAGGTGTCAGGTGGAGTGCATGCCAGGAGTTTCCCTCCGGGCTGCTCCCAAATGATTTGTGAGAGTGGCTACTAGCTCTCAAAACTGTTTTCCTTCTGGCTCACCACACCTAACAGGCATGTAGAATGTTAGAGTTGAAAAAGGCCCCTTAAAAAGTTTTTTTCTCCTCCCAACCTGATCTCGAAGATGAAGATGAGGAAGTTCACTGAAAAATGGGACTTGGATAAGGTCACATACATGTTGATATCGTAGAACCAGGACAGTCAACGAGGTGTCCTGACAACCAGATGAGTCATCTTTCCAATGTGCCACACTGTCTCTGAACCAGTTCTGTATCTGTGTATTTATGCAGAGTTCATTATATTAAAAAAAAAAGAAGCACTTTGGTGAGGCAAAGAGTATGGATTTGGAATGAGATGGCCTAGTTTTGACTATCTGGCACTGCTACTTACCACCTGCGTGACCATAGGCAATCCACTTCCCCATGCTGGGCTTTAGTCTCCTAATCCATAAATGACGGAATTGGACCCCTCAGGTCCTTTTCAGCTCTAAAAATGTGATCATGTGGCTTATGTATGTGGGTCTGTGTTTCAGAATTCATATCACAATCTTTCTTCTTTCAGGAGTTGAGCCTAATCTAACCATGAAATGAATTATGAATTCAAAAAAAGTATTTATTAAGTATTTACCATGTGCAAAGCACTGTGCTAATTTCTAGAGATATAAATATAAAAGCAAGATGTTCCCTTTTCCAAAGGAGTTCTCAGTCTAATATGATGAGACAACTCAGAAAAGAAGTTTCAACTGTGTCAGATGTAAAGGCCCAGTGTTTCTTAGTTATAGTGTCATTTCCAATGGTAAAACCACAACCACTTGTGATGTTCAAGTATTTGACAGTGCAAAGAACTTTGCTGGTGAGAACTTTTCTTTTTGAATCCTCAGTAGTTATGGGTGCCCAGGCGGCAGAGTGAGAGCACCTTCAGAGGAAGTTGCCAAGCTGTATCTCTATAGAAGTTGGTTTCCTGGATGATGGCTCCTAAGGCAGGCCTGAAGAGGGACTGGTGGATGCTCTGAGGGGTGGGAGCTGTTCCTGGAGCTCTTGGGCTTACCTTTGTGTAGGTGGTATTTGGTTGGCAGTTAGTGTTGTTGGGGCAGGGGTCCTTCTCCACAGGAGTTGCTCCCCTGAAAATAACATACAGTTAATGTCATCTATGATCACCTCCCCTCCACACCAACCAGCTTTTATGAAACATTGAACTGAAATGGACTGAACAGATAGGCAGTTTATATAGTCTAAGACTATGTTGTTTTTTTTTAATTTATTATTTTTATTATTTAACAATTGAACATCTAAAATGAATAGCACTGAAGCAAACTTATAAAATTGTATTTAAGAAACCTCATGGGGAGATTAAAGAAGAACGTTCTTAAAGATCCAAGACTAGAACCCAAGTCTTCCAATTCTCATCTTTAGCCTAATATTCAAGACTCTTCACATTTGGACCCTAATTGAACTGCACTGCAAGGATTTTTCTTTATACCAATGTTATTTGGTTACACCTTGATCCCCTCTCACTGACTTCAACTCAAGTCTGTGCTCCTATAGGCAGCCTTCCCCTGATAACCCCAGCACAAATTGCTTTCCCCTTTTTCTGGATGCAGATAGCATCTTCTTTCATCTGTTCTTTGTAATTAATTTGAGTATTTATAATAGTCTAAATGACTTATTCACTCACGGTTGTTCTTAAAACAATATTGCTTTTTACTGTATACAATGTTCTCTTGGTTCTGCTCATTTCACTCTTAATTATTTTGTGCAAGTCTACCCATGTTTTTCTAAGATCATCGAGCTCATCATTTCTTATAGCACAGTAGTATTCCATCATGATCATATACCACTTGTTTAGCCATTCCCCAATTGATGGGCATCCTCACAATTTCCAATTCTTTGTCACCTCAGAGCTTCAATAAATATTTTAGAGCATATAGGTGCAAGTAATTTGAACCCTTTGGGCTTCAGCTTCCTTATCTGTTTTCTCTCAGATTCACCCAGATTTCCTGATTTATGGGTGGATTTTTTCTCTAGTCAAGTCCACAGCTCTTGAGCTCCTATGCTGTGACTCTTTGTCAAACCAGACCAAGTGACTCATAAATTCAAAGCAAAAGACATTGATTGAAACTTTAGTAACAAGAAAATAGATCAGGTAACTAGAGTTCTCAGTAACCATCCTCAGTTCCTATAGACTTTCATACTTCTGAAAGAGACTATGAGCCCAGTCTCTATTCATGTGTCCCATACACAATGGGAGGTGTGGTCCTTAAGAGAAAAGAATTGATCTTTTTTTTTTTGAGCAGGTGAAGAGACCATTCTGTGCCTCATTTCTTGGCCTTAATCACAGAATGGATGCTACCTCAGTCAAACTGAGACCTGTTGAAGAACTTAACTTAAAATGACAAAGGTCTCCCACTGCATCCAGGACCATCTCCAGTCATCCTGATCTGTATCTCGTCACTGGACTCAGATGACTATAAAGGAGAAAATGAGGTTGATGACTTTGCCCAGCCCTCTCTAACTTAAATCCAATTCACTTGCATGTCATGGCATGACCTCCTTGATGTCATGGTCCTCTTTGAGAACAAAGGACAAATGACAACAACATCACAATGGGATATGGATATTGTCCATTGGTCAACAAGTCAACTAGCCAGCGTTGATTAAATGCTACTCTATACCAGACACTGTGTTAAACGCTGGGGATATAAATACAGAGAATAGTTATGCTCAAGGAACTTTTATTTGAATGGTAGAGAAGACAAGTATTGCTATATCTACACACAGAAGAAAAGTAAGTAACTAAAAACTAGCTCAATTAAAGTCAGTTTGAGAAGGAAGATACTAGCATTTGGGGCTATCAGGAAAGGCTTCATGTAGAAGGTAAGACTTGAACTGTATCTTGAAGGAAGAGAAGGATTCTTTGAGTTAGAGATGAGGAGAGAGTGTATTCCAAATTTGAGGAAGAGACAGTATAAAGGCATGACTTTTTCAATTCAGAAGAAAGCATTATAGATTCATACCTGCAATCAATTTCAGTTTAGTTACTTCCCTGTCAATCTGATGTAGTGGCTAGTGTAGGTTCCCTACCCCTTCGCTAGTGAGTATTGTTCTATCAGAGATTGGAGGCTCAGGTAATCTTTCAACCCATGTCAAACCTGCTAGCCTTCAGCAGCCTGCCTCTGTACCCTTAGCATGGTCTAGACAAGGCTTCGATTTTTTCTCCATCATTCCTAATCTCCATTCTATACTGGCGCCCAGCAGCTGTCGTAACCACTAAGTCATGTCACTCCTCAGCACTATTCCCTGGATATCTCCCCAAACAGTTGGCAAATCTTGTTGTGCACTCATAGTGTTCTAGGAGATGTAGTCCACAGAGAATTTCTCCCAGTCATTGAGGGTTTTCCAGATCCAAACCATTGTGGAAAATGCAATCTATGGTGTGAGTCCTGCATGTGGACTAGATCTCTAAGATAGCTGTCAGCTCTAAATGTTATGATTTTGAAGGGTTGAAGTGAAGATCTGGGTTCTAGTCACACAATTCTACTAATTAATAGCTGGGTCATCTTGGGCAAATCACCATTTCTGTGTCTTCATTCCCTCTATAAAATGATAACATTTCTCTTAGCTACCAGAGGAGTTTTGAGGATCAAAGTTAAGCCAAGGAATACATTTCATCCTCACTTGGTAGCAGGTCAATTCAGCTGTTTAAATGGCAAAGGATACATAAGTCAGTGTTTATAATGGCTTAAGGTTTGCAAAGTGTTTTACTTATATTATCTCATTTAATCCTCACAACAACCCTGTGAAGGGGGTGCTATTATTATCTTCATTTTACTTGCAGGGGAAACAAAGCTTAAAGAGATTAAATGACTTGCCCAGGGTTACATAGCTAGAAGTGTCTGAGATAGGTTTTGAACTCAAGCCCTCCTGACTCCAGGTCCAGCAGTTTATCCAGTTGGGCCAGAATGTGCTACTTTGACCACATCATTATCCTTGTATCTCAGTGCTCCCCAAATTTGGAACACATGATGATATCTATATCACTGGAGCTTTTACCACCTGAGAGATTCCCAGGTGCCATTCATTACCTAGGGAAGGCTTTGCCTTGGGATAATCCCAGGGAGAATGAAGTGAGAAATTTAGACACTATCAACAGAAATATGCTAATCAGCTGATAGAACTTGGGAATTGCCCAATGGCAACCAACCTTAGAGGGGAGGAAAAGAAACAAATATCTCTCAGTGCTACCAGCTTTCTTTCTTCAACTTCTCATTTTCCTATTCAATATAGTGCATATAGAAAAAGGCTTGAGTTTACAGATTAAAAGAAAAGTGACAAGGGGTTGAAAAGAAATGCTAATATAAATTATTCAGGTCTTTTCTATGCCTTAATTTTAACTTTTTTTAAAAAGGAATTCATTATGAACTTAATTTTAAATAAGGCCAAGTCAACTAAACACTCCTTTTAAGAATATGTTTTAAAAAATAAGACACATGAGTTTTGTTAAACAGATATGTTTAAGAACTGATCAGTTATGCCCTCTGTATCCCTGTCAGCTCTCTTCATTCAACATATATGTGAATACATTATTTCTTTTTATTTGTCCAAATTTCTATGTGAGTTCTAGTTCTGTTTTCCTCCCACTTTGTGTAATTTCATGATTTTCTGTGTTTCTTTACATTCTTAATATTGGTTATGCTTTATGGGATTATTTTTGTTAGCTTTTATGGAGGTCTTCTGATTCTGTTTGTTACAGGATAGTGTTATCTTGATCCATAAGTGTTTCTGAGTTATACTAAACTATCATCATTGCACATATATTTTGTTGGCCTTCCTTAAATCCCCCTTTTCCAAATGCAACATAACAAATATTTTCTTTCTAACTGCTAATTGATTATGATCATAGAATCAGCTATTCCATATGACCAACCAAAAATTGTATAAGAAAAAAAAGTATGAAAGATGTTATTGGAGTCATGTGTAATTAGAAAAGATGGGTCAATCATGTGGAGAGAGCAAGGGACAATTATTGGAGAGATAGTGCATTCCATTTGTAGCTGCACCATGTCACGTGTACTAGACAAACAGTGAGAGACTGATGGTAAATATTTAACAACTCCAGAAAAAAAAATGTAAGTGACACACTTTTAAATTTTATCTGTATCATTAGCATTTTCTCCATTCCCTTCTTAATTCTAAATGATCAACAAAATAATAAATCATGCCTTGAATTGCAACGTTTGCTGATTTTCAGGGTGTAGGAGCTCACGTATCACTCAGATATCTTCCCCCATCATCTCCTTCATTCATGTCTCCTATGAAGAGGTGGCCCTTCTCCTTTCCAAGACAAACCCTCTTATGTGCAGAGGTGATTGACTTACATCCTTTCTGAGAAGATTGCTCCCTCTGTATTACCCACTCTCTAACAAATCTTCAATTTTTTGCTGTCCACTGGGTAATTTCTTCATTTGATCTGCCTATCATCCCACAGTCCCTCCAATGATTTTCATTTTCTTTATTTGTCATCTTTGCCAATCTGTTGGGTGTGAAGTAGAACCTCAAAGTTGTATGAATTGACATTTCAATCAGCAGTTGGAGTGGGTTCCATGACCCCCATACTTATAAGGGAAAAGTGGCCTACAAAACAGGATCACAATTATGTATGAACTAAAAAGGAAGTGGTGTAATGAGCCTGAGAGGTTATGGAAAGCTGGAAGGGTACCCTGGTACCCACAAAATATTAAAAGAACCAGAGAAAGTCTACCAACATGGTGGGGGAAATTCTTTATAGAGGATCTGTGGAAAGATATGGACAGTGTTTTCATAGAAGGAGAAAGTATGAAGGGGTTGTGATGTACTTTGGTGGAGGGAGGAGACACACACATGTCAAAGTACTGAAGCATTACTATTATAATTGTCATTATTATTACTTGAGAATCTTGAAATGCCAAAACAACATGGAATTAAGATTGAACATAACTAGACTAATTCTATTTAATCAAACACACTTTTAGACACATATATAATACATAGGGAAGAGTAGTAGAAGGAAGTGAAACTAATTGGCAGGTGGAGAGAGTAATGGTAAGTGAGAGTGGAGCCAATGAAAATTCCATGCATAAAATTGAATTTGAGCCGAAGTGATTTGATCTGTGAAATCTTTACTTGCCCTACTAGTTCTGTATCACCCCACTGAACTGTGCAACCTTCTATCTCTCTTATTTCTCACTAGCTTCTCCTTCTGCTCTTCCCCCATCCAACTCAACAAAGAGAACACAAACCATCTTTTCTTCATAACATGGGCATCACTTAGGACAACACTATTGTATCAATTCAAGATTCAGGATTTCATCAATTTGAATATTCCCTTTATCAATGATGATCACAAGGTCTGTCATATCTGAATGTATGGGCTTTGTATGTTGCTGTTGCCAGATATATGTATATAAACATGTGTATTCATTTATATCCATCTATATGTATACATACATATTTATATATATATGTATATGTGTGTGTGTATACACATATGTAAATATTTTAAACTTTAATAGCTTAAAACTTCAATAAGAATTTTGGAACACCCTGTCTATGTAAGAGAGAATATGTATATATTTGTTTTTTGTTCTTCATTTTTGAAGAAGACCATGATGTCAGGAAGGTGATGCAAGGGAATTGTATTTCAGTGATGGAGGGCTGTGCAAAGTCACTAACCTCACTCTCTCCTCTGGAGCCATCTGGGTCCAGGAGCAAAATATCGATCAGTATGACTGGAGTTGGAGCCAGATGTAGTGGGACATCTTGGCCTTTTTAAGCTAAGGTCTAGCCTAAGTCTCAGTTTGAATGAAGCAACATCCATTCAGTGATTATGGCTAGGTAAGAAATGAGATGAAGAATGGCCTCTTTTACCTAGTTAAAAAAAAATCAATCTAGGAGGGGAAGACCCTCAGGGTTTCTGGCCAAAACAGAAACAATTGTTATTTACATTACTCTGAGACATCAGGGCCAAATGAGGCTTGGGTTGGGACCTATTGTTGGCCAGTCAATGAGAACCAGAGTGATTTGGTTTTAAGGCATAGTACTTAAGAAAGAAATCTAGCCCGTGAACACCACAATATCTTGCAAAGTTCCAGTGATCAAAATTTACATTCCTTTGGGCGGTACCCACAGGTAAGGGTATGATACTCTATGTAGACAGAGGGAGAGAAGGGAGGAAGAAGAGGGTGGGAAAGAAGGGTGGAGGAAGAGAAGGCAAGAAGGAAGGAAGAAAGGAAGGAGCTTCATTGCCTAACTGGAACTGGCCAGTTTAGTCCCCAGTAGGGCAGCTACTTACTCATTACAGGTTGGTTGTTTTTCCTTCACTCTCCAAGAGGACCATGGCATCAGGAAGGTCATGCCATGACTTGCAAGTGAATTGGATTTAAGTGAGAGAGGGCTATGCAAAGTCATCAGCCTTACTCTCTCCTCCAGGGTCATCTGAGTTCAATGGCAAGACATAGGTCAGGACAACTGGAGATAACCCCAGATGCAGTGGTAGACCTTCACCTTTTTAAGCTAAGGTCTTCCCCAGGTCTCACTTTGTCTGAGGCAACACCCATTCAGTGATTTAAGGCTAGGTAAGAAATGAAGCTATGAAGCTATGACTGCAAAGGGTACAAATATATAAATATACCAAAAGGTATCTCTATGTATACATACATGTTTATGTATACACATGAGTAAAAATATGTAAATATTTTAAACTTTGATAGCTTAAAACTTCACTAAGACTTTTGGAACTCCCTGTGTATGTGAGAGAGAATGTGCGTGTATTTAGTCTTTTTGGCTATACCCAAACTTGAAGGCCTGTCAGAACTTGTGCTGCATTGGAATAGACTCTGAGAACTCTGTGTCACCTCTGTGTCACAATGAGGCATCTGAATAGGCCTGCAGGTCTGTAATCATTAATTAAACAAACATTTATTGGCAGCCTATTACTTTCATGGGCTAATTAGTGCTAAGTATTCTGAGGGATGCACAGTCAAGTGATTTTTCAAAAAAGATTTATTAAACACTTGCTATGTGCCAAGCACTATCTTAAGCAATTGGAATATAAAGAAAGCAGAACCTTCCCTCAAGGAGCTCACACTCTATTGGACACAGAGTATCTTTTGATGAATTGAAGTCAGGGTAGATGAAATTTCCTATGAAAACTATAATTATCAGCCTTGTTTAGATCCCTCCAGAAACCCAATTTGTTTGAAGAGCAAACCAGAAGAGAATAGAAAGACAAGTCAGCATAGATTATATTTCTTTTTAGGACTTGCCCTAATTTCCTTTGGGTATAGACTACACAGGCAAGCATTTATTTCACAACTGATCAAAAGCAGTCTCTTCAGATGGTAGCCTACCCAGTCTTTCCTCTTCTAATGGATATCTCAGACTAGCACAGAGAAAAGAACACTGTATCTGGAGTCAGATGGACTACAATTTGAATCTTGTCTCTGAGATTTAGTATAACCTTAGAAAAATCACTTAAACTCCTTGGGCCTCAGTTTCCTTATTTGTAAAATAAGAAGGTTGGATTAGAGGCCTCTGTTGTCCCTGTTATGTCCATGATCCTATGACTTCATTTAATCAACTGTTATTTATTAAGGTACAATGGATTTTGATTTCAGAGGATGAAGAGGAATCAGAATAGATTGAGGTAAACTAAGATCCCTTAAAGGTCACAGGGGATAGAGTGCTCAGCCTAGAATCAGGAAGTCTTGAGTTCAAATATAGCCTCTGACACTTATTATCTGTGTGGCTCTGGGCAAGTCACTTAACCTCTACATGTCTCAATTTCCTCAACTGAAAATGAGAATAGTAATAGCACTTACCCTCAAGGTTGTGAGGATAAATGAGAAAAAAATTAAAAAAAAAACTACACTTGGCACAGTAGCTGGTATGTAGTAAGTGCTTAATAAATGCTTGTTCTCTTCCCCCTATTGTACCTCCCAGAAAGAATGACAGTGAAGGAAATACAGCTGAGTCTAGGGGAAATTTTAATCCGAGAAAGGTAAGAATAGATTAGAACTCCTATTGTCTCTGTAGCCTCAACTGTGAAAACAGTCTTTATCTTTCGAGCTGAGGCATCTGGCACCTTTAGAAAGTGATTATAGCCTTTTTTTTTTTTTTTTGTTTTTGTTTTTGTTTGGGAAAGCTTTTGACCAGGTGCCATGATTCAATTTTAATCTGATTTTATCTTCCATGGTGTTTGGTTAGGTTAATTGCTGCTTTGGGGAGGTGCCTAGGATAGAAACTTCTGTTAAAAATAATAATAATAACACTTCGAATTTTTATGGGCAAGATTTTTCCTAATGAACATGCCTCTTCTGGTTCCAAGGATGTATCCAAGGTTCTCTAGAGACTAATTGTTTGCAAAAGAATACTTTTCCTCATCTTAATATTCTTTGATTGAAAGCTACAAAGATACTGTATCTGAAACTCTGATTTTTATGTGGATAACTTTCATCTGTGTAATTCTGGGTATTGAAAACAGCTGACAAAACTGAAGTAAAACTGTATAAAAATTACATAAACAACTGTGAGCTTGATTATAATGTAGGTGTCAAACATTAATTTCCTGCCTTTTACACTAAAAATATTATCCCTAAAAATTAAGTTACCAACAACAAATGCTAGCATGGTTATGAAATGGCAGCAATATATTAAGAACAATACAACTTTCTGTAGGAAATCCAGTCAAAATGGATCAAGCTTAAGTTATTTCTATACTACGGAAAAAATGGTATGCTAGAAGAATTTTAGCTGACACCATAGACTCTCTTGGCCCCTTGAACAAGGTCCCACTCCCGTTTGATCATTCCTCAAACCAGGGTAATCTGTACCATTTAATTCCTCCACTCTTGTATCCTTGATGATGAACCCTCTGTAACAGGGGGTCTTAACTTGGGGCCCAGTGAACTTGGTTTTTAAAAATTATTTTGATAGCCGTATTACAACATTATTAGCTTCCTCTGCGATCTTATGGATTTTTATGCATTTAAAAACATTATTCAGACTTCTAAAGAGGTTCATGACACAAAAAGTCAAGAACCCTTGATTTAAAGAAAGTCACAAAACTGACCTGATTTCTCCCAATGTAAAATTATGCTCCACAACATCGTGACAGTTATCTTGCCCTATATCCAAAGGGCAGAGGAATTTCTTCTAGAAGGGGAAATTATCCAGATGCTTCAGCTTTTGGATATTGTTATGCTGATTGTTCTGAGAGACTCTTCAATTAAATCCAAGGACATGTAAGACCAAGGCTTGTTGTTTTTTCAGTCATTTTTCAGTCATGTCCAACTCTTCCTGACCCCATTTAGTATTTTCTTGACAAAGATACTAGAGTGGTTTTTTATTTCCTTCTCCAGCTCAGGTGAGGAAACTGAGGCCAACAGGTTTAAATGACTTGCCTAGGGTCACACACCTAGTAAAGGCGAGATTTGAATTCACAAAGATGAATCTTCCTGACTCTAAGCCCAGTGCTTTCTCCACTCCACCACCACTGGCCAAAGTGGGAAACTTAGCAATCTACACAGGGAAAACCAATTGGATGAAGAAATGTATGTGGTCTAGGTGATGACATGCATTTGGATGGGCAGTTCATTGAGTTGGTCCATTAGAATCCATGTTAGGTAGTATTGATTGATAGAAGCAGAATAGCAGGTTGGATTGCTTTCTGGGAATTGTGTAGCATTTTCAGTCAGTCAATCGACAAACATTTATTAAGTACTTTTTAAGTGCCAGGCACTGTGCTAAATGCTAAGACAAAAATGAATTAGTCTCTCCTTAAGGAGCTTGCATTCTATAGGAGAGGCTACATGCATAAGTGTAAACAAAATAACTATGTACCCAGCACTTTGGTACAGTGATAGCTCATAGGGAATAAAAAGATGAAAACAAAAATCTCATTCTTGTTTTCAAGAAGCTTTCGTTCCACTGAGGAAAACAACACACACACACACACACATACACACACACACACACACAAGTAAGTATAACATCAATACAAAGTAAATGTAGGGTAATTTGGGCGGAGGGGGACAGGAACTGACTGCTGTGAGAATCAGGAAGTGCCTTATGTAGGCTATAGCATTTTAATTAAGTATTGAAAGAAATGGGTATTCTAAGAAGTAGAGATGAGGGAATGCATTCCATGAATACAAGACAGCTTTTGTAAAGCTGCAGAAATGGCCAATGGAAAGTCATGTGGGAGGGATAGTGAGTAAACCAATTTGACTAGACCATAGTGTGAGTGAAGGGGAGTCATGAAGAAAAGTCCTGGAAAGGTAAGATGGAATGAGAGTGTGAAAGACTAAAGTACCAAGCAGAGGAGGAGTCTGATTTGTCATTGGGGCAAAAGAGAATCTCTGGGGCTTCTTGAATAGGGGAGTGAGCTGTTCTTTGGCAATAATCCCTTGGGAGCTATGCGGAAGACCTATTAGAGAGGGGAAAGACTTGAGGCTGAGGGACTAATTGATGAGGGTATTGAAATAGTGGGTGAAAGATGTTGCAGGTATGAACTAGGGTAGTGGCTGTGTGAATGGAGACAAATGAACAGATACAAGAGGTAGTGAGGAAGAAGACTTAGAAGCTATATATGATCTTAAATTGCTCCCAGATTAAAACAAACAAACAAAACCTGACTTTTAAATATTGATATTCTCATGGTAACACTTTATTTGTGAATCACAGGATATCATAACTTCAGAAGAATCAGAACTTCAGGTGACCACAGAGAGCAATGGAATGATGTGTGGTGGGTAGGCTTAGATGATACATTACCAATGAATCATATGTGTGATGTGGCTTAAAAATCTATCGCCAAGGACACATATGTTTGGAAAAAGAAGACCAAGAAAGTCTATGGTGGTGGCTGAAATTCTTCTACCATACCATTTTTTCCATAGTATAGAAATAACTCAACATGACATTTTGTCATATTAAGTATCATTTGAAATAAAATAAAAGAAAGCAGTGAGAGTGTGAAATAATAGAACGATGGTCTGAGCATTGCACTCTTTTCTGTGTTTGGCACCCTCTAGATGCCCCTACCCTAGATTGCTATATTCATTCCTAACCTTTAAAGCCCAACTCAAAGATTATCTTCTTCAAGAAATTTTTGCCAGTTTCTTCAGCTGACAATGGCTTTTCTCAGGCCTTGGACCTTAGCGTATATATATATATGTATATATGTATGTATATAGTATGTGTACATATACATATACATACATATATGTGTGCATGTGTATGTATATGCACATGTGTGTATGCACATATAGATGTGTATATCTTTATGTGCATATATAAAATGTGTGTTGTGCACACATGTATATATGCATATATACACAAAGAGACTATGCATGTGCATGTATGTGCATATGGTTATGCAAATACATGTGTATTTATGAATATTATATATGTGCAGGTATATTATATGTCCATGTGCACTCATATATGTATATATGCATATGCATGTGTATATATTTCTGGATATCCACACATATGCATATGTGTATATAAACACATATACATACATGCACACACATATACAATTTTGTACTTCTATTGTACTTCTAGAGGTAGCTAGGTGATGTAGTAGGTAGAATGCAGGACTTTGAGTCAGGAAATCCTGAGTTCAAATCCAGTCAGCCTCTAAAATTTACTAGCTCTGTGACCTGGGCAAGTCACTTAACCTCTGTTTTCCTCAGTTTCCCCAGCTGTAAAATAGGGAATGTGGATAATAAGTCTTATTAACAACACTGTTGTGAGGATCAAATAAGTGACTAGCACAGCACCTTGGCACCTATTAGGTACTATATAAATGTTTATTCTGTCCTCCCAACTTTGCAGAGAGTCCCCCTCTTTCTAGCTTTCCCTTTATGTGTCGTCTTCCCTATTAAAATGTAAGCTCCTTGAGGGTAGGGTCTGCCTTACTTGTATATCAATCCAGGTTGACACTTTCTCTTAGTCTTAGAAAGTTGCTTGGATCAATCAAGGAATATGCCCAGGTTTACATATTTAGGATATCAGAGTTTGGAAACATTATGGAAAGTAGGACATAATGGATTGGTTATTGGATTTGGAGTCAAGAAGGTGTGCTTGACACAGTGACTGGTACATATTGAGTACTTAATAAATTCTCTGTCTCTCTCTCTTTGTCTCTCTCTGACTGTCTGCCACAGTCTAGTATCTGTGATCTATTCCTCAACTGGATTGCAAGGACCATGTCTTAACAAAAATTTATATCTTTCCTAGTACCTAGACTAGCTCTTTGCTAATAGTATGTGTTTATTATTATTAGTCTAGTGGAAAAAAGTGCCAAGTTTATAATCAAATGACCTTGGTTTGGTTCCTGGCTATCAGTTAACACCAGTGTGACCTTGGGCAAGTCACTCAACCCTCTTGTGTCTCAGTTTTCTCATCTATAATATATGGAATTTGTACTAGATAGTCTAAATTTACTACTCGCTCTGACACTACAACTTTATGAAATAGTATTTAATTAACATTTGGTCACATTAAGTATCATTTGAAATAAAATAATCTTAAATCACATCAAAGTCCCAGAGTGACAAGGGTAATGTGTTTTCCTACACTTACACTGAGGTCATTCTCTGGAGAATTGTGACCTTTGAGGGCTAACATCTGTCCATTTTGAGATCATGAGAGGGGATGTTATTTTCCAGTAGCTGGAGAAGTTCTACTCCCATAGGCAAGGAACCAGAAAACTAAGACGGTCCTGATGGAAAAAAATCAAATAAAAAACCTCAGTGTGAAAATACAGAAGAATCAAACAATCTTACACTCTCACCAGGGCCTCCCATAAAAGAATAAGTAAAGGAGTAAGAAATTTTGATGGGCACTTTTCTAAATAAATCAGAAGTAGCTGATTTTGAAAATCATCCAAAACTGTCACTTAATCCACTGTGAGTGAATTTTTATCAACTTAATAACTCCCAAGTGACAACAGAACCAACAATAATTAGATTAAAATCAGAAAGCTCTGTTCTGGCCAATGACCTGCAGGCCTGGTTTCACCCGAATGAGAATTTGCAACAGCCAAAAAGGACGATGACTCCTCAGGATAAAGATTTTTGCTGTGTTTCCAAGGCACAGTTCAATATTCAACCCCATGGCATGGTTTACTGGGGCTGAACATTTTCCAGGTTTGGAGTTCAGTCCAATTATCTTGCTCACACTCAGCTGGGACTTGCTTTGCCTCTTCTCATCTCCTCTTGAAAAGAATGAAGGATAAGAAGTTATTGCTGAGTGAAGTGGGCATCATTTGAATTCAGTTGTTCGTTTAGACATAACCTGCATCTAGATGGCTGATCAGTTAACAAGGCATAACACCAGTCATTTTGTAAGGATGAAATTTGGGGGTGGGGGTTGGGCAGAAATGCACCATAATCTCTCCTCTAGGCTTAAGTAGACGTAATTCAAACTTTGCAGGTCACATGGCACTGGAGAAAACCTGAACTAAGAAAACGTGAAGTTTACTTCCAACTGCTATGTGATACTCAAAGGAGAAGGGATCACATCTTAGTTATAACCAGGGCTTGCTGGTAAATGTTTGACAGCCAGGCTACTAAAAACAAAACAAAACAGAACAACAACAAAACACCTTCCAAATAAAAAAAATGCAAGCCCTTTTAAGTTTAATTTCCATTATTAACACTTCCTTAAGTCTGGACAATCAAGAAAACAATAATTCATATCCTGACTTACAGCAATTGAGCAAGCATTTCTTAAGTGTAAGTGCTCACACTGAAAATTTAACCATGGTTCTCCTAAGCTAATTAGAGCTGGTTCTAGCATGCCCTTGGTTATAACCTTTGTATCTTCTTCCTCCTCCCCATCATTCCTCCTCAACCAAATTCCTTATATGAGCACTAGCCATAGAATGTTGAATTTTCTGGAGTTGAGTTGAATTTCAAGAGAAAAACTCTTTGGCAGAAAATATAGATATGAGATTTTGTTTTGGTTTTGGAGGGAATCTCCCATCACCAATTGAGAAACAATGAGTTTCCTTGGTTATGTTTGGCCTGGCAGCAAGTCATAAGGTCATGGATGAGGAGCTGGAAGGGAACTCAGAGGACATCTAGTCCAATTGCTTCATTTTATAGAAGAAAAAAGTGAGACCTGGAGAGTTTGAGAGATTTGTCCAAGGTCCCATAGGTAGTAAACATTCGAGCCTGTATTTGAACTCAGGATCTCTGACTCTAGAATAAGAGGTTTTTTTTTTTTTTGATTGCATTGCCTCATGTCTTGTTGATGTTGTTGGTGGTAATCTATTTTTAAGACTCCACGGAATACACAGAAATTAAGCTGTACATATGTTTGGGGAAGGATGGAGAAAAGAGAAGAGAAGGGAATAAGCATTTTCTAGCACCTACTGTGTGCCAGGCACTTTGCTAATCACTTTTTACAAATATTATCTCATTTGAGCCTCATAACAACTCTACAAAGTAGATGCTGTTATTATTTCTATTTTATAGTTGAGGAAATTGAGGCAAATAAACCTTGTGTGCCTAGGGTCACACAGCTAGTAAGTATCTGAGACTGGATTTAAACTTAGGTCTTCTTTACTCTAGGCCCAGTGCTTTATTCACTGTGACACAAACTGCTTTTAAGAAGGAGTGAAGTGCTTTTGGAAGTTTAGCCAAAAAAAATAGAGAAAAAAAAAGTAGATTTTAGACTTTGAGTCCCCAAGAAAGAAATCTTTGTTGTTTTTTGTTGTTCAGCTGTGTACAACTCTTTATAACCATTTGGTGTTTTCATGGCAGAGATACTGAATTGATTTGCCTTTTTCTTCTCCAGTTCATTTCACAGGTGGGGAAACTGAAACAAACAAGGTTAAGTGACTTGCCTAGTGTCATATAGTTAGTAAGTATCTGAGGCTGGATTTGAACTTAGGAAGATGAGTCTTCCTGCCGTCGGGCCTGATACTCTATCCACTGTGCCACCTACCTGCCTTAAGAAAGAATTTTAGGCTTCCTCAAATGGAAAGGTCATGAAAAGTAAGCCTGAAAAGCAAGACAAATATTCAAAGAAGATAATGGGAGATGGTTTCAATAAAAAAGTGTATGTACATATATATATATAAATATAAATATATATACACATGTATGTATGCACACATATATACACATACCTATATACATACTTATATACTTATACCTATGTACATATATACATACCTACCTATGTATATATAAATGTGTGTGTATATATGTGTGTGTATATGTGTATATATACATATATGTACACACATACATATATGCGTACATATGTATATGTACATATATACATACACACATACATATACATACATATATACATAGATATATATACATATCTATGTATATATACATGAGAGAGTAAAAGAGAGAGAGCACATAATATGCGTAAGGTTGCAAGTAGAATGACGGAGAAGTTAGAGAGTAGCTGTTGGTGCCAGGAAGACCTGGGATCATAGGATCATAGATTTCGAACTGGAAGGGGCCTTAAAGGCCATCAAGTTTAACCCTCTCAAATTTTCAAATGAAGAAACTGAAGCACCTAGAAGTTATGGCTTGCTTAGGGTGACATAGCTAGAAGTATCTCAGGCAGGATTTGAACCCACACCTTCTTGACTCCAAATCCAATACCCAATCCATTATGTCATACTTTCTCTAATGTTTCCAAACATCCTAAATATGTAAACCTGGGCATATTCCTTGATTGATCCAGGCAACTTTCTAAGACTAAGAGAAAGTGTCAACCTGGACTGATAGGAGTTTCCTCACTTGGGATTTCTTCATGCCAGTGGACATAGATTCAGTCCACAGGCCATTCTCTAACACTGTATATATAACACAACTATGATAAAAATGAAAAAAAAAAAAGAACAACTTGTTGTCCTCAAGAAGCTTATAATCTGCTAGGAGCAATATGACAACTATTCAAGGAAGTCAATACAAGACAGATTGTTATGAAGCTGAAGGGGTAATCCAGACAAAGGGCCCATTTAAATCTAAGGAAAGAGAGAACACTCTCAGTTGGGGAGAATCCAGGAAAGCTTCATGGAAGAAATAACCCCTGAAGAAGGTCTGGAAAGAAGAGAAGGATTTCAAAAGGCTACAGTGATATGGAAAGAACACGGTGCACTGTAGATATAAGATGCCAGACTGCATGATTGTGTAAAGGAGGGCATGAAAAATCACAGAATAGCCTATGTTCCAGCTGGGATGTCCCATAGAGTGCATGCAATGAAGTAGCATCAGGTTACATTGGAAAGGTTGGTGGATCCAACTTCCTTAGGGAAGGTGCACTTCACAGTGTCAGATTTTCAGTGTTGTAGAGTTTAAATTCTTTTTGTTTTTATTTTTTTTTTTTGAGGCAATTGCAGTTAAGTGACTTGCCCAGGGTCACACAGCTAGTAAGTGTCTGAGGACAATTTTAAACTCTGGTCCTCCTAACTCCAGAGCCAGTGTTCTATCCACCGTTACATCTAACTGTCCTTTGAGTTTAAATTCTTAAAATTACCACTGTCATAATAAAGAATATTATAGGAATTATCTTCATCTCTATATAGATCAAAATATACATATTCCAGTCCTCAATGATTTTGTAATTTTACGCAGATAAACTTACAAGGGAAGACATTAGTTATGAAGATATTTGAATAAAGAATGAATAAGTGCATAAATTAAATACTGAATTAACATTATGTACAAGCAAAGCAGTGATTATTAAGGAGTGAAAAGCATTCAGATAAAAGAGAAGGGGAGAATCTTATCATTATTTATCATTTTGTATACAATACCTCAATTTTCCTATAAGCAGCTTCTGATATATTCTAAAACCCTACAATAATCCTCTTCACTCCTTAGCTATTTAGACATAATATTTTGATAGGGTAGACAAGTGCTTATGAAATTTACATAAAATTAATATATGCAAATATATACATAGTAGTCCAAAACAAGGAATTTTGGAAGGGATGACACTGGCAGTTGGGTTATCAGGAATGGCATCATGAAGATGAGAGTTTTTGAGGTTCAACTTAAAAAGGAAGAGAAGAATTGTTGAAGGTATGTTAGCTATAAGGTAAAGGTAAGGAGGAAGTACATTCCAGGCAATTAACCAGTACAGAAGGATAGAGATGTGTGCGGATCAACGAGAAAGCCATTTTGATTATATTTCAGAGTACAGTAGAGTGAGTAATGTATAGTGAGGATAGAAAAGTAGGTTGGAGCCAGAATGTGTTTGAGATCTGGTGGCCTGTTTTCTGTTCATAGCATTATGGGACTATAACTTCAGGACTGGAGGGGATTTGGTCCAATCCTCTCATTTTATAGATGAAAATGCTAAGCATCATGAATTTGACTTGAGTAGTCCTTGGAAGAAAGACATACAGTGCCAATATTCCCATTAATCAACAAAACTTTATTGAATACCTACTATAATAAAATATATTTCTATGCTATTCCATGGGCTATTAAGCACTATCTGTTAACTATAAAGGATGTACCAGACTGCTTAATGTGGAGAAGTATTTGCATGGTGTAAAAGGTAAGTTCCTTTCATATCAGAGTGGACCACATTGTATCTCTACAGGTTGGTATGCTTGGAGTGCTGCCATTTGTATACAAAAAGTCCAGGGAAGCCTTTGGCACTGCCTTCAAGAATCCAGGGTCACCTCTGAATGAAGAAGGGGATCAAAGCAGGAGCTCAGCTGAGGTCCAAAATGATCAACAATGACAACACCATCCCCCTCCCACCTTCTCTGAACAACTTCCTTTTACACACTACCCTTTTATATACATTACTTTGCTTATACATAATGCCAATACACAATTTAATTTATGTACTTTTTCAAGGTTACCTCATATGTTTTTTTATGTCCCTAATGTCTGCTGTATCAGTGTTTTCTGCCTTAAATTGTCAGAATCTTTGAGTCCTGGAATCTGTCTCACCAGATCTGGAAGCCTTTTTTTTTTTTTTCCTGGCAAAGATAATGATCTTAAATTCAAAGTGCTTAAGGAATCAAAATAAGAAAGTAAAATGGAGAAATTAGAAGAAAGTCATGGGGCATGGGTAGATCTGCAGTGAAGAGATGACAAAGGGTTAAATTGGGACACCATTTCTCTCTTTATTTAGGTCTCTCTGTTTCCCCTCAGATCCAAGGGATAGGTTCACTACATCCCATCATTTAAGTACTGGTACCTTCTCAAAGAGGAAAGGGACAGGACTACAAGACCTTAACTACTTCTATTCTACATCCACTATATGCCAAAAATTGCATTATTTTATGTTGCATCCAGAGAATATTAAAATTATAAGATGTGAGACCTATTTCCAAAAAGTTCAAAGTAATTCATCTATGCCAGCCTATTAATCTTCAAAGCAAGCCCACAATTTCTCTATTGTACAGCTGGAGCCATTGAACACCAGGAAGTAAGTGGGACTTGCCCCAGGTCTCACTGGGAAAGCCAGGTAGAGAACTCGGGTTTTCTAATGCCCAAATTTCTTTCCACTTACCGGTATGGCTTCTCCATATCAAGCAAGTTGAAGCTTATTCAGTGTGACCATTAAGATCAAGGTTATGCTTGAACATTCAAATTAACTTTTGTAACACTAAGGAACTTCTCCAAGGTTATATTTACTGACCCAAAGTGGAAAATTGAGGCAACTCTACAGATAACTGAGGCCCACCTCAAAATATTTTCTTCTTCTAAAGCTGAATAATTTGGGTTCAGGTACTTTTTGCTTAAATTATCATGATAGTTGCCTCAATTTCCCTGTTGGTTTTGTGTGCAAAGTGTGTTCAGTGGTAGTCGATGTTCCAAGTAAAGATTTATGGGCTTGCAGTGTGTGATAAGCTTTGACATTAAGTTGTCAATGAAAATGCAAAATATAATGGCATTCATTGTTCCAAGAGGAATCCAGGCATATTTTAAGGTTGGAGGAATTTACCAGATACTCAAAGTTGAAACATGCAGAGAGCTCTTAGAGTCAACTGAGTTATTTCCCTTGAGGAAATAACTTCTTCTTGGGCCAACAAGAGGCCCTACCTACTTAAGCAACCTCTGTACCCATGATCCTGTAAACTCTTGACCCAAGAACTCACAAATCCAGAGCTGCAACAGTGAGAACCAAAACTTCTCATCCAGATGCATCCTGGTGAGACTGCGTAGGGAAGGAATTAACACTTGGGATTATTGGGAAAATTTACCGGCCAACTGAAAAGGAGAAGCTTACCCTATGAGTAAAGTTGGAGAAATGCTAATTCAGGTCAGCAGCAGAAAAGGAACTTGGCAAGCAATAAATAAACGACTTTGAGAAGTTATGATTTAATTGGTGTAGTTATATACACAATATTCTAATACTGCTTTCAAGTCCTCTATCACATTGTCTTTGAGAATCACTCAAGAAGAAAATATAGATTCTCTCTCTCTCTCTTACCCTCCCTTTCACTGTCTATCTATCCATCCATCTATTACTGTATCTCTATTCATCATCTCTTTCTCTATCCATCATATCTCTCTTGTTGTCTGTGTGTATGTCTGTATCTATCTTTATATCTCTCCAACTTTAATTCTATTTCTCTCTCTTCATCATCTCTCTCTTGCTGTCTATGTGTATGTCTATATAGATATATTTATGTCTCTCTCTCTCCAGCTATCACTCTCTCTACCATGTCTCCATCATTTCTCTCTCTTGCTGTATATGTGTATGCCTACATCTGTATCTATATCTCTTTGTCATCTATGTGTATGTCTATATCTATATATTTTTCTCACTATGCATGTTTACATCTATATATTTATATATCTATGTATATGTCTTTATTTAAATCTATTTATCTATGTCTATATCTACATCTACATCTATATCTAATCTAGATCTATGCATTGCCTTGTGAATAAGCTAGAGAGAGACATTTTTTAACATAGCTAGCCTGCTATTTAGTCAACAGGCCTCACCAGGCCCACACTTGAAGCCATTCCAGCCTGGTAGAATCTGCCAGAGATTGCTTTTACTGGCAAAGTCTTTGACAACCCAGGGTCACTTCCATGCCATGATGAGGCCTCAGAGTAGGACTTCAGTAGAGGATAAATAAATTATCTGCTACAGCACCCTCCCTCCCCCTTCTAAATTCCACAGCTTGAGAGTGGTCCAACAGGGGAGTTGACTGCTTGCTATGAATGTGAGTGTTGGGCGACATGCCAAACACAGGATTTGTCTCCTAGAGATGTAGTGAAACAATACTGAACAGACTCTCTGTTTAAGCAGCAGGTCCAGGTGACTCAAGGTTGGATTGTCATTTACCAGGTGATGATTTCTGTTGGACATTATTTCCTATTGTCAGGCTTTGGGGGTGATTCCAACCTCACAAGGTTTCTGGGCTGAAACATGCAGCTACAGAGTGCAGACATGTTACCTTTCAATGACTAGCCAGTATCGACATAGTCTACAGTGAGAAGTTGGCTTAAAAGGTACAATATGGAACTTTGGGAGTGTTCTAAAGTGACTGCATGTGTGCTTCTTTAATCAAAGGGAACAGGTGAACATCAATGGAACATGGTGGGTGGGGGGAGATTGTTGAGACACCAGAGAAGCACAAAACTCAGAATGTGGTAATATTAAATAAAAACAAATGATGTTCCACCAGGAACAAATAAATAATCCTCTTGGATTTGGTAGGTCACAGTGATTCATAGAAAACCAAAAGTGAGAGGTACTGATTTTCTTTTCCCTTCACACTATAGTATAAATAGGCTGATTTCAGCTGGCTTTAAATTCACCATCAGTGGAGACACTAGGCAGGAAGAGAATTCACTATAGCCTAACATAATTGGGGGTGAGGTGGGTGGGAGAAAGGGCAGGTAAATGGTGACTGGGGTTTGGATTTATGTATGCATGCATACATATATTATTCTTGCCTCAAAGTAACAATAACTGTCAAGATCATGAAGGATTATAAAGTTAATTTAATTACAGGCGTGGCTTGTTTTAGGCAATGCCAATCTATGTTAAGCCTATCTTTACACAAAAGAGGTCATTTTGAGAAAACATTATTCCCTTTCCTAAGGAATTGTAGTAGGATTTTTAAGAATAGCACCTGTCCTGGTTTATTTAAGATTTTTTTTGGGGGGAGAGTTTGCAAAAATAAAAAGACATTTTAGGAATGTGCTAATTGTGTAGAGAAAGATAAATAAGCATAATTTAATATTTATACCTATTTTCAGAATTATCTAATAAATCTATGATCTCTCAGTGTGGATACTTCTTCTAGTGATAAACCTCACAACCTATCCAGTATACCTTTTCTTCCTATGGGAATCCTTTCAAGGCTCTCTTCAATCCACTATAAGGGCTTTTCCCAATATTCTGAGGACTTTCCTCTGTCACTTAACATTGTGTGAATAGCAATGGCGCATGAGGGCTATCCAATGGTTATATTTATTTCTCACCATATATTCAGCCCACTTTCCTTTCTCCCTACATCTCTCTGAAAATAAGGTACCCGAGTGAGAGCGAGAAGCATCTCGTGCCAGATGAATGAAACCACCACTACCACCACTTTGACTACTACCTCTTCTCAGACTCTCATAGAAATAGTCCAAAGCCCTGCAACCAAGATGCTTAGGAATAGTGGTGTCTCCTAGATCCTGCTTCCCTGCAGGGAAAAGGGAAATGAACAAGCACATATTAAGTACCTACTGTGTGTCAGGCACTGTGCAAATATTATCTCATTTGATCCTCATAACAACAGTGAGAAGCAGGTACTATTATTATCCCCATTTTATAAAGGAAACTGAGGCAGGGAGAGGTTAAGTGACTTGCTTAGTGTCACAAATCCCAGTATCTGAATTTTAATTTGAACTCAAATCTTCCTAACTCCAGAACTAGATCCACTGTATCATCTAGCTGCCTCATTCAGGGGAGTAATCACTGAGGTCAAAGGGCCTACCTTTTCTCACCATGACTAATACCAATTGCTGACCAGCTGCCACCAATGTGAATGCAAATGCAAGATCCTTTGAGTGCCAGTACATCCACAGACCTGGTCCTGCTTCTAGCCCAGCCCACTGCAGCCATACTCCTGTGGAGACATGGCCTGTGACTGCTTTTGTGAGTGTTACAGTCACACCTACTGAATACCCAGAAAAGAAAATTCTTGCCACTAAAAGCCCTGGCATTGTCAAATGGATCAGTATCAGAAATGAATATTATTTTATGGGTGTAAGTGACATTGAAGATGATGTATATTCCATGTGCTTTGCTATTGTATCTTAAAAACCATGGAACTTTTCCATTGAATTTGGAGAAGAAATTTTGCATGTATGTTATCTTCTTCAACGTTAGGAATGTTAGGTCCTTGAGAACAGGGAGTATCTGTAATGTTTATATCCTCAGGACTTAGACAGTCCTTTGAACATAGTAAGTTCTTAAATTAATGCTCTTCTTTCCTTCCTTCCTTCCTTCCTTCATCCATAGCACTTTCCTTAAGCATGTTCCCTTGTTGAATTCTTGATTGGTAACACGAGGTAGCCTACTTATGTCTTCCATGTGCCTTTCATTGCCCTTTGGCTAATTATTTAAATTATTTTGGAGATTGGTATTCTGTGACTTGTACCCATTGCAACACTGGAAAGAATATGGTTTTTAAAAAGCTGAACTTTTGTTTCAGGGAGAAGGTTGGGATCATTATAAACACTGTGCTCCTTTTCTCTTCTGCTTCAATTCTGGGCCCAGATTATTATTCATGTGCAGTTTCTGACTAAGATATACATACTGATGACCCAGTTCTTTGCATTGACCATTAAATTACATATTATAGCCTGGGCAAAAGGAATTTTTTGCCTATTTGGTTTGTTCTATGTAGATAGGCCAAGTACCTTGTTGGATAGCACATATACTAAAATTGGATAATTGAGTCAAACTCTTCTGAAGGATTTGAGGCCCAGGGTATTGAGCAAAATAGACTACAATATTTTAATGCAAATAACCACAACCAGAAGTAGGAAAGCACCAGCTCTTGCACCAATCACTGTGTTTTGCTTTATCAGTCTTATTGTTGAAAAGCAGCCATATTTTCCTTAAATATTTAATTGCTTTATACTTTTTGTCTTTAGACAATCAGAAGGAAAGTTGAAAGCAAGAGGAAAAAAAAATTAAGTAGAATATCAGCATTTTCCAAGTTAATATTATCTCTTATCTAGTTTATTCTTTAAAACATCCCATTTGTATGGAACTTGTTTTTACGCAAGCAATTTTCTTGGAACTAGGATTACATTGTTAACTGTTAAAGAATTTTGTCTAGGGTACAATTCTTTTAAGACATTGTTGTTCTTACAGATACATTGTAGCTCATGGGAGGACTAAAACACAGTATGTAGACAGTCTTCAGATGTGGATTTAGAATTGTTTATTCTTGCAATGGGGTTTGTTGGGCCACTTTATTGCTTTATTTTGGACAGGAAAACACTAAGAAGATCCCTGGCATTAAATCCTATTTTTGATGCCTTCTTATACTTTTAGTAAAGTCCTTCTTCCTCCTTGCTACCCCTTCTACCTAGGGTCCAGCATCCTAAATTGTCACAGAGATGTCTAATGTCCCTTGCAGTGTTGTTGAGTAGTTTTTCAATTGTATCCAACTTTTGGTGATCCCATTTGAGGTTTTCTTGGCAGAGATATTGAAATGATTTGCCATTTCCTTCTCCAGCTCATTTTACAGATGAGGAAACTGAAACAAACAGAGTTAAGTGATTTGCCCAGGGTCACACAGCCAGTAAGTGTCTGGGGTGAGATTTGAACTTATGAAAAGGAACCTTCCTGACTCCAGGCCTGGCACTCTATCCACTATACCATTTAGCTATTCCCTTATAGTAACGCCGCTCTTAGGCTTTCTTACCTTAGTTCTAATGTTCCGGACATTTTTTACTCTTTTATTCTTTATCAAAACTTACTCTTTTTGATCCCTATGTTCTCTCAACTAAGAAATTGATAAATTAATCTCCAATAAGGTGTTAGTGATCAATAACGATTTAATGTGTCAACCATCTAGGCAAGGGTATGATCGAACCATCTCTTATAGACTTGTGAGAGCTGATGGTTACATTTTCAATGTGATCATTTATATCTCGAAAATCAGCAAATGCTTCAAATCAGGTCTTGATTTATTGTTTTGTTGATTGTCTTAAGAATGTGATGGAGAAAATGTTAATAATACAGTTTACATTTAGGTATGCCATGCATTTTGGAAAGTTGGTTGTTGAACATTTATCAGTACACCCCTATTGCCAACCCTGTCACCAAGGGGTATTGGCATACTAATGCATTACTACTTAGAAATAAAAAAGTCTTAATCCAAACAAATTAATATCTAATAGTGGAGTTTGGGGCACTATAAAAGGGAGTTTTTTTTTTTGAGAATGGGAGTTGGTGAGATACTTTTTAGGATTTTTCAAACAATACTCTGTAGGGGAAATACTGACTTAGTCTATATATAAGGTTGGTTTGTATATATTGGTTTCTATTTCCAGATAACAAGTATGCATTGGTGTGTGCAGCACATTTTAGATGTGCCATCTGAAAAAAAATATTTTGAGTTGACTACTTATTGAATATTTAGTCATAAAAAATGATTTAAATGATCAAATAAAAAATTAGAAATAACAATTTTAAAAAATAATAAACTCACCTTGAAAAGACAAAATAAAAATGAGACACAAAATACCATTTTTTCCCCTTCCTGAGCCTTTAGGCTGTGCTTAGACACACCCTGTACGCAAGTGTATTGAGACTATTTTGTTGAAAAATTGCTATTGTGTTTAAGACAAAATAGAAATGATAGGAATTGTTTATATGGCCCATAATTTGAAATACAGAGGAAACTAGAGAAAAAACAAAGTGTTTAAATTGTCCCTCCAAGGTCCACCCAAAAGAGAGCATGACTGAATATTCTGACACCATTTACTACTCCTTTTGGGTTCAATTATATTAATAAGGCAACTTGATTCACAATGGACCAGTAGTTAGTAGTCTTAACATGTTTACCTTCCTGGTGATAAAAAGAAAGGCTTTGACGGGCATCTAGCTGGCTCAGTAGATAGAGCACTGGCCCTGGAGTCAGGAGAACCTGAGTTCAAATCCGGCCTTAGACCAAAACCCTTGATACTTACTAGCTGTGTGACCCTGGGCAAGTCACTTAACCCCAATTGCCTTAAAAAAAAAGTACATAAAAAGAAAGACTTTGCTTATTAATTATACTAGAAAGCTTTCATTAATACAATTGAAGTGCTAATGATTTCTCATCTTTAATCAGAATTTAGTGATCATAAGGGACAATGTGGAATAGAGACCTGGTCTGAAAACCAAGAAGACTTGGGTTCTAGTCTTGCCTCTGATGCATATTGTATAACCTAGCAAGTCACCTCTCTGCATTGGTAGAGGGAGTTTCCTTAGTTGGGGAGTCACTTATGACAATCGAATCACAAGTTCAGTACCTGTCCTAATACGATGATTGATATAACATTTCTCTTTCTTCATCATTAACCTGATAACTCTACTGTTGACTGAATCAGAATTAAACTTTTAGCCCTAAAATTTATCTTATGGATTTTAGATGAAATGGATATCAGTAAAGAAAAAAAAACTCTTTGCTTGTGTTGAAGATCTTTTTTCTTAATGTTGTAATATTTTGAATATTAGTAGACATTGTAATCCCCTCCTTTAGGTCTGATATATTTTTTGGGGGGAGGATGGGAGGGAGATGAGAAATAATGCTGACAAAAAGTGTTAGACACTTTCATGTGATACTTTTCAGAATTTTCTACTTAAAATTTTCTACACAGGACTCTACTAAGCTGTCTATAAACAATAGGAGTTCTGAATTTCTGAATTCATGGAAAAGGGAAAGTATTTTAATAATTTTAATCACAGTGTATAAACCGCTTGAATGAGTGTTGGAACTTATTTCCTTCCAATTTAGCCAACCTTCCAACTTTCTCTTTTTTTTACTCATTTGTTCAGCCTTTCTCTGCTCTCTCATTTCATGTTCCTCCTTAAAAAAATATGTCTTGTATATTGAAAACTCATACATCACCCACTGGGAAGGATTTGTAATCCTCCCAGGATATTTCTTGGACTCTTTACTTTTCACATCAAACCTAGAACTCACATTCTTCTTACTTTTGTTTAATTAACCTGACTCTTCATTATAATAGCATGTATATAGCACTTTAAAATTTGCAAGTGCTTAGCATATGTTACCACACTTGATTCCAACAACAACCCAGCATGGTAAGTGCTATTATTGTTTCCATTTTGTAAGTGAGGAAGCTGAAGCCGAGAGAGGTTTAGAGTCTTGGCCAGAGTATCAGAGGTAGTAAGTAGGTGAGGTTGAACTTAGGTCTCCTTGACTTCGTGATGCTATCCGCTACATCCCTATGCTCTTGTGTGTGAATTAAATTGATAATGCTATTCTACACACTACAGAATTTCATTTTTTAGTTAATGAGTTGTTCAGACTAAGCAAAGATGAATTGGAAGTTGGTGTAGATTGCTAGGCCTCCATGGAAAGCAATTCAGAGTTTACAGAAATCTTCATTTTTCACTAAGGTTCAGGACATTAAGGAAATGAACCAGTTAGAGGAAGGCCTCTTGTTTTTAAGTAGAGTTGATTCTGTCTTTTTAAACATTTAAAGGACATTATAATTTGGGAAAATTACAGTATGGTGCTTTCTGACATTGATTTTTCAAAAGGTGACAAGGATATTCAAAAAAATAAAGAACTTTACCTCAGGGAGGAAAAATAATCAACAAACTACAATTTCTTTCAATGCTGTGTAGCTAGCTGTGCCTCTTCAAGGCCAAGACCCATGCTTGATGTTGCTGCCTAGGATCCTGGAGCCTTTATCTTAGTTTTCTTTATACTGAGTAGAGGTGAGCAATGAATGAATGAATGCAGTACTAACTCAGTGACTGAGGACACAACATTAAGCTAAATCAAAGTCATTTTGGGACCCAAAAATGCCAGCTTAATTTTATGAACTCTTCCTGGTGATTCCTCAGGAATCTGAGTGACTTTCTCATGAAGGTCTCTGAGAAGTTCATTTCTTGGTTTAAATAACTAAAGGGGACTGTCTGTGTGTGTGTGTGTGTGTGTGTGTGTGTGTGTGTGTGTGATTAGGTGTCCTAGTGTATTTTTAGGGCTTGTTAAAACCTCAACTCTTTCCATCTGCCTAAACTCTCAATGAGTTCCTCTTTGTATTTTCTAGGAGATTTTTAGCAGAAAGGGGAAAAATAGGACTTAAAGGAATAGACTTTTATAGATAAACAGACTATGTAGATGTCATCTGAAAATTCCCTTGAGATTTTTGTGGAAATTGTACAGCTAACCACAAAGCAATTCTTGGAATATTTGTTCTTGCTCAGCTCTGGTAAATTCTTGGCTGCCACAGGAACTTGGAGAACTGTAGGGCAAAGGATCCTTTGCTAGGAGGCCCCTTTCCGTGGTGAAGCCAGCAATACTTTGGGATGACCTTTGGTGAGCAGTGACACACACTTCCTGCCTGCCAACCTACAGCATTGCTTATCTTCCTTTTAAAAAATAAGCAAATCCTTAGGAATGTATCAGGAGCTATAGTCAGCCAGAAAGGCCTATATCAGCTTCCAAAAAAAGACATTGTTTTAAAGTGAAAAACGTGTTGGAAATACATTACAAAGCAATTTGGAATTCAGATGGAGAGTACCAATGATTGCTACCACAAGAACTTTGAATAAAAGAGCAGTGGAGTTTTTGAACTACCACAACTCCTCATCTGGTAGGCTTTTTAGGTATTTAACATGTTAGAATATGCCATGATGAGTAATTAAATTATTAATGTTCTTTAAGACCCAAGTGTCCACTGTATCACTTATTGTAAACTCTTTGAAAAGGGTCTGACAACCTCCACAGAGTGATTGGATATTTTCATAATGTAAGGTCATTGGGGAAAGAGGGGTAGGTGGAGACAGAGAGAGAGAGAGAGAGACAGAGAGAGAGAGAGAGACAGAGAGACAGAGAGACAGAGAGAGACAGAGACATACAGAGACAGAGATACACATAGAGACAGAGACGCAGAGAGACAGAGACAGAGAGAAACAGAAAGAGATTAGTTTAAATAGTATAGCATAGCATAAACCTAAGTGTTTTAAATCTGTAAGAGACCTTAATAAGACAATATGTCATAGTAGAGGGTCAGTCTTGGAGTCAGGAAGTCTTGTTTCTTATCTACAATAGCTGTGTGACTATAAATAAATCATTTTTTAATCTCTAAGACTATATATTATAGGTGAGTTACCCATCTTCATCAGAGAACAAAGTTTCTACACTGGGAGTTCCTTATTTCAATACAATCACAGATATACTTCCTTTCCTTTCTTCCATTCCCCTCCCCTAGCAAGAATGTCCTAGAATCCACCTGGGATGGATGGGAAGGAAGAATACCACCACTGGGGGCTTTCTACCAACTTGTCCTCCCCATTGTCTACACTGCTTGACTGCTCATAAGGTTTGAATGAGATAGAAGTCAACAACTCCATTTGTTCTGATAAGATGGAAGTCCACCAAGCCTTACTACCTTCCCTGAAACTGCCTTCTATGATCCTCTAGGTCTTGCCATCTACCTGAGCTCTATGACCTGGAGCCTTTGAGCACTAGCATCTTAACTATTTAAATAACCTAAGGACCTTGAGGCTTTATCATCCTCAGAACCACTGCACTCTTAAGACTCTCAATCTGCCCTATACCTGAACTTTCTCTATGTATTGTCTCTTCCAATTGGAGGGTTAGCTCCTTGGAAGTAAGGACTGCCTAGAGTTTTATAGTTATATCCCCAGAGTTTAGCACAGTGTTTGGCCCATAGCAAGCACTTAATGAATGCTTTTTAATTCATTTATTTTTTTAAAAATCCTATTATTCTATAAGACTGCATAGTTTAGTGGAAAAAGCAATAAATTTAGGGTCAGAAGACCTGGGTTCAAGTTTCAAATCCACTATTTCCTTGTGTCCTCTTGGACAAGAGCTTCATTTTCTCCATCTGTATAAGGCAGATAACCTAATTCAGTTTAATAACTATTTATTAAAAACCTATTATTGACAGTGGATAGACCACTGGCCCTGGATTCAGGAGGACCTGAGTTCAAATCCAGCCTCAGACACATATTTAACACTTACTAGCTGTGTGACCCTAGGCAGGTCACTTAACCCCATTGCCTAGCTAAAAACAAACAAAAAAAAATTGACAAGGCATTGTCAGGCCTGTTAGGCCCTAGAAACAGAAAGAAAAAAGTAGTAGTCCTTTCATTGAAGGATTTTACAGGCTACTGTGGGATATAATATACAAATAAATCAGCATAGGCATATCCTTTGGGCAGGGAGGGAACACTAACAACTAGAGAAATTAGGAAAAGCTTGATCCCTGTATGTAATATATTATACCTGCTCTGCCTGCCTTATAATAATGTTTGCCTCAGCTACTCACAGAGTTATTGAGATGTTCTATGCTAATGCCAGGTACAGAATCATTGCAAGGAAAATGAAAGACATCTAATCCACCCCTTCCAAAACAGGATTCTTCTCTACAAGACACCAAAAAATGGATACCCAGCCTTTACTTGAAATGATGGGGAATCCTGCTACCTCCTAAGGAAACTCATTTCACTTTTGAATAGCTCTAGTTATTAATAAGTTTTTCTTGACTTCTATTAATCCACAAGCATTTATTAAATACCTATAAACCAGGTCCAGTGATTTAATATCTATATATATATATATACACATATACATATATAAATACATATACATACATACATATCTACATACATATATATGTGTGTGTATATATATATATATATATAAAGACAATGAAGAAACAATGTCTTCCCTCAAAGAACTTTCATTCTTGGGTGGGGTGAAGGGAGAGACAACATGTGCACATGCAAGCATCTACAAAATATATGCAAAATAAATAGTAATTTAAAAATTTTTAATTAAGTTAAAACTGGTCCCTTTACAAATAAATCAATTAGTAATCAATGAGCATTTGTTAAATATGAGACACTATGCTGAGTACTGGGGATACAAAGATGAAAATGAAATAGTTCTTGCCTTCAAGGAGCTTACATTTTATGAGATAGAAGGATTTGATCAATAAAGAGGATTCTTTAAAGGCATACTCAAGCAAATCAATGAAATCAGTTGGATAGTTTTCTTGTTACGTTCCAGATGACCTTTTAACTTCTGCTGACAGTTTTGGCCTGACCATTTTAAGAATAAACAAGAAGGTGTCACTAATATGCACCAAAGGGAATACATAAAGACACAAATTGAAGGCAACTTTGCAAATATCTTAGCTTGAGAGGTAAGTGATTTGAAATCTAATAGAATATTATTCAATACTCCAAAATACTCTTCTTATATGGGAGTCTTGCTTTTTTTTATCTTTAGTAGATATGCCCACACTTGCCTAGAACTAAAAGAGAGAAAAAGCAACAAACAGAAAAGGAAGCACCAGAGATGTAGTAAGTGATTAAACCAAGAATGGTTAGGGGATCTAACAATTCGTAACCCTAAATTACAGATGGAAGTGAACATTTCCTATAATGTTTTATACTTGATTCTTCAGATTCTGAAATATTTGCAAACAGTAACATCATTAAAAATGTAAACAGGCAATGCTATTTGGGGAATTTTGTGAGTAAATGCACTTCGATGAATGTTTTCAGGTTGTGAGTAACAGAAGCGTTGAGTGGTTGCCCTTGACAAGCATGTGCCTGCCTTTGGAATCCACATCACATTCCAGGGAAATAACATCCTCAACTGGTTTAGATGTTGACTTTGAGAAAACATATTTGCACCTCATTTTTCAGCTATTTAGCTTGTTTACACTGAAGCAAAACATTCTCACACAGAAGTAGGCGAGGTCAGGAATAACCAGATCCTGTTTCTCAATGGGTAGAAGCCTTTGCCTCCCAGGCCCAGAATTCAAACACTGGAGTTAGGTTAGCATCATGAGACAAGACTCCATGCCTGTTGATACCATTGTTGCACTTCTAATCGTTGTAAAGGAAAGTATTGGGAAGCAATGTTGTGTGGTGGAACGTTCACTGGATCTGGACCTAAAGGACCTGGATTCAAACCCTACCTTGGAAACCTCTCATCTTCCTGAACTAGAGTCATGGTTTGCACATATATAAAACCAAACAATTAACACTTATTAAGCACTTACTGTGCCAAGCATTGTGCTAAATGCTGGGGATACAAAAAGAAGCAAAAGACTGTTCCTGCCCTCTTGGAATTCATGAGGGAGTTGGATTAAAATGTCTTATGAGATATCTTCCAGTTCTCAATCTAGGATCCTAGGGTTTTGAGTGAGAACAACACAGGGTCATCACTGAAATAGTTCTTCTAGTCTTTTTTTTCTTTGATACTCTACTACTATAGGATTCACCCATAAAATAAGTGCTTTGTTGGTCTTGAAGGACTTATGTTCAATAACTCTGGGACTTCCAGGAGCCAAGATGGCAGAGTAAGCAGCAAATCTCTGTAACTCTCCATATCCACCTCCAAACAACCATAAAATAGAGCCCCTAAACAAATTCTGGGACAGCAGAACCAGCAAAGAGACGGGTTAAAACGATCTTCTAGCCCAAGAAACTTAGATGATTGGCAAGAAAGATTTGTCTCACTTGAATAAAAGGGGGATGCAGTTCAGGGCAGGAAGGACCCAAGCAAGCCAGCAGCAAGTCCCACCTCAGCAAACCAGAAGTAGATCCTCAGCCTCATTGTGGTGGAATAGGCAAACACCAACACCACGACCCGCCCCACCCCCATACCTTGGCATAACAAGGGGAACTGGCAGGCTCCAGATCCAGCATAGACCTGGGTAAACAGACAATCTCCAGCAGTTGAACAGCCAAATGCATCAGTGTAGTCCTGGAGGTATGCAGAAACACCCCACTGGACCTCAGCACATACCAGATACCATCATAAGGACTCTGGTTCAGCACCAGGTAAGCTGCCAGACTCCTACAGCATCCGGCAACAACAGCCACCCACTTACTATTCCCCTCAGTATAACACCAGACATGAGGGTCCCCCATGGACCCCAGGGCAACATCAGTGCAGCACCAGTAAACAGCCAGGGCCTGTAGCCCCTGGCACAAGAAGCCTGAGACAGTGTCCCTTCCAGCCCAGGAGCAGAGGTCAAATTTAAAAGAAAGGAAAAAAGCCAAAAAAGATGAGCAAAAAATAACAACAAAAAAAATCTGACCATATAAAGCTATTATGATGACACAGTGATCAAGACATATGGTGATTAAGACAAAAACTCAGAAGAGGACAACGATGTCAAAGCACCTATGAGCAAAACCCCAAAGAAAAATGGGAAGTGGTCTTAAGCCCAGAAAGAATTCATGGAAGAACTAAAAAAACAAAACAAAACAAAATCCCAAAAACTTGACATTACATAAGAGAGGTAGAAGAAAAATTGGGAAAAGAAATGAGAATGATGCAAGGGAATTACGAAAAAAAAAGACTCAACAGCTTGGAAAAAGAAAACAACTGCTTAAAAAGTAGAATTGGCCAAATGGACAGGGAGATACAAAAATCCACTAGGGAAAAACAAAACAAAATAAAAAACCCAACTCCTTAAAAAGTACAAATGGAAAGGGAAGTACAAAAGTTAACTGTGGAAAACAACTCCTTAAAAGTTAGAATTGGATAAGTAGAAATTAATGACTCTATGAGATACCAAGAATCAGTCAAACAAATTTAAAAGAATGAAAAAATAGAAAAAATTGTAAAATACCTCATTGGAAAAACAACTGATCTGGAAAATAGATCCAGGAGAGACAATGTCAGAATTCAGAATGGACTACCTGAAAGCCATAGTCAAAAGGAGACCTGTACAGTAGCTTTCAAGAACTTATCAAGGAAAACCACCTTGATATCCTGGAGCCAGAGGTCAAAATATGCATTGAAAGAATCCACTGATCACCTCAGCAACCAGATCCCCAAATAAAAACTCCAAGGAACATTATAGCCAAATTACAGAACTATCAGGTCAAGGAAAAAAAATAGTGCAAGTGGCCAGAAAGAAACAATTCAAATATCAGGGAGCCACAATCAGGATTACATAGGACTTAGCAACTGCAACATTAAAGGATCAGAGGTCATTGAGCATGATATTCCAGAAAGCAAAGGAGCTATAACTACAACCAAGAATCACCCACCCACTGAAAGTATGCCTAATACTTCCAAAGGAAAAATGGTCTTTCAATGAAACAGAAGGATTTCAAGCTTTCATGAGGAGAAGACCAGAACTAAAAAAAAAAAAATTTGATCTCCAATATCAAGACCCAAGGGAAGCCTAAAAAGATAAAAAGGGAAAAGAAAACATAAGGGATTCAATGGAGCTGAACCGTCTGCATCCCTACATAGGAAGGTGATAGTTGTAATTCCTAAAAATTGCATCACTAATAGTATAGCTAGAAGGAATATACATAGACAAAGGATATGGGTACAAGGTGAATTTGGGGGAATGACATTAAAAATAATTAAGGAATGAGAAAGAGGTATATATTAGGTACAAAAGGAAGGGAGAGAGAGGTAATATGGGGTAAATTATTTCACGTGAAGGGGAATGAAAAACCTATCACATTGGAGGGAAAGATGGGAGGGGGGGAGTGAAGGGCCTTGCTTGAACTTTACTTGCATCAGTATTAGCCCAAAGAGGGAATAATATATGCAATCAGTTGAATATAGAAATCTATCTTACCTGACAGGAAAGTAAAAGGGGAGAAGATTCAGTAAATGTGGGGGGTGGGGCTGACAGAAGAAAGGGCAGATGGGGGAGGCAGTAGGCAGAAGCAAAACACTGTTGAGGAGGGAAAGGATGAAAGGAGAGAGAGGAGAAACAGGAGGAAAAATAAGATGGAGGGAAATACACAGGTAGTAATCATAACTGTGGATGTGAATGGGATGAACTCTCCCATAAAACAGAAGTAGATAGCAGCATGGATCAAAAACCAGAATCCTACAACACAAGAAACACACTTGAAGCAGAGAGACACAGGTAAGGGGCTGGTGCAGAATCTATTATGCTTCAGCTGAAGTAAAAAATAAAAACACACACACACAAAACAGGGATAGCAATTCTGATCTCACACAAACTAAAAGCAAAAATAGATCTAATTAAAAGAGATAAGGAAGGAAAGTATATCTTACTAAAAGGTACCACAGACAATGAAGTAATATCAATGCTAAACATATTTGCACCAAATGGTACAGGATCCAAATTATTTTTAATTTTAAATTTTTAAAAAATTTTTTAGCAGATATTATTATAACCAAGTTCTAATCCCAAGGTATAGTGAATGATGTCCTAGATCACAGGTCCTTTTTTCCTTTTCTTCTTTTTTTTTTTTTTGGCAACACACTCAGAGTTAAGTGATTTGCCCAGTAAGTGTCAAGTGTCTGAGATTGGATTTGAACTCAGGTCCTCCTGACTCCTGGACTGGTGTACTATCCACTGTGCCACCTAGCTGCCCCTGGGATCCAACTTCTTAAAGGAGAAGTTAAGTGAGTTACAAGTTCATGACCAAACAAGAAATAGAGAACATTATGAAATGTAAAATAGATAATTTTGATAATATTAAATTAAAAAGTTTTTGCACAAACAAAACCAATGCAAACAAGATTAGAAGGAAAGCAGAAAGCCGGGAAACAATCTTTATAGCAAATGTCTCTGATAAAGGCCTCATTTTTCAAGTATATAGAGAACTGAGCCAAATTTATAAGAACACAAGCCATTCACAAATTGATAAATAGTCAAGGGGTATGAACACGCAGTTTTCAGATGAAGAAAAATGAAGAAGTGGTCTAAATCACTTTTGATTAGAGAAATGCAAATTAAAACAACTCTGAGGTACCGCCTCAGTCTTATCAGATTGGCTAATATGACAAAAAAAGAAAATGATAAATGTTGGAGAGGATGTGGGAAAATTGGGACACTAATGCATTGCTGATGGAATTGTAAATTGATCCAACCATTCTGGAGAGCAGTTTAGAACTATGCCCAAAGGGCAACCAAACTGTGCATACCCTCTGATCCAGCAATACTGGGTCTGTATCCCAAAGAGATCATTAAAAAGGGAAAGGGACCTATATATGAAAAAATATTTATAGTAGCCATTTTGGTGGTGGCAAAATGTTGGAAATTTACAGGATGCCCATCAGTTGGGAAATGATTATATAAGCTGAGGTATATGAATGTAATGGAACATTATTGTGCAATGAGAAATGATGAATAGGCAGATTTCAGGCAGAAAAACCTGGAAAAACTTGTATGAACCAATGCAAAGAGGAATGGGCAGAACCAGAAAAACATTGTACACAGTATAATCAACATTGTGTGATGATCAACTGTGAATGATTCAGCTGTTTTCAACAACACAATGATCCAAGACAAATACAAAGGACTCAGGAAGGAAAACGCTGTCCACATCCAGATAAAAAAACCAATGGACTCTGAGTGCAGATTGAAGCATACTTTTTTCATTGACTTTATTCTTTTTTGTGTTTTTTTTCTTTTTGATCAGTTTCTTCTTCCACAACTGTGATTTATATGGAAATATGTTTTACATAATAGCACCTGTATAACCTATATACTGCCTACCACTTTAGGAAGAGGGGAAGACAGAGGAGGGAGCGAAGGAGAAAAATTTGGAACTCAAAATCTTGTAAAAATGAATGCCAAAAACTGTCTTGCTATGTAATTGGAAAAAAATAAAATACTATATTTTTTTCAAAAGAGTTTATGTTCAGAAAGTGAATATGACCAGGTTCAGAAATGCTACCCTGTGTGATGATGGTCCAATTTACCTTTGTGATATAGAAGTTCCTGCTGCTTTGTTTGTTGTTACAAAAATCCTTCTGTCTCCAAACAGGACAAGATGAGGGGGGAAAAATCTCTTATTTTCTTTCTTATTCATATGACTCTAGATTTAGGCCACATAAATATAATGATGATGGAATGTTCCTAGTAGTAGTGACATTCTTTAGAAAAAGAATTAATTCCAAGTCTTCATCTTCATTCTTGTCTACTATTGGCCTAGCCACCTAAGAACCAGGGCAGCAGGCATCTCAGAAATGATTATAGTTCTTTCTATTCATTTGTGCCTTTTATTGAAATACTCGCTAGGCAGCAATAACTCACACAGAATCCATGTAAGGAAAGTAGCAAATGGCATTTGTCACCAATTTAATTTAAATTGGTACAAAGGATGTGGTTAGTATAACTATGTTTTCTAATTTACTTCAATTTAACAAACATTTATAAAGTACTTACAGTGTGTAGACACTATACTATAGGTGCTGGGGAAGCTAAAAAGTTTTGGCTAAGGATAATCCACCCCCCCTTTTTTGTGAGACAGTTGGGGTTAAGTGATTTGTCCAGGGTTACACAGCTAGTAAGTGTCAAGAGTCTGAGGCCATATTTGAACTCAGGTCCCCTTGACTCCTAGGCCGGTGCCCTATCCATTGTGCCACCTAGCTGCCCCAATCCTGGCCCTCTTTGAACTTACAGTATGGGGGAGGTGGTGAATGGGCAAGACACAGAATTTCAGAGCTGAAAGGCCTCTAAGAGACCATTTGGTCCAACACTAACCTGAACAAAAATCCTCTCTACAACATACCTGTCAAGTGGTCATCCAAACTTTGACTGAAGGCCTGTAGAAGGGAGGACCCTGTCAACTTCTAAGTTGGCCCATTTTACTTGGGAACACTGATTGTTGGGAAGTTTTCCTTACCTTAAGGAAAGACGTTTACCTCTTTTCATATTCTACCATTGCTTCGAGTTCTGCCCTCTGGAGGCTAAGCAGAGAAAATTGAATTCCCCTTTGACTGGACAACTCTTCACATACTTGAAGACTATGGTTATGTCCAGTCTTTTGCATCTAAGGTAGCAGTCTAGAATAAAGAGCCTACAGAGATACTGATAGCTAGAATGTAAAGTGCTTACTGTGTGCATGACTTTGGACAAGTCATTTTGATTCTGTGGTTCTCAATTGTAAAATGAAGGAGTTGAAGTAGATAATTTCTAAGGTACCTTCCCCATTGAAATCCCACTAATCTTTGACTTGTATTCTAGTGCAGGTGTTCTCAACCTTTTTCTGGGTCATGGATCCCTTTGGAAGCCTGGTGCAGCCTATGGATCTTCTTTCAGAATAATGTTTTTAAATGCATAAAATAAAATACATTGTATTACAAAGGAAACAATTATACTGAAATGCACTATCTATCTATTCCTCTATCTGTAGACATAGGTATATTTATACTTATATAGATATCTCTATCTGATGATCTATCAGGGAAGCTAGGTAGTACAGTGGAGAGAGTGGTCTGGGACTGAAGTCAGGAAGATTCATCTTTCTGAGTTCAAATCTGGCACTTACTAGCTGTGTGATCTTGGGCAAATCACTTAACTCTGTTTGCCTCAGTTTCCTCATCTGTAAAATGAGCTGGAGAAGGAAATGGCAAACCACTACAGTATCTTTTCCAAGAAAACCCCAAATGGGGTCACTAAGGGTTGGACACAACTGTAGCAACTGAACAGCAATAACAAAAGATCTATCCATGTATATCTATCAGTTACAGATATATCTATGTCACTATAAATATACATAGATATCTGTCATCTAGTTATCACTTATCTCTATCTCTATAGATATAGCTCTATTGATATCATCATAGATATATCAATATACAATATCTGTAGATCTCTCTTCTTTATCTCTGTTTCTCTATCATCTATCTCTCATCTACCTCTATATCTGTAGAAATAGATATAGCTATATTATTATAGATATATCTAAATTCAATATCTGTAGATATTTCTATCTCTAGTTCTCTATTGATCTATCTATCTATCTATGTCTATCCGTCTAGCACCTGTTTATCTAAACAAATTCACAAACCCCAGGTTAAGGATCCTTACAGTTTAATGCAGGTTCCCCTCCCCTCGTAGTGGCATTGCTTTAAAAAACACAGGGTAGCCTCCATGCCCCAAAGAAACACTGGAATAGGACTTTAGTTGATAATTTTTTGATCGAGTCCCATTACTCTATTTATGGCTTCCTTCAACCAACTAATAGTTGTGAAGAGCTGAAAGCTTCTCATTTGTGACAATGAGTATTTTATTCTGCTACTGCAGTCATTAAAAAAAAAACAAAACAAAAACCATGGACTAGTGCAACAAAGGATAGCAGGAAGAACAAGACTGGAAGGTCCAGGCAATGGTTCTGGGCACATTTTTTTCCAAGGTCAGAAGAGACACAGCAGGGGAAGAACTACTTGCTTTCTTATCAGAGGACCTGGATTCAAATAATGCCTTTTCTCATTTACTACTTTTCTGGTTGTGGCCTATGAGAAATCTTGCTTCCGATCTGTGGATGTTGGCTGGGTGGCCTTTGACAAATCCAAATCTCTCAGTGTTCCAGGCAGTTTGCTAAGGCTATAAAGTTGCAGAAAAATTGCTGATCTATATTGATAGAGGGGGTATCTTTTTGGGGAATTCCCTAAAGAAATGAAATCATAGGTCTGGAGGAAACAAAATAAAACGAAGTTATGTTATAGACTAAAACAAGCAGAAGATATATCTTACATTTATAACCTGATGGCCCTGCCCTATGTTGGCATGTTTCCTTCCTTGACTCACTGCCTGACTGAACGATCAGAACCACAAGTGTTCAAGGGACTTGGTTTCTTGCTTTCTCTATAATAACATGGGGAGTCTTTTGCTCGATTATTGTCAGTTTGAAATCATGCTGTCGACTCATCTCTTGTCTGGCTGGACCCGGTGGCCAATAGGAATGATTTGGCAGTAGTGAGGTCCAACAGTTTGGCAGTAGTGAGGCCCAACTCATAAGCAGCAACTCTTTTGAAAGGAATGCAAATGACCCCTCTTTTCCTTAGTCTTTTCTGGGGATGTTTGGACTACATTGAGAGCAAGTGTAGAGAACAGTCTGCACCATCTTTTCAGAGTTATGTTTCATCTATAGATAAATAGGGAATTCACAGGGCTCACAACTTGACACCTCTTCCAAGAACTGTATTTACTTAGAAAATGGAAATCTGGAAATTCTTGGTTATGGAACATCTGAACAAGCACAAATGCTTCTACAACCCATAATTTCCAGTGTAGACCATAGAAAACATGGCTTTGTGGATTAAAGACTTAGATTTCATGCACTGCCAAAAAAAAAATCTAGCAGCCTTATAAATAAAACATAAATTCTCATGCACTATAATTACTGTGGTCAATTATGCTAAACCAAGCACATAGCTTTTCTTCAAACAAACATTTTTATAGGAAAGAGAGACGTTACCCTCACTATTCATTTCTTAGGGATGGGCTAACATCTGAATGAGTAAGAACTTACTTCTTTGTCTCCATGTTTGAAACGTGGTCATGGTTTCCTTCAGCTGTCTTAATGGGCAACATATGACCATTACAATACATTTTGTAGTCAGGACTTCTTAAGGTTTTCAGTCAAGGTACTGGATTATATATATACAGATCTACATCTGGAAGGGACTTTAGAAGCCAATCTGTCTCACCCCTCATTTTACAGATGAGGAAACTGAGGCCCAAGGTAGGTTATGTTACTTGCTCAAGGTCAAACTGATAACATGCATATTGGAGGCAAGGCTTGATCTCAGCTCTTCCTGACTCTCACAGGCCACATGCAATACAGTAAGGGATAGAGTTAGAATTTGAACCGAGGTCTTCTGATTAAAAAAGAAAGTGTTTTTGTTTTGTTTTTGTTTTGTTTTTTTTGCTGTACCTCATTGCCTCTCCTCTGATGTTTGATGATTGCGTAGCTCCCGTACAATTTTCTTTGAACCTATTTGTAGCACAATATTAAAAAGTAGCTAAGTGTTGTACCAGCCTCAAGCACTTACTAGATCTGTGACCCTAGATAAGTCACTTAACCCTCTGCCTCAGTTTATTTATTTGTAAAATGGGGATAGTAATAGCATCTATCTTTGTTGTGAGGATCAAATGAGAAAATATTTGTAAAGTCCTGAGCCCAGTACCTGGCACGTGCTATTGTTTCAGTTGTTTCAGTCATGTCCAACTCTTTGTGACCCCACGCGGGGTTTTCTTGGCAAGGCTACTGGAGTGGTTTGTCATTTCCTTCTCTAGCTCATTTTACAGATGAATAACGTAAGCAAACAGGGTCACACAGCTCATAAGTGTCTGAGGCTGGATTTGAATTCATGAAGACGAGTTTTCTTGATTCTAAGCCCAGGGCTCTATCCATTATGCTACCTTGTTGCCCTGCCTGGTATATAGTAGGAACTATATAAATGCTCATCTTCTTATATTTTGAAAAGCTGCTTGCTTTGACAAACAGAGTGATGAATAACTGAATTAGTGAGATCTATTTACACACCAATCATTTAATGAGGTCCCTGTTAAGTAGTAGCTTGAAGGTCTCAGGAAGAGAGTCCTTGTAGCTCCAGGTCTGGAGTATAAGAACAGTTTTCTGCTCTGCTAGAGCAGTTTCCTTCTGACACAAACTGGCCTTGTCCCTTAAGGGGCAATATATACTCCAGACCTTAAAGTGCTGACGAGGAATGTAGAAAGTGCAATTTTACTCTCTTGTCTCCAAGAGTAGCTGGAGAGCAGATCTTAAAAGAAACTCAGTTATAATCAAACAGGGTCTCAGAGGGATTCAGAGCTATCAGAGACCTCAGAGGCAATCTAGTCTAAACCCTTCTCAGTAAGGAAACTAACTTCCTCTATCAATACAGATCTCCATCTGCTCTATTACATGTAGTCTTACCGAGTATTGTCTGAATAAGTCTCCATGCATGTGGAAGGCACTTAATATGTGTTTGTTCAACTAAACTGAAGTGAGTGCTCAATTAGAAGCATTCATTTTCCTTCCATTTTTACTCATTATTCCTCATTTTCTCCCCCGCCCCAACTTTAAGGCACCACATTTATCTAAAGATAGGCCATGCCTCTATAAGGAATCTTCCTTAAAGGGGAGAAAAATATAGAGATTTACATTGAAACTAATTAGACAAAATGACAGTTTAAAACCAAATCAGAAAAGGTAGACTGGAGTCAGACAATGAAGGACTTTAAATGTAAAACAGAGGAGTGTGCTTTTTATCCTAGAGGCAATCAGGAGATCTGGAACTTACAGACTGCGAGTGCTAGACAGTCAGATAATTGAGAAGAGGGATATGAAACTATGCCTTGGCCTGAAGCTGCTATCCTGAAATGAAGGGGAAGAGCCCTGGGATCTTTGAGGGGCAACAACAATAAGCAGGCTTTTGGGGAAAGGGGAAAAAAGACCAATTATGTATCAGTCAAATTACACAATCCATCACCTCTCTGTACTTCTTTCAGGGAACAAAAGCCAATTGAAACTTATCAATAAGCCACAGGAGGGTTTATATAGGCTTTAAGGGAAAGTGCCCTAGCATTTGGACCAATGTAACCTGTACTCCAGACCTAGAGATACAAGGACTGTCTTCCTGAGACCTTCCTTTTTGGCTCAGGCTACCACTCAACAGGTACCTCATTAAATGGCTGGTGTGTAAATTGAGATCTCTTTGATTGACCCCCTTCTGCCATTCTAAAGCCACTTGGATCAGGGTTTGTGTCACTTTAAGAACATTTGCTTCTGAGGGGCAAGATCCTGAATCCTGAGATCTGCAATGAGAGGACCAAATGAATTGCTAGAACTACTTCAACCCCAAAACCTAGTCACTTTCATCCCTCCATAACTATGGCCAAATACTCAAAATGCCTCAATATGCTATTAAGGGCTAAGAGTCAAGTAAGGTAGTAACTAATGTTCTTTAAGATACTGTGGTTGATCTTTGATACAAACTATTTTAACATACAGAAAAGTTATGCAAGTATAGAACAAAGAGATTACAAGACAGCCCCAAAAGGCAAGCACTGACCCTTGCCAGAACATTGGAATGACTATCAAGGAATGGAATCTTGCTGTGCTAGGTATGGAAACAGGATTTGGAGAGTGAGCCTATTTGAAACTAAATTCCTGAGAGCTGAATACAATTCTGCATTTTCAATGGGGGAAACAACTAGGCTGGTTTGGCCTGAATATTGGAGCATTTTCTGTGGCTATGTGCTTTTGCAAAACCAAATAGCAAAGCAATGAAATGGTCTCACAGTGGAAGGGCAAGGAAGCAGTATTTGTTTTAAATACATCACAGCAAAATGGGAAGAACATCTCAAGGGTCTCTTAACAGGGCAGCCCCCTTAGGAAATTCTAGGAAAAGTACACATAGTACTGCCTTTAGTTCTAATTAGTCTGACTGATAAAGGGCATGGGTTAAGAACTATCTTACTTCCTTTTCCCATGAATTGCAAAAAGCTCACTGGCTCAAGATGTCTAGGTTTAAATTGTATTTCCCCCCTTTGATTATCATATTTGTAATCTTTTATCATTTTAGGGACCTTGAAAGACTGAAATACTACACTATTGATAAGGTAATTTTAGTCTTGTCTCTGTCATCTGGAAATTTGGTTATTATTATTTATAGTTTAATATGTTGGTGTAATGTCCATCATATAGATAACATATAATTCAGAATGAAGCACTAAGAATTATTCATTGGATCAAATATGCAGTGAATTTAAAGTTTAGAATTCTTGGGAGGAAAAGTGTATTAGAAATCACAGAGCTATGATATATGCAATTCAATGAAAAGCAATTTTTTCATGTATCAATTGTGCAAGGCACAATGTTAGCTATGGGGGTGCAGAGATGAAATAGAACACACAGTCTGTCCTCATGGAGCTTATAATTGAATGGATGGTTATATCTAGGCTCATTTTGAAGAGAATGGAGACAGTATAGCATAGAGGATAAAGCCCTGGATTCAGGAGTCAGTCAACCAACAAGAATTTATTGGATGCTTCCTATGTGGAAGCATTGTGTTAGGATCCCCTTCATGCTAATGCCTTCTCTCTGTTGATTAGCTTCAGTCTATTCTGTACTCATCTTTATTGTCCATAGTTGTTTGAATATTTTTTCCTCCATTAGAGTGTGAAATCCTTTAGCGTAGGGGTTGAGGGTGTTCATGCCTTTCTTTGTAACTCTATCATTTTACACAGTGGTTGGCACATGATAAATAATAGTAAGTAATAAATGCTTGCTGACTTGACTTGACTAGGAGCTGAAGATACACATAGAAAGTGATTGAATCCCTGCCTTCAAGGAGCTTGCATTCTCCATGAAGAGATATGGCATGGTCACACATAAGTAACTACAGGACACAGACAGTATAAATGCAAGCGACTGGGGAGGGGCATTATCAACTTGCAGAATCAGGACAGGTCTCTTGAAGGAGATAGTATTTGAGATGAGTCTTGTAGGGATCTGGGATTGGTGAGAAATTACATAGAAAAATTAACCATGAATCTTACAGTTCCAGCATGACAGAGTCCTCTCTCAATAGCAGATTTTCCTATGGGATAGGCACTAGAAAGTTTGCTAGGGATTGAAACCCTACCAATAGAACTGAGAGGATGAGCAAAGTAAGAGCTTCTTAACCTTCCCAGAGGAGGAGTCATCTGCTCACTTAACAAATGCAAAATGTGACCCCAGGAAAGACTTGGGTTCAATATCTGTCTGACACATACTGGCTTTGGATCTGTGGATCACCCAATCCCCCAATGACTGGTAGAATTCAGACTCTAAGATGAGTTGTCAATTCATATCAGAGAGGGGTGGCATGCTAGGAGTTCTACCCACTGATAAAATCATAGATCTCAGTCTAAAAAAAAGTGAGGTATGTGCTTTAGAGGTATGAGTGTAGAAATAGTCATTTTAAAGTGTCACATTTTGAAATGAGTGGATTACAACTAGATATGTAAAATTGAGGGGCAACTAGGTGGCACAGTGGTTATTTTACAAATGGGGACAGCTAGGTGGTACAGTGGGTAGAGTGCTGGGCTGGGCCTGGAGCCAGAAAGACTCATCTTCCTGAGTTCAAATCTGGTCTCAAATACTTACTAGCTATGTGACCCTGGGCAAGTCACTTAACCCTATTTGCCTCAGTTTCTTCATCTGTAAAATGAGTTGGAGAAGGAAATGGCAAACTAATCCAGTATTTTTGCCAAGAAAACCCCAAATGGGGTCACAAAGAGTCAGACAAGACTGAAACAACTGGACAACAACAACAAAACATAAAAATGAAAGACAATACATAGTTTAAGGGAAAGAATGTTATGCAGGTAAGATAACACTATAAAAGAATAGGCCTTGGGTTCAAGAGACCTGGGTCTAGTTAGTCTGCTCCTGTCTCACTGAGTTATCATGAGCCTGTCTTAATTATCTGTAAAATTTGAAGGAAGCCCTGGATATCCTCTGAGATACCTCGTAGCTCTGAAGTTCCAAGATTCTAGGAACAGCTTTAAGTCTCAGGTCCCAAATGGAAAGAGTATTTTTCTCTCTTCTGGTTTCTCCTTGGTAGCATTTGCTATTTCTTTTCCTCCTGAGTGGTTTCAAGTCATGATTACACCTGGAAGAGAGAGAAAGCATATTTAGAAAAAATTAGAAGCTCACTCTTATTTTCCCTGGAAAGATGAAGGCTGTTTTTCATCACCCAAACACAACCAGAAAGCTGTAAATTTCAAAAATCTGATTCTCTTACACATTCCCAGGGCTAACTGAGTCAGAGGCCTGGGTTACTTTGTCATATAGGTGAGAGAGGAATCATGTTTTCAAGCATGGCTTTGCTGATAACATCTTCTCAAGAGATTCAGAATCAGGAGAAGCACCTTTGACCAGGAAATTGAAAGAACTTCTATATGTTTATATCAACATATTTGTCTGCTCTGGCCTCCACACTTTTCAGAAAGATAGCATGACATAATAGACAGCATGGAGGATGGTGGAATCAGGAAGGTCTAGGTTCACATCGTTCTTCAGATACTTATTAGCTGTTTGAACTTGGTGGAGTCCCTTAATTTCTCCGAGCCTGTTTCCTGACCTGTAAAACCAGTCATTTCAGTCATATCCAACTCTTTGTGACTCCATTTAGGGTTTTCTTGGCAGAGATACTAGAGTGGTTTGCCATTTCCTTCTCCAGCTCTTAAGATGAAGAAACTGAGGCAAACAGGTTAAGGAGGTTCAGTATAGGTTTTCTCTGGCTGGGGACCTAAGAATAGAGACAAGGACCTCACACAAGGGCAACTTGGCAGTCAACATTTGCTGTCCTCAGGAGCAAAGTAGGACAAGGTAAATGGCTACTTAAGCCCTAAGGTCCTAAGCTCTGGGTACCTCTGCCACTGGCATGCTTAAAGGATAGCTTGTGAAGAAAATAGAGCAGGAGTGATTAGAAGAAAGGAAGCGGGAGAGAAAAACAGGAAAGGAGGAACAAGAAAGGAGAGAAGAGAGCAAAAAAAAAATAATTAAAAGGAATATTACCAAATCTTTCCCAAGTCTTTTAGGTTTCTCAAAGAAGCCTCCCTCATTCACAAGCCTTCTCCCCAAAATTCCAAGTTCTTCTAATTCAATAAGAATGGAGGATATTTACAGTATTTTCAGAGAGCTCTAAAGTTGCCATCAAATTTTGCTTTTACATATTACATTCACTTCAGTTAAAACCACTAAGCTTGGCTTTGTCATTCAAGACATACTCTCAGCAGTGGACAAATGAGGATAAAACCAAGTCTATCCCTGACCCACAATGTGAGCCTATACTGGATTTCTGGTTCCACACAAAGTTTCATCACAAGGTAGCAGGTACATACATACCTTTCCTAATTTGGCTTGGTTTAGTAGTGATATGGTGTGATAGAAAGGTAAGTTTGCTGCCCCAGGAGCCAGGACTCATCTGCCAGGAGGAATGTGCTGACGTCAACAACCTGGGATTGTCATTTCATTGCTAGACTCTGGAATGCAGTGACTCAACTACCTAAACCGGTCTGGTAATTGAGGCATCTCTGCTCTCCCAGCAGAGACAGACAGATCCCACAGAGGTTAGCCTAACATTTGTGGTTTTCCTGCCTTTATTTTCCTAGCAGAGGCACCACCTAATGGTAGCCCTTTAGGAGTATCCTCAGAGACTTCAGGTCCTGTCCAGCTTCCTCCCGCTAACCAACAATAATCTGGCAAAGGCCTCCATCTTTTACTTAGAGTTCCTTCTCACTGTTCTATATGGAGTGGAAGAAAGACAGCTCTGGGAGGTAGAATCTGGAAGGTCAGAAGCTCCAACCCAGGCCAGGGGCTGCTGCTTCTGCTTCTGTGTGAACTGAGGTCAAAATTCCCTCCTAACCTAAGCTTCTTTTTATGCACTATTCAGTCCATAGGTGCCTGGAGATGACAGGAAACTGCTACTTATTCATATTGAGAAATCCATCTCTGCAATATCTACCACAGAGTCTTGGTTAGACACTGTGCATATTTGCTTCAACTAGAATCCTACAGATATTGATGCTTTTTAGCTGTTTATATAAGATCAACAATTCTTTCCTCCATCCAGAGTAAACTTTGAAGACTGTTTATAACCCGAGAGTGGCATTGGTCAGTAGCATACCATGGAGTTCTCAGACTCACAGTGCAGAAAATGTTCCAGTCTATCCTTTCCCCTCTCTTGGGGACGCTCTGCCCTGTGTTTGACTTTGTACTCTTTCACCATCATCCATAAATCATGATGAATGTAAAGCTTCATCTCTCTTTGGGTTAGACCTGACACAAGCCACTGCTTTTTCTGTCACATTGATTTTTCTGTCCTTACAGACTCAAATCCTGGTGGAGCAGACTCTAACACAGGGTTGAGTCTTTCCACTAGGAAGTTTTGCAATCTTATTTACAGCTGGAATAAAGCTTGGCAGGGAGGGCCAAAGGGGAACTGCAGCCTTGCACTGCTGAAGTATGCATTTAGTCCTGTTTATTCAAGCTGAGATTATGATTCCCTAGCTGTCCCAAAACATAGGCATTTGGAAATGCAAATCCACTGGAATCTAGGTGTTTGGGGGATAAATGGCTTAACTGGTGTGGGTGAGGTATGTTTTCATTTCATAGGTATATTGGTTTTAGAAGTGGATTCTACAGAACAACTTTCTAAAGTAGTACATCTTTTCAAATGCTCTCTTGTCCCTGTAACCATGACTTAATCCTCAAAGAAAACAAGGTAATCTTTTCAAATAAACATTCTCAAGGATGTTTAGAGAGAATCCCAAAGCTCAAAAGCTAGTTCTCTCATGTATAAATCTTGAGATATATGTGGTATTCTGGGTTGTGGGAGTGTACTTAGAATAAACACAAGTGTTTGTAAACATTGGAGTTTTCATATGTAGAGGAATAAAAAGATGTCTGCAAACAAAATGGGTATACAAAGAAGTTACTTAGGTTCTTACTTCTCAATCTTATTGGAGTGGAGAAGTGTGGGGTGTTGCTGGTTTCAATTTATACTTGCCAAACTTCTTCAAGTTTGATATAAATGTCTTCCCATGTTAAATACCTTACCCTTAGGTCATAGTTTTAGAACTGGAAGGGACCTTTGAGGTAATCAAATTTGACTTCCTCGTTTTACAGAGAAAGATAATTAAGTCTTGTTTTTCTTGTAACTACAGCATCATCAAAAATAACTGAGCACCCACAAAGTCTACTGTACTCATAGAAACCTAGGCTTCTCTAGAAGAAACCTCATCCCATGCCACTCTGTCCAATCAGTGCCCTTCCTTTCAACCCCCCTGACACACCAGGCCAGGTAGAGGAGTTGATATAGTCCCAGCTCTCTGTTGCTCCTTCCAGATTCTTTTTTGCCACCATTCCTGAGTGTCATATCTGCCTTTCAGGTTTGTTCCTTCTGCTCACATCCCCTGTATACATCTTTGTTGCTTTCATCTCCTGCCTTCCATGTCATTCTCCATCCTTTTTCATAATATTCATTATCTGGTTCACAATTTTTCCCCACCCCACTATCCATTCCTTGGTGACTTCACTCCTCTCACTGATATCCTTTTGAACACCTTGTTCTTCTGCTTCATCAACAATCTTTACTCACAACACTTCCATCTTCACTCTATTTAAACCAGCTGTATAGGTCATCACAACTTAGACCTCACCCTAACCCACAAAGTTCCATATCCATGAAATTGAATTCTAAAATTCTCCTTTTCCCATCTTTCCATCTTCCTTTTTTTCTTTATCCTTCTGAACTTACTCTTTTTTCTTGCTTGACCACTAGTCTTTCCTTTTCTCTCAGTTCCCCTGGCCATCAACATTATTCTGGCCTCACCTTCCTCCTTTCTCAGACTTGACTTTATAGTAAAACAGTTCATCAAGGTGCTATGCTTCACACTGGAATGCCTCCTTGTTCTTCTGCTTTTCTTGCCCTGCCAGTTCTGAACTTTAGGACACTCCTATTGTTAAATTGTTTTCCAGTTGAATCTGACTCTTTGTGATTCCATTTGGGGTTTTCATGGCAAAGATACTGAAGTGGTTTTCCATTTTCTTCTCCAGCTCATTTAACAGATGAGGAAACTGAGGCAAACAATGTTAAGTGACTTGCTCAGGATCACAACCAGTAAGTTTTTGAGGCTATATATAAACTCAGAAGGATAAGCCTTCCTGACTCCAGACCCAGCACTCTTATCCATTGAGCCACCTAGCTGCCCAGGACACTCCTACCATCCCACCAAAATTAGATGACCACTTGTTGGGCATGTGGTAGAGGAGATTCTTGTCAAGGTACAAGTTGGAAAAGATGTCCTCTGAGGTCTTTTCCAATTCTGAGATTCTGTAATACTGATCCTCTGATGTTAAAAGCATTCGTATGCAAACAGATAACACATGGTAATATGTTGGCCCCATTTTGGTGACCAAGAGCCATTCCTTTTTCACTCTACTCTGAGTAGAATAGAGGGTACAATGGAAAGTGAGAGCTATAAGTTAGGAAAAGAATATATAACCAACATTTTTTCTTTGAAAACAAAGTTGATTAGTTAAGAATTATTTGATATACAATCTGATTTCAGAAACTTATACAAAGGTTTAAAATGGGGAGTCAAATATGGTTATAAATAATGAGAGCCAGAATTGCTTCTCCTCCACCCCCAACCATCTCCTGCCATCTCAACTCTTCTGTCAAATGAAATTGGGTTCCAGAGACTTCTTTTGTCATCAGGGACCTGACTGAGGTAAGGGGGTGGGGGAGGTAGTTGAACAGGACACCACTGACCACTTGATTTTTCTCCCGCTCAGTTAATGAAAGCATAGATTAGGGACAGATAACAGAAAGAACAATGTGTTAAGAGCTTGAATGAAGTATAAAGAAGATCAACAGTCAAGCTAGATGGAATTAGACAGTGGTTAGCTATTGATTCTGAAATAACAGCAATTTTCCCTGGTGGATCTTTTTATTAATTTATTTTTAGTTTTCAGCATTCACTTCCATAAGATTTTGAGTTTTAAATTTTCTCCTCTTGCCTCCCCTCAACCCTCCACAAGATGGCATGCAATCTGATGTAGGCTCTACATATACATTCATATTAAACATATTTTCACATTATTTATGAAGTAAAGAAGAACTCGAACCAATGGACGGAACCATGAGAAAGAAGAAAAAAAGTGGGACACTTTACAAATTTACATGCCATCCTTGTGCAGGGGCCATGCCAATTTTCTTTGTATTATTCCAATTTTACGATATGTACTACTGAAGCAAATACCTCCTGGTGGATCTTTAAAAATATCTAAGCATCAGGTCAAGGCAACTCTAAGGAGTATGACCTCTGGCATCATAAAAGAGAGCCATCTATGAAAGAGGAGCCAGTCCTTGAGAGCAGATGGATTTCTCTTTCCTTCTCCCTACAATTGACAATGGCATATTACCATGAAGTGCACTCGGCAGGGCGCAAGTCAAGAAAACTGAAGCAGGAGACAATTTTGAGAAAAGTGACCATTGGTAGCTGAGAATAGAGTCAGCTGAAGTACCAGGCATAAACCACATGTGTTCTCTAAGTATGCCTCTTTGCTAGTAGACTATGCATGTGATCATTCTTTTCACTGACATTGTATATTTGTGGGAGAGTGAACCTCAGCTTTATGGGGAGAATATCTTTGTACATTTTTTCTTATGATATTTCAATAAATGCCTTTGTTTTGCATTAATTAGGTCCACTAACTGATTGTCAAAGGGAAGTACACTGGTAGTTTTAGGAGTATAGATCCATAGAGTGCCTTGAACCCTTGATAGTAGTAGCCCCTCCCCGCCCCCAAACTAGGAAGAACAAGGAAAATTGGGTAGCCCAGAGGTATAATTATGCTTAACAGTTAAAGTTTACTTTCTAAGAGATTCAATAACTACAGGAGCAGAAAAAAATGGAAATTTTCACTTTCCTTGTTATAGTGGGCCTCGCTTTACACAATAGATAAAAATTCCTGAAAATTTGTGCACATATGGATGAGCTTTTAAATTCATAGAGACTTTGATATTTGAAGGAGATTTTTATTGACTCCTTTTGGTAAGTGCATTCTAATTTACCTGTTTCATAACTTCAGATTTTTCAATGTAGAGTTTTCTTAAAGCAAGGGACACCTATATTACCACTATAAAATTGGGAGAAACATCAGTAAGGATTATTTGACCCTAGGAAGTTTACTACCTTTCAAAGAAGTTTTGACAGTGGCTGTTTGTTCTAGTTAATTCAGTTTGTATTTGGCAAGTCTTCCAGTTGGGGGCTAATTATATTGATAGAATTATATTTTAAGTCTCAAGCTATACAACTGAAAGCAAATCTAAGGTTAATAAAAGTTTGTCAAATTAAATTAAGTTTAAAAATTATGTCTTTTATTCAAACATTCAGCCTATACCTTCAACTTCTACTCCAAGGGCCTCTAAATTTTTTGTGTAATGGATGCCTTTGGCAATCTGGTGAAATCTATGGGCTCCTTGTCAGAGTAATATTTTTAAAAGCACAAAATAAAATATATGATATTTCAAAAGAAATCAATTATATTGATCTAAACTTCTAGGTCCTTGGGTTTGGTCTTTTGACTGAGTCCAAATTTTGCAGAACAAATCCTTTTATTAAGGAGATTTGTTCTGTGAAGTTTGGATTCAGTTATACAGCTGTACTTGAGGATCTAGAGGGCCACATGTGGCCTCGAGGCCTCAGGTTTCCCATTCTTGAATTCTACAGGACAATTTGTTTAAAGAAGAAAAGCCCACCCAAATAGATGGACTCCCTAAAATCTAGCCACAGACCCCTCTGGTCAAAATTCCTTGTCTCCCTTGTATAGAAAGGCTACTTTACTTTGGTTTTCAACTAGAACTTCTGACTACCAACTTCATCCTCCTCTCTTTGACTCACATCCTATAGTGAGGCTGTTTTAGGGTATTTCCAACAAACTGACTTTAGCATCATTTGTTGGCCTCAATAGTAAAAATAAACCTTCTCATTTTGTGTTCCTGTTATTAAATATAATAATTGCATTTCAGTTTTGGAGAAAAACTTCTTACCTTTCTCTAACCTCAGATCAGTTTTATGGTACAAAGTAAAGACTGAACTGGCAGGTGCAGGGGGTTAAACAAGGAGTTCCTTGATCAACTCTGTGAGGTTAAGAGGGAGGTGAGCCTTTGTTTGGGATGCTGATTATACTGCAGTTAAATATGGCCCAAGAATCCCAGCTTCTTGGACTGAGGATGGAGATTTGCTGAGTGGTATTGAATTCCTAGAGAGTTCTAGGATCCGGCTTTCAAGGTAAGTGTTTTTATTCTGGCAACCACAGACTCCCAAGAGGTCCATGGATAGATTTTAGGGGAACTGTGAACTTGGATGGGAAAAAAATTACATTTTTATTTTTATTAACTTTTAGCTAAAAATTGGTTTTCCCTTCAATTATTCTGAGAAGGGGTCCACAAGCTTCACCAGACTGCCAAAGGGGTCCACGACCCAAAATGAGGCAAGAACCTCTATTCTGGGGAGAAAAGATAATTCCCTCAGTGGCACCTAACTCTTGAGGACGAGAATTGTGTGCATGTACCCATAACTTGAGAAGCAAATGACACCACCTTAATTTTTACTATCTTTCTATTTGGATAAGCCTTCCAGTGTGCTTTCCTTCCGAGGTCTATACAAGCTCTACGGTAATTGTTGTTGTTTTTGTTTGCCCTTCATTCTCTAAGAGAGCCATGACATCATGGAGGTGACACCATGACATGAAGGTGAATTGGATTTAAGTGAGGGAGGGCTGTGCAAAGTCACCAGCATCACTTTCTCCTCTGGAGCCATCTTAGACCAGATGTGTATCTTGTCTAGGGTAATACCATAATGCTAAAGGCCTATACATATAAATAAAATGACACTCATCGATATTCTTCACACAGAGGTTATTCCTCTGGCAATGTCAAATAAATTCTTCTTAAATCACAAGATAGTGTAATAAATCTGGAAACCATCTAGCGCCCCAGGGTAAAGACAGACTTCACTGGAGAAAGAGGAAAACTTCACTAGTTTTTTATGTCAATAGAGAATGATTAGGGTTTTCCATATTTTCTATGAAATGATATTAGTGACTAACCTATACCTCACATACATTGTCAACTTAAATAAATGCATGAGAGCTGGGTACAATTTTACCAAAATCTGTAGAAATTTGAACATGAGTTATATTCAAGTGTATTTTGATGTTCTACGTGGGAACTTTTGTTGGGGACAAAATGAATTAAAGAGATATTTTTTGGGGGTCACCAACCGAGGAGTGAATCAAGTCTATATGAGTCATGAGCTTTGGGTACTGGACCATGGGTTATAGAAATAATTTTGTCAGATTCCTGGCCAAAGGAAAACATATCATGCCCCTACCTACCTGTTTCCCCTTCTGTTTGGCTGATACTTTAAGTATACAGTTTGTTTCTAATATCTTGGTGCATTTTAAGCTTTTCTTATGCCCTGTCTTATTTGGCTCATATAAATCACTTTGTAAACCTTAAAGCACTATGTAAATGCTTGTTATTATAATTATCTTAGGAATAAAAAAAGTGAAGATGCATATTAAATTACTTTAAATGAGATGTTGTTTGTTGAGTCATATTCAACTCTTCATGACCCCACTTTGGGGTTTTCTTAGCAAAGTTTTTGTCATAGTTTGCCATTTCCTTCTCTAGCTCATTTAATAGATGAGGAAATTGGGGCAAACAGGGTTAAGTGACTTACCCAGGATCACATAGCTAGTAAGTGTCTGAGGCCTGATTTGAATTCAGGAAGATGAGTCTTCCTGACTCCAGGCCTAGTGCTCTATCCACTGTATCACTTAAATGAGATAGTATTTGTAAAGTACTTAGTACAATACCTGGTACTTAATAGGCACTTATTACTTTTTTAATGACCCTCAGCTTCATAATAAAATAATATGATTCCATTTAAAAGTGGAATTAAAAACTTCTGATTTTTTTTGGGAGGGTTCAATTTAAATTTGTCTTCTTGGTTCAGTATAGTGTATTCCAAAGTAGACCAGACATCAAGAAAACTGTCCTTGTGATCATGGACAAATCTCTTAACCTCTCTGTTTTTCATTTTTCTCATTTATGGGATCGGGGGAGGGAGGCAGGTCATATGATTTCTAAGGTACTATGAAATCTATGAATACTAGTCTTCCATTTCCACTTGCTATACTTTGTAATGCTCTGTTAACTGGAAGCAATAATTTTGAGGCATGGGATTAGAGCTGGCAAAAAAATGGAAAGAGCTCCTTTTCAGACTTTTCTTACCAATATTACCATCTGCCACACTTTATGACATAGCTGGGTATCTTCAGTATGGCACTGGACTAGGAAAGCAGCAAAATGAAGGCAAAAAGAGCATTCCATAGACAGTTCTATAGTGTCTTCCACCAATGGCCTCAATCCAGTGTTCTTAGTCTCTTCACTGAGTAGTAGTGAACTTAATCAGATATTGTAAGGGTACCGTAAACATACATTTTCTGTAAGCAACAAACCTTCCCCAAAACTGATCAGTCTAGAATTTGTCTGCTCCAAGAAAGCAATATTTTATTTGTATAATCTCAAACTCTTTGGTTTCAGGATCCCTTTAAACTCTTAAAAATTCTTGAGGATCCCCAAAAGCTTTAGTTTATTTGGGTTATAGCTACCGATATTTATGATATAGTAACTAAGACAGATCATTTAAAGTATTTATTAGTTCATTTAACAGTAACAAACTCAATTCATGTTAACATAATAACATATTTTTATGAAAAAATAATTATATTTTCCAAGATAAATCTAATAAGAAGAATGGCATTGTTTTACATAATTTAAAAAATATCTTTGATATTTGACTCTATAGAAGACAAGCAGATTCTCTCATCTGCTTCTATGTTCAATTGGTTCCAATATGCTGTTTTTGTTGAAGTGTATGAGGAAAATATGATCTCAGATATATATCTGGAAAAAGGAGGAGCATTTTAATAGGCAAATAACATGTTAGTATTTTTATAAAAATAGTTTTGATTTCATGGGACCCCTATCAAGGTCTTAGAGACCCCTAGGGGTCTCACACTTTGAACACTGCCAGTATAATCAATTGTAGGCATCCTGCAACACTTCCTGCATATAGTAGAAAAGCCAATGTAGCAGACTATTTACTATTTAATCTATTTCATGGATGTAATGATTAGAATTCAGTTTAGAAATCCAGCTTGGAGAAAATTCTGTGGAAAGAAAAATCACAACTGGGTCATTTAACCTCTCACAATATAGTTTTCTAGGGACGAGAATGTTAGGTCTCCCTCAAGTAATTTTACTCACTGCTTTTGATTTCAAAGAAGGAAGAACATGTTTGAAGAAAGTTGCAACATATAATGCAAGCGATTTACTATGACCCTAAAATACAGAGAAGAAACAACTCATTCTTCCCAAAATGGAAGGTTTCCTTGTCTTAAAATCTGAGTTGGAAAGCCTTTTTTTTTTTTTTTGAAGATGAACCCCGAAGTCCTTGGGATATATGGAGAGCACATCAGAAGGATTCCTAGATTAGTCCTTGTAATGAATGGTGCTTCCCTTTGATGCTTCTTAAAATAGAGAAAGCCACAGGACTGGGCTTTGAGTCAGAACCCAGCATGGTGCTCCATCTGGAACAGGCTCTGAAGTGTCATGTCACAAGTACACAACCCATGAATGGTTCATCCGAAGCTACAAAGATGTATCTAGAGATTTCCTCCTGTTGGAGGAAAATTGGGCAAAATTCAAATAATCCTCACTGATAGATGTCATTTTATTAAACTATGGTTTTCAAGCTTTGTTATTTGAACATTCACTTTCAGTTGTGCTTTTTCTATAAATGAAGAAAACTATTTTCATCTGGATCAACAGGATTTATGCAGACCCAATGCTATCCCCTTCTTCCCAGGAAAATTAAGGGCAGGCCATCTGGCTCCAAAAGTGGAGAGACCACACAGTGGTCACATTCTAAAAATGATTTTTAATTTGGGAAATTTTCATATGCATTTCATACTCACTTCAGATTGGGAATTCTTTAGCCTTTTTTTGTCAGCAAATTCTTCTCAGAATAATAGTTTTACATAGAATATATATGTATATATACACATGTATACATGTAATCATACATATGTATGATTGCAAAGAAAAGCAGTTATATTGAAATGTAATTTTAAAAAATATAAACAAATCCATGGGCCCCAGATTAAGAACTCCTGCTTTAAATACTGTTAAATGTTACTCTTAGCATAAATGTTAAGGAGAATTTTGTTTTAGTGTATTTTAGTATATTTTACTGTATTTTATATTTTCACAACCTGAAAGGGAACAGAGTTGCTGGGAATGGGAAGGACCACTAAGGAACTGAGTTTTCCCTGAGTGCAGGTGATTCCTGACTTAATTATGAGGTTCACACAAAATATGCCCATCAAGGAAGGAGGTCCATGAAGCAGGATCAGGGAACAAAAGGACCATTTAAGAGTGCAGGTTGATGGTATCCCAGTGTGATATTTATTTGCCTTTCCCTAGCTGTGCTTGAAATCTTAGCTGAAGCTTTGCTTTAATTAAAAACATTCTTAGAAGGACACATCCAGAAAAAGAAAGGTCATGGCAAAAAAAGATGGGGGAAAAAAACTTAGAGAGGATTTGAAAATAAAGGCTTGAAAGTTTCTCCATATGACAACTTGTGTGGTACCTCCTTCCTCTTTCAAAGTCAGTCTGTATTAAAAAATTTAAATCGCTATCTTCCTTTGTGTGGAAAAAAAGCATCAGATGAGTGTGAAAAATGGTGCATGGAGATAGACCAGCATGGCAGGTGTGGAGATTATTGACTCCAGGGATGCTATTTGACCCTTAAATTGTTTGCATACCGTAAAACTTTTATAAAGGAACATTTCACACATTGTTTGTATACCTTCCCTATTTTGTGCACATCCAAGTCTATGCTATAAAATCGTCAACTAAGCATAAAATAGGCCACATTTTGGTTTAGCAATAATGATCTTTCATGGTTCAGTCAGTTGGTCTGGGCATGTTGCGGTGAAGGTCAAGGTCAAAGTTAACTTTACTTTGTTTTATAACCATAGAATGCAATAATGACCCCACCCAACTATGCTGCTGATGGATGTCATTGGTTTCAAGAGGAATGGATCAGAAAATTAAGGTGGGTAAGCATGGATTAATCATCTGTAAAATGGATCAACCAGTCTTGGTTTAATTTAATTTTTTCTAGTGCAGCTTTGGCAACAAGAGTTCCAATACAGGCAAAGCAGATAGTCATTGAAGAAAGATCCATGGTGTGATAATTCCAGTATGCCTTATGATTGAACTTAAGATTGTATCAGGCAGGGACAGGCTGGGAAGAAGATAGCAGCTACTAGGGAGAAGAATGAAGAGCTGCATGATGAGGAAGAGCGGGTAGACAGTGATAACTTAACACAAAGCTAACAAAGAGAACAGGTACCATAAACCGAGAAAAGATGATAGCAGCTCTGTTGAAAAGAGACAGCTGAAAGAACCAGAGCTGTGGTAAGAGGGAACCCCACACTGAGATGTTAGCATTGCTCTAGCCTGTTTCCTTAAGACTCAATAGAAAGTCAAGAGACAGATGGCATACTACCCTAATCTTCAACACAGGTGCTACGGGTCTAAACTGATTATAAATTCCTCCCACTGTGGTGAGGAAGCAGAAGGTTTAAAAAGAAATTTGACTATTGCTCAATGAGATCAGATTTATTGAAGTCAGGAGAGCACCTAATCTGTATATGGGTACAGAGAATTTTCATGACCCTATTCAATTCTGTATTATTTATTTTGCTACTCTGTCTTAATTAAATGCCTTTTTGCATTTTTGTGTAACCTGACATACAAATGTACTAGCAAGGGCTTGAGCTGAGATTCTGGATATCTGACAAACTGAAATAGAACTTGAAGCTGGGAAACAGTGAGTCATCCTAGAATTGTTTGGGAACATACAGTGGTCTAGATAGTTCCCTTTCTTTTATAGAATTTTTCATTCTTCAAATATTTGAGTCTCCTTATGGTTTGAACCCAAATTTTCTGGAGGAAATACTAATAAAGTCTGAATTCTGATAGGGTCGATCAAGCAGTAATTATTTCTGAGTTTGGGCATGATGATGAGTTTCTAAGAATCTGCCTAGCTAAATTCAGAGAAACCTATTACTAGAAGGCTGGCCACCAAGTGCTGAATATTTTTGGCCACAAAATTCATGAAACCATCTTCTAAGGTATGGAGGAATTGTGATCTTCATTGGTAGAGAGAATACCCATATCAGTGAAATAACAGATCTTTTGAAGCATATATTATACATATACACATGTATAATATATGCTATATATGTATATATAAGTATATGCTATTTAGATGTATAATTACAGTATATATATGTATAAATACACACATTAAAAGTTACATATCAGTATAAATCATTATAAGATGCAAGTACCAAATTAGTGGTATTGACAAGTACTAAAGAAGGCTGAGGGAGGGAAAGATTACTTTAGCATGGAATTCACAAAGAAGGTGAGATTTGAATGAGACCTTGGAAGAAAGTAAGAGCAGTATTTTAGGTAGAGGAATGCTATTAGCAAAGTTGGCAAAGTACAAACTGTATTGAAAGGGCATCAGGTAAAACAGTTTGGCTGGGGTTTACAGTGATGTAATGAAGCGAGGTGGCACAGTGGATAGAGCGCCAGACCTTGGAGTCAGGAAGACTCATATTTGTGAGTTCAAATCTGGCCTCAGGCATTTACTAGCTGTGTGATCCTGGGCAAGTCACTTAATCCTGTTTGCCTCAGTTTCCTCATCTGTAAAATGAGCTGGAGAAGGACATGGCAAACCATTCCAGTATCCTTGCCAAGAAAACCCCAAATAGGGTCACAAAGAGTTAGACGTGACTGCATACAACTAAACAGCAACACCAAAGGAAATAGAAAGAGACAAACCTGAAAAAATAGGTGTCAGATTGTGGAGGACCTTGAATGCTGTGAAAGGAATTTAGAATTTATCCTATAGGTAAAGGGAAACTTTTGTAGAAGGAAGAGTGTCCTAATGAAAGCAGTATTTGAGGAAAATTAGCTTAATGGTTGTTTTCAGGATGGATTGGATGAGTGAGAGATAAAGGGAGACTAATTAGAAGTGTTTTACATTAATTCAGGTGGGAGATATTGAGGACCATCCATAGATTAGTGGCAAATTAGAGCTGAAAGGAAAGGATACATATGAGAGACATTAAGAAGGAAGAATGGACAGGCCTCCATGACAGATTACATGAAGATTAAAGAGAGGGAGGGATATAGGATGACTTGAAAGTATCAAGGCTGGGTGACGGAAAGAATGATGAATGGAAATTAACATGTCAGCAAAGGCAAGCCAATAATGGTGAACTGAATTACAGTTTTAAGCTGAGATGGCAGTGAGACATCCAAAAGGCAAAACCTACCTTTCAATTTAAGATGTAGGACCAGAACTCAGGCAACAGGTTAGATTTGAGGATATAGACTCATAGATCATTAGGGTTGAAAAGTATAAGGCACTACATAAATGTAAAGTATCATTATAAAATATCAAGCATCTTATTAGATTATTTTAAAATATCACCCAAATATTTTTTCAATAAAGGATTTTTTTTTGATTGGGGCTTTAAAGTGTATTGTTTCTATTATTTGAAATAATTTAGCAGTTTTCTAGAAATTCTGTCTCTATTTTTCTATTTGGTAAATACTATATAAGGAGCAGAATGGATTAATGGATAGATGATCAGCCTTAGAATCAGGAAGAACTGGATTTAGGTCTTGCCTCTAAAGGGTGGGACCGTGGGTAAGTCATTTAACAGTTTAATGCTCCCAGGCAACTCTCTAAGACCATAAGTTATAGACCAGTTATTGATTGGTTCCAGAGCTGCCAGATCAGGAATTCCTCATACCTATAAAATAAAAATTGTGATTCTGTGCCCTCCCCACCCGCTCCTGCCATGCCGTCCCCTCACTCTACCATTTGCTACTGCCTACTCTCCTTATAATGTGTTTTTGAGATTAGTTTTCTTTTCTTTCTTTCTCTAGTGGGTGTGCTGGCATCTAGTCTTTACGAAGGACTATATCCCATGTGATAGATTGCTGAAGGCATGAGCAGTGACAGCCACTGCTTGAAGATTATCAGACAATTTTAAGCAAAGATGGTGGAATAGGATAAAAATATTTTTTTTTTAAATAGGAAGATATTTAAATACTGGAAGAAATTCTTCACCCACTCCTTAGAACATGGGATCAAATTTTGATGTACATTTCTTGAGAGCATCACTTTAATCACTTATGACTGAAGTACTTGGCAAACCAGATTCCAAGCAAATGATGTTAGATGAGTGATATTTTATACCAGCAGCTGTACAGCATAAACATGGGTGTCTGGACTATTTAATCAAAGGCTTCTAAGGCAGTTCTGAACTGCATACTGCGCGCTGTAGGAAACTGTGGCTTTCAAGACTGTAGCAGCTGTGAGGGCTTATTTGTAAATCTTCAAACACACTCTGCAGCATTGTGGAATGGTGGTATCGCTACCTGTGAACACAATCTGAAAAAGGAGTTCAGAACAATGAAACCCTGTGTTAGTATCATGAAGCATCATGAAATGTGTATGACAGCTACCATGATATCTCCCTCTCTATACGGAGGCTGTTTTTGTGTTTGTGGGTTGGTTTCCTATTTTGATCAGATTTACCTATACAGGTCAGCATCTTCTCCGCAATTTACAATCTTAAAGAGTGTCCTAAGTCAGTCAGTCTGTCAATAAGCCTTTATCAAGCACCTACTATGTGCTAGGTACTGTGCTAAATTCTGGGGATACACAGAAAGGCAAAAGACAATCCCTGTTTTCAATGATCCTAGTCTATTGGTTAAATGACTCACCCAGGATCATACAGCCAGATGTATCTGAGGCAGGTGAGTTAGGGGGATGTCTACCTCAAGCATGTGAAGACTTCTGGCAGAATAGGTCTGTGAGAACAATTTATTCCAGTGGCCATGAAGGTGACTGAAGCAGATGCTGTTGGAGCACTTAGAGTGTAGTAAGACATAAAAAAAGTCAAGGTCATCCAGTGCATCCTGGGTCATTCACCAGTCATCTTGACTTTCATCTTGCCACTGGACTTTGATGACTATGGAAGAAAAAGTGAGGCTGATGACTTTGTGCAACTCTGCCTCACTTGAATGCAATCCATGTATGAGTCAAGACATCATCCTGTGATGTCGTTGTTGTTTATTCTTCATTCTGGAAGAGGACTAATGACATTGGTCTTCTTTGAGAACAAACAATAACATCTAGGCAAAATTCGAACCCAGTTCATTGTGACACTGTCAGTTCTCTTTCCACTACTCCACAATGTCCTAGATGTCACTAAATGACATAAGCCAAATTTGGAACTGGGTGTGATATGGTTTCCAAAGGATAAGACAGTGCCCTGAATTCGTGGTGTTTTCTCACCTGAGTCAGGCCTGCTGTAAACTTCTCCTTTAGTTTCTCACACATCCTGGCCCAGAAAATCTCTGGAACAGATTCATAAAATGACAACAAGTGGAGTATCTAGGAAAAAAGAATTCTTTCCACTCCTACCCCTGTAATCGTTTATATGTGCCTCGGTAAAAAGTTATTAATACGGATGAAGGCAGAACTTGACATGGATCCATGACAATGGATCTCAAACAGTAAAAAAAAGATGCCCGATTCATGAGTAGCAAGGTCAGCAATGGAAAACCCACCCACAAAAGCATAGTTCAATAATTGACACTCTGTATGCCCTTCTACCTCTGACATGACAAACTTGATCCTGGTTGAAAAAATAAAAATAAAAACAAAACTAGATGGCAGGATTTTAACTTTGAAGGGCTTTAGATGGGGCTAGGGTGAGCACCACAGAATTAAGCCAGAATAGTTAACTGTGTAATGATGCTTTTCTAGTTGGTGTTAAGAGTTGGTCCTTCTCTTTTTCATTCATGTTTTATTTGGGATACTCTTGTTCTTCTAGGAGACCTGTCATCCATTTTAGAAGATGCAGAATATTTCTATGTTAGAATTTAAAATTATTTCTTATCTATGATGCAAGAAACTCCATACACTGGACTGTGTCCTTGCTCAGAATTTCTGGAAACACTTGGATTTTGTGTAATTTTTTTTCTGTATAAGTTTTTTATTAGGAGGCTACTGACTTCATCCACCCACTACTTGTACTATCTAGTATTGACTTGATAAAACTCCTTTCCAAAGAACTTAATTACTTATCAAATCATTTCATTGGCTTCTCATTTTATTAGAATGGAGACATTTTTAGTACTGGTCATGGAATCAGAGACCTGGTTTTGAGCCTTGGTTTAGAGACCCTGGAGGAGTCATTTATCTTGTCAACTTTGGTTTCCCGATGAGGATAGCAATATCTCCACTATCTACCGCACAGGCTTGTCATAAAGAAAACAACTCTTTAGCTCCCAAGAAGCAGCTGGCAAAGTGGATAATGATTAAGTTGGCTTTGGAGTCAGCAGGGCTTGAGTTAAAATTCTGCTTCTGATACCCACTGACTTTGTAACCCTGGGCAAATCAGTTAAACTCTCAGACACCCAGGTAATTAAGTAAGACAGAAAGTTGCCAAATAGTTTCCAGCCTTCTGTACAAAAGTTGAGACAGTTTGTTAACTTAGATTTAGAAATGACAACACAGATCTGGATGATGATGATGATGATAAATGGGAGATGCAATGAACAGAATGGAAAATGAAATTTACAGCTTAAATACTTGGGGTTTAGCTTGTTATTATCAATTTTATTTCCATTTTTCTCACTCTTCCTGGCTTAGGTAGGGCCTTAGCTTTCTTGACCTTCTACCCACACTGCCCCTATTTAGGTGTCTTAAGACCTGCCCAGTTCTCACTTTCCCTCCCTCTTACCCCCAGGCTTGGAAAATCACTTGTTCTCCACAGCACTTCTAGCATCCAAAGGGAAATACCATTTCTCGATCCCCTCCCCCCACCAAGCACAACAACTTCCAAGTAGAGCCATCCTTACATGGAGGGAATGGGACTTTGAACCAGGGCACTGACATCTGGAGAGGGCAGTACTTCTCTCTTCCTTTGGAGGCAGTTTGGTGGCATAGTAGATGAAATGCTAGACCTGTAGTCAGGAAGACCTGAGTTCAAATCTTATCTCAGATCCTGGGTAGGTCATTTAACTTCTGCCTGCCTCAGTTTCCTCAACTATAAAATAGGGATAATAACAGTACCTATTTCCTAGGGTCGTTGTGAAGATCAGATGAGATACTGTATTTGTAAAGCATTTAGCATAGTATTTATTATACAGTTGGTGCTTTATAAATGCTTGTTCCCTCTACCACCATCCCCTCCCCCTTTACCTGGGGATATACTTCTAACACACAGCTATCTTACAGGTATATTACCTGTACTCTGTGGTATTTCCTCTATCTGTGTTGCCACATGGCATAAAGATGCTTGGCCTGTCCACAGCCTAGGACATCCTCACTGTGGTATCACTCTTCCAAGGGCCGCTTCCATCCCTGACACTCATGAGGATTAGGGCTAGGTTCTCTGAGATTCAAGCCACTTCCTCTCATGGCATAAATGCCTCCATGACCAGACTCTGCATTATCATTGCGTCCTCCTAGCTCCCTCTCCTGCTCAGACAGATTTTCTCCAAACACAAAGATTCCTTAGGCAGAGCTCTGCCTCCAATGAAACCTTTGGCACACCTGTCTCATTATAAGCATAGCTTCCAATGTACTCAAATACAGCTTTATCAGAAATGATAAATACAAAAACCTTCATCTTTATAGAGTTTGACTTTTTCCCAGGCAGAGACTGTTGATAGTATCTGTTCAAGAGGACAAGACTTTTTACTTAAGCAATCTGAAAAACAGCATTACTCTGAACCATTTCATGGGATGGTAATACTGACTCATTTTGCAGAACTAGACCTGAAGAAGACATTCAACCCATTGCTCCATCTATGAATCATTTGGAAAGGCTCTTTCCGATTTGTCTCTGTTGGGGGAGGCAGTAGCACCCTCAAGAATATAAGAAAACAGGGTGTAATTCCTTTTCTTTGATGATGATGATGATAAGGGTGGCAGGAGGAGGTGAGAGCAGAAGTAATAGAAAACTTATGCCCTTGGTATGACTTCACAGAGTTGGAGATTGAGGAACAACAGGGGGGTACCTAGAGAGTTCCATTGGTACCCTTACTACTTCAGGAGGAGATGAGGAAAGCCTCCAACATCATGGGTGAGCCCTGGTAGTGAACTTTCAGAAGAACATGGATGAGAGTCATAAAGGATGGATAGGTATGGATGGATTGCAATTTAAATGATTGGAAAAGATGCCTTAATCAATGAGTAACAGATCCATTTGTGTATTTGAAAAAGGCAATTAGGCAAAAAAAAAAAAAGATTTAATGTCAGGAGAGGTGGGTTCCAATCCCGGCACTGATGGGATTTGAAAGCCGGCAATACTGGCTCTGTGACCTTTAGTAACCACTTAACATCTCTGTACCATCATCAGTAAAATAAAGATATTTATATTCCTTTATCTTGTAGGTGTTTTTTAAGATAAACCACATTATAAACCTTCAGAAGTTTACATAGGAAGATGTGATTTTTAGTATTCTGAAAGTTTTATGATTGTCTTTAGCAAGAAGGCTCTGACGCCTAGTTTCTTTCCTTTGTTCAGTCTTTCTTTTTCCAGTCTTGTTGACTCTCTTTGTGACCCCATTTGGGGTTTTCTTGGCAAAGGTACTGGAGTGGATTGCCATTTCCTTCTCTAGCTCATTTTACAAATGAGGAAACTAAGGCAAACAGGATTAAGTGACTTGCCTAGGGTTGTCACACAGCTAGTAAACCTCTGAGGCTAGATTTGAACTCAGGAAGATGAGTCTTCCTGACTCCAGGCCTGGTGTTCTATCCACTGTGCCACCTAGATGCTCCTATATCCCTGGTCCCTAGACCAGCTACATTCTAGACTGATTCCTGCTCTAACAGGAATCATAAGAGATCTCTAACTGTAACAGAAGATTGCCCTCCCTCTTTTTTTAACCAAGGACTTTTTGATATTGATATCTTCCTATTTTTCTATCAGCTTTGGCCATATCCTTTCAGTTACTGTGGATCTGGTTCCTCGCTCTCTGCTGCCTAGACTGTTGGGCACTGGCTGCGTTATGCTCCATGTCAGTATTTGTATTTTCTGCTCCCTATCTGCCTATTTAGATCCTGATCCACATCCTGTCTTCCTTTTTATGTGCTCTGATTGCTGCTTGCCTGCCCAGCTTTCTGATTTAATAGCTTCATGCTGTCCTTGAACTATTGCACGCATCGGGTGTTCTTACCGTTGTCCCATTGCTTGCCATATCTAGGCTATATCCCTGGCTTTTAGATCTACTTGCCAATACTGGATTCTAATGCCATATCCATCTCTACAACCATCTATAATTCTGGCACTGATCTTTTATTTAATTTTTATTTAAATATTATTAAAATTATGTTCTGACATTAGCTTGGACTTACAGTTGGAGCTCTATAATAAAAAAAAATAGTCCTAATTAGAAGGCTAGTAGTAAGTTTAGAAGTTTTGAGAGTGCTGTTATATTTAAATTCATTCTATGCCTCACTAAGAAAAAAATAAGTGCTAAGTGTTCTTTCATTTGGAAATTGAAAGTGCTTTGTGTTGTTCAGTTGTGTCTGACTCTTCAAGCCCCATGGACTACACTGTCCATGAGGTTTTCCTTTGTAAAGATACTGGAGTAGTTTGCCATTTCCTTTTCCAGTTGATTAGGGCAAACAGAGGTTAAGTGACTTGCCCAGGGTCACATAACTAGTGAGCATCTGAGGCCACATTTGAACTCAGGTCCTCCTGACTCCAGGCCTATAGCTCTTATCAATTGAGCCACCATAGCTGCCTCTCACATAGTAGGTACATTGTTATTGTTGTTCAGTTGTGTCCCACTCTTCATGAATTCATTTGGGGTTTTCTTGGCAAAGACAACCACGGTTGTTTGCCATTTCCTTCTCCAGCTCATTTTACAAACGAGGAAACTGAGGCAAATAGGGTTAAGTGATTTGCCCAGGGTTATACAACCAGTAAGTATATGAAACTAAATTTGAACTCAGGTCTTCCTGATTCTAGGCCCATCCACTGAACCACCTTGTTGCCTTTAAGTACCTTAAAGATCATTTATTCTCTTTATTATTTTTCAGATGAGGCAATTCGAACCTGGAGAAATTAAGTGACTTGCCCAAAGGCTAGGGTAAGAGGCAGAGGCAGGATTCAAACCGAGGTCTTATGATTCTGTTTGGTTCTTTCGAATTACTTTTGTACTAAGACAAGACAATGAACCAGGTCAGCCCTGAGAATCTTTCAAACCCCATATTCCTTCTTCTCCAGCCTCGGTTCTGGCCCCAAATTGGAAATACTAGTCCTGGTAAGCTTGGTAAGGCTGAACCATAGGGAAACTCTGTCCAGTCCTAAGGCTACCTTGTGGTCATATCTTCCTAAAGGCCTCCTCTTCTAATCCCTAGCCTAGATCCAAGGATACTGCTGGGCCAGATGACTGGGTAAGTTATGTTGGAAGCAGAGGATGCTTCCATATACGAGTGAGGTCAGTACAGGGACCCCTGAGAGCAGTAGTCTCCAAAGTGGGATCTGTGGCATGACTCTAATATGCCCATGATCAACCAATCAGCAAGTGGGAAGATGAAATTGCATTCCATGTTCCCAGAAGTAACTAAAGGTTTGTCTACAACGTCATGAAACTCCCGACTCTTCTCCCTCTTCCAGCTGTGCAAACTCCCAACTTCTCTCTTTGTGTTCAGTTAAGGAGCCCTTCAGAACAGTTATCATTGAACTTCTACCCAGGAACCAGCATCAACAACTTCATAATTGCCATTGGAAAAATTCCCTTTCTCCCCTAACTCCAGACCTATATACCCACCCTTGTAAACCCCAGATCACCTTATGGCTGCAGCAGTAACTTTTAACTGGATTTGTGCCCTTTGGCAGGCTTAGTACTCTGGAACAGTGTCCAGTGAATAGGAGCCCTCTCATCCCCGACCCTTTTAGTTTTCAGTGAGTTGTATAGCATAAGCCAAGAGAGATGGGTTGCAGTATGTATGTGGATCTCATTATATTATTTTCTTTCTCCCCCGAACCTACCCTTTTTCTGAACTTCTCTTTTACTGTCCAGGGGACCACTGTCCTTCTAATTACTTAGATTTGTAATCTCCATTTCAGAAATTCTTGTTCACCTCCCACATTGAATCAGCTACCAAACTGTATTGTTTCTACCTCCCCACACCCTCCTCTGAACTCACATAGCCAGTACCCTACTTCAGGTCCTGATCACCTCTCTCATGGACAATTGCAATAAGATTCTAGGTGATCTCCTCAACTCCAGTTTCTCCCCACTGCAATCTGACCTCCATACAGCTGCTAAAATAAAATTTCTAAACTGTAGGTCTGGCCATGTCACTCTTCTAATCAATATTCTCCAATTAATCTATAAACTTTCAAATCAAATATTATTTCACTTTTATCTCATCTTTTTAATTTCTATTTTTGTGTTTCAGTTTTATGATATAGAATTATTACTATCATAGTCTATATATATCATATAGATAAGTAAATATACATATATTTTTAGGCAAGTGGTCATGTTCAAAATTTGTTTTTGTTGATAGAGGTATGCAATCAAAAAAGTTTGGAAACCATTGCTTTAGGATTCTGTAGTCTTTGACTTTCCTCAAGCTGCAATGCTCTGGGTTCTCTGGTGGCCCCAAATGCTCAGTATGTTTTCATAGAATCACAGAATTTTAGAGTTGGAAGGGTCCTCAGGTGGTCCAAGTCATGCCTGTAAAGGAATTGTCACTACCATATGCCCAACAAGTGGTCAAACAGTATCGATTTGAAGAAGGGGGTCCTACTACAACCAGAGAAAGCCTATTTCGCTTTTGGATAATTCAAATGGTATGGGAGGCTTTCATTAATTTGAACCTAAATTGGCTTATTTCCATTTTGCAACCATTACTCCTAGTTTGGCTCTCTGTGAACAAATGGAACAAATCTAAGCTCTCTTCTATGTAACAGTCCTTCAAATCCTTTAGTTATCATGTCCTTCCTAGTCTTCTTTTTCTGCATACTAAATGTAGAAACTTCCTCAAGGATTATCTCATATGAAAAAGGCTGAAGGTCCTCCACCATCCTAGCTGTCCTTTGCTTTCCCTAGTTTATCAGTGTGCATTTATGGTACCCAGAACTAACCACTGTGCTCCAGATGTGGTCAAATGTGTGCATTGTGCAATGGTACTAACACTTTCATATTTCCTAACTATTTCCCCCCTGCTATATCACACTAATGAGTTATATTGAGTTTGCAGTTTATTAAAACCTCCAGATCTTTTTCAAACAAATTGCTATCTAATCATGCCTTTCCCATTTTGTTAAATTTGTCAATAAAGTCAATTTTGGAATCCAAGTGTAGATTTTTACATTTATCTCCATAACATTTCATTTGATTACATTCATTTCAATTGCTCCAGCTTCTCATGGTATTGTTGAATCTCTCTGTCATCTAGTATGTTTGCTATCCTTCCGAACTTTGCATTGTCTGTAGTCTTACTGAATCTTTTGAGATTAAAAGCCTCCAGAAGTTTCCTAGAAAACTCACCATATATTTTCCCTGAAAACCTATGACCCAGGAAGGCACAAATACACATAGGAAAAAATAAAAACACCATTCCTTGGAGCTTCACTGCTTGGCCTCACAGGAGTCTGGGTTGTCTCTCCTTTTTGACAATAAATCTTTGAAAATCCAATTTTTTCTTATAGGATTGAGTTGGAAGGCAAACAGTGGGATATTGTGCCATTGAGTCAAAGGAATTGTCAAAAATGTACTTTATAGACAAAGCCACAACTAGAGTGAGGCACCTAGAGCTTTGCTTTTGGGTACTGAAATTTAGTGTGTGCTGACAACTCTTCACACTCTTTTAGCAGTTAGGAACAATTGAGCTTGGCACTTAATAAGAATTGTTAATTAAAATAGCAAGCTATGATCAAGGAAAAAGGAAAAGGACTAATATGATCTAAATTATTTACAGCAGCTCTGTTTGTGGTGGCAAAGAACTAGAAATTTAAGGGATGCCCATCAATTGGAAAATGGCTGAATAAGTTGTAAAATGTGATTGTAATGTAATAATACTGTGTTGTAAGAAATGATTAGCAGGTTGGTTTAAGAAAAAAAAAACATGGAAAGAATGAAATGATGCATGAAATAATGAAGAGTGAAATGAACAGCACCAAGAGAACATTGGATATAGTAACAGTAATATTGTTCAGAGAATAACTGGAACAACTAAATCATTCTGAATATTATAAATGTTCAAATCAACCATAAAGGACCTATGAAGGAAGATGGTAGTCACCTCCAGAGAAAGAATTAATAAATAAAAGTATGCATAGTATGGTTTTATATCTCTATCTCGATACTTATATCTCTATCTCTCTCCCTGTAGGGAGATAGATATAAGATGTCTAGATACATATATCTAGATATATAGATCTATATAGATCTGTATCAATATAGATATATCTATGTCTATAGATATCTATATTTATATTTATCTATATGTCTATATAGATTTAAATATCTAGATATCTATATATATCTCCCTATATAGAGAGATATAAAGATATAGATAGATATATCTATATATCCATATCTATATATCAATATGTCTATCTGCATATACATATCCTATAACTGTGTCTATATCTGTCTATATATCTGTGTCAAATGGTGACCTTCTGTAGGGTGGGGGTAGGGAGAGAGACAGCTTAGAACCTAAAAACATAAATTAAATTAAATTTAAAAAATAAAATAGTCAAAATAAGATAGTGCACTCTTCCTTGACAGGGCTGTACCCTCGATAAGTTCTTTCTTGGCCTGGGCTCATCCTGTTTCCTCACTTGGAAGCAGACTTTCAAACAACAACCTTATAGTGCACTGGGATCCCCGCCCACAGCAGTATGCCCCAAGGTATGTCTCTTTAAGATATTCCTTCATCCCTATCCCCACCCCCAATTGAATTTATCTTAAATATTAGATTTGATGGTGATTGACCCTTCTGTGATGCTTGGCCTAGGTGTGCTTTATGATATGGTCCTTACCCCAGGAACCAGAAAGAGTTGGTTGTGGCTCTGCCTAGAGGTCATCTAAACTGGTAACAGTGACCTAGAAAAGAAATGAGCAGTTTGGCTCTGTTAGTACTTCAGACTTGCTATGCTAGATATTGAATTTTGGTTTTGTTTTTTTTTTTTTTTTTTTTTTTTTTGGTTAAGCAACAGGGTTAAGTGATTTATCCAGGGTCACACAGCTAGTAAGTGTTATGTGTCTGAGAGCAGATTTGAACTCAGGTCCTCCTGAATCCAGCACCCGTGCTCTATCCACTGCGCCACCTAGCTGCCCCGATGTTGAATTTTGACAGAACCTGTTTTGTAGTACTGGAAAGCATTGTTCTAGAATGGTGAAAAGTACACACAAAGAGTTATTTAAATATTCTAACAGCAGAAACGGGGTCAGAAGGCAAATATGTAGACTGTTAGATTAACACCAACTATGTTGAAGCCTTTTAATGAGATTTAGATACTTGAGAAAGCAGATTTATTGGGGGTTTGTGTGGTGGGGGGCAGGAGTGGCTCGTCAGGCTTGTGTTTGTGAGTAGTCTTTTGAGATCCTCAGATGAAAGCCTTGATACAGTGCAAAACATGATTATTAATTTTAATGGCTATCCTGTTACTTTAAGAGAGTATTTGGTTTTCCCTGAAGTTGCTTTATTGTTATTTGCTTTTTGGCCTTAATTGCAATTAGAAGTGCTACAAACTGTTCTCAGCTGTTCAATGCTTAATCCTGGAAAGCAGACAAAAAATTTTTTTTTAGAGAAAGTTTTCCTTTCCTTGAGAAAATACTAGGTTTTGAAAATTGCTTTTTAGAATCCTAATTGTAAATGTATGAGTCTAAGTTTAGAATTATTGTTAAAAAAATCGAGTGGTTTAAGAGATCATGTGACCCAAATACCTAATTTTATAGATGAGCCACTCAACCCCAGAGAAAGTGGCAGGGCTTCCTCAAGATAAGATGATTAGCTAATAATAGACCAGAGACTAGAACCCAGCCCACTTACTCCTTGGTACACTATATGGTGCTTTCAGACACTTACTCATCTGAATAGCTTAATAGTCCAGGGAAAGAAGTGGCAATTGTACCAGTTGCTTGTAAGATAGCTCCAAGTGGGAAAAAATGGAATAATACTAAAAATAATAATGAAAATTTTAAAAATATTTGAAGGCAGAGTTTCCCAAACTGTGAGTTGCGCCATGGAAGTGCCTTGAAGGAATGGTCAAATTATTGATTTTTTTTTCAGTACAACTCAATTATTGGATATTTTTTAGTACAACTCCTGTATAAACTCATTTTCTCTTTCCAAAGAAAGCAAAATTTAAATAAAAATCAACAAAAGAGAGAATGACTGAAAATTAGATTCAACTGACAGTGAATGCAGTATAGTAATTATTAATATATTATTGCAAACAAGCTAAAATTTTAGTCAGTGCATACTAAATCTTGCCCTTGGTATGATGACCATCATCATCATTTGTCATATGCTCATGACACAGGTGACTTGTGTCATCCCACTGCTTATTGCATTTGAATGTGAAACGTAGCAAGTGAAATTAATGAGCATTTATTATGCCCCTGCTATGTGCCAGTCATTACTCTAAGTGTTAGAGCTACAATGAAAGGCAAAAGATGGTTCTGCTCTAAGAGTGCACATTCTAATAGCAGATCATATGTAAATTATGTACAAACAAGATACATGCATGATAAATCCCTTAAAGGGATGCTGAAAGGCTTCTTATAGAAGGTGGGGTTTTAACTAAGACTTGAAAGAAGCCAGGAAAACCAAGAGGCAGAGGTAAGGAAGGAGAGAATTCCAGGCATAGGGGACAGCTAATGCAAATGCATGCATTTGAGAGATGGATTATCTTGTGTGAGAAACAGCAAAGAAACCATTGTCACTAGCTCATGGATGTGGAAAAGAGTAAAGGTTAAAAATACTAGGAAGATTGTAAAGGACCAGGTCATGAAGAGCTTAAAAACCAAACAAGTTTTGTGTATTTGATTTTGGACCTAATAGAATACCTCCAGTTTGTTGCTGTTATTTTTGTTCGTCCCTCATTTTTTAAGAGGACCAGTGACATTATGGGGTGATGTCTTGACTTGTATGTGAATTAGATTTAAGTGAGGCAACATTGCACAGATTTGTCAGCCTCACTCTCTCTTCCAGAGTCATTGAAGTCCAATGGCAAGAAAAAATCAGGACTACCGGCAATGGCCTGGGATGAACTGGATGACCCGGTCACTTTTAATGTCTGACCAAGCTCTAAGCACTCCACAGTGCCTTCTTCAGCAGCGTTCATGGTTGTTGGAACAAATTGTTCTTGATTATCCCATCAAGGGAAGTCTTCACGTGCCTGGGGTAGACATCTCCCTAACTCACTGATGGGTTTGAAACATCAAACTAGAGTTTATAGAATGGGAGGGGAGGTGGGGTGACATGTTAAGGCTTGTACTTTAGGAAGATCACTTTGATAGTTGAGTGGAGGATGGACTGGAGTGGGAAAAGTCTTGAGACAAGGAGACCAACCTGAAGGCTATTGCAATACCCAGGGATGAGGTGTTAAAGAGTTAGCACCACTTGTAGGGGAAGTGTCAGACTATGCAAGTTTGAAATTAAGCAATCTTCCTGTAACAAAATACCTTTTATATTTCTTAACATCACCCATTTTAAGTATAATCTAATAATCTAGTTTTCAAAACTCTTTTAAAAATTGAAAAAGAGAATAGATACATACAATTATTGAAATTTCTAGTAATTGTATGTTGTCTTCCCCATTAGAATGTTCATTCATTCATTTGATAAACATTTATTGAGCAGCTACTATGTGCAGATACTGTGCTAAGCGCTGGGGATACAAAAAGCGGCAAATGACAGTCCCTTCCCTCAAGGAGCTTACAATCTAATGGAGGAGACAACATGTAAACAAAAATATACAAAACTATTTATATACAGGATAAATGGGAAATAATTAAAAGAGGAAGAGTGCTAGAATTGAAAGGGGTTAGGGAAGGCTTCTTGTAGAAGGTGGGATTTTAGGTGGGACTTAAAAGAAAACAGGGAGATCAGTGGTTGTAGAGAAGCAGGGAGAGAGTTCCAGGCATGGGGGACAAGCCAGAGAAAATGCCTGGAGCTGAGAGGTGGAGAAATGCGAACTGAAGTAACCCCGAGATTCTACCTTATACTCATCATATGTATTAGCAAAGTTGAGGAAAAAAAGGAAAATGACAAATCCTACAGGGATTTTTTAGTAAGTTACATTTTTATTGTTTGTTTAAGATCAATGTGGTACAAGCTATAATAATTTTAAATTTTAATTGAATAAAATATGAGCTAAAATGATTTACATAGGTCATTTTATGAAAAATGAGTGCCGTCTGTTTTTAGAAGAGTCTATCAATACATAAATTTTGGAAACTATTGTTTTAAAGTTTGCAAAATGCTTTACATACACCTACTCAATTATTTTTTACAATTATCCTTGAGGTAAGTGCTATAGATCTTATTATCTCCTCCATGTTAGAAATGGAGGAAATGAGGCCAAGATGTTAAGTCTTTTGTCTAGAGTCATAGAGACAGGGAAACATTTTTCAATCAATTCTACTTGACTTCAAATCCAGAACTCTATGTATTATGCCTTTCAATTTTTCATTTTTAACAATATTATGAATGGAATTTCAACAAATGGGCACCACTAACAGATTTTATTCAAAAATAGAAAAAAAACACAAACATAAACCAAATTGTTTACAAGTTTCATTGGGGCAAATGCAATCTAGTGCCATATGGGTAGCAAATTTGATTTTTATGATAATATGTGTTGGTAAATGTGTAACAAAGAGCTCTCCAAATTAAAAAAAAAGTAAGCACAATACATGTTGAAGGTTAATTTGCATTGTCAACATTTTCTTCATCACTTTCTTAATTCTAGATAATCAACAAAACAAAAAAAAGTCCTGAATTATAGTGTTTGCCAGTTTCAAAGGTGTAAATGCACATACCTAAAATTCAACAATTGACTCCCCAGAACCATTATAAGTTCATCAAACCTCTAACAGTGGTGAACCTAAAGGATTGCCCAGTTGTCTCATGGTAGTATAATATTTTGCTTTCATATCTAAGGTTACCCATGGACAAAAATGTTCTTCTATGATGACACAGACTGAAAAAATGATAGTTTCCTAAAAAGTGTCTATACTTCCAAATGAAAGTGGAATTGGCCAGTACAATCAAAAAGGAGATTTCCTTTACCCTCCTTGTGTAATTAATTCAATCACTAAAGAAAATTGTTATAAATTAACATTTATTATGACTGGAAAGATTGAAAATGTGTTATTCTAAAGGCCAGGCACCAATCCATTTTATGGGCTTATTCTTCTTTTTTCATAGGTTCCAATGGAATAGTTTGACTATGCATAAGTTGTGTGGCATTTGCTTGCAAATAAAATCCTAGTCAATTTTCAGAAAATGAGTATATTCTAGCTAATTGACTTTTTTCTATCATGTGAAGATATTAAATAAAAGAAGTGAGCAAATGTAGTATAGTTGTTCAGTTCTTTTTTCAGCCACGTCTGACTCTTCATGACAACATTTTGGATTTTCTTGGCAAAGACCAGTGATTTGATGTTTCTTTCTCCAACTCATCTTACAAATTAGGAAACTGAGGCAAACTGCATTAAGTAACTTGCTCAGAGTCACACAGTTAGTAAATACCTGAGACTAGATTTGAACTTAGGAATAGGAGTCTTCCTGATTCCAGACCAAGCACTCTATCCACTGCACCACTTTGCTACTGCCGCCTTTATGCTTTTAGAGGAAAACTCCTTTTTGTTTCAAAATTTATTGTGAAAATCTTTCTAAAACTTATCAGTACATTTTCCTGCCCTACCAAACATGGTATATTAAATGTTATTTATTCTTTCTTTGATGTTCAAGGACCCTGTAGCTTTCAAGTCAATATTGTGAATTAGATTTCTTATTGGGTAGGATTATAGATGTAGAAAATGTAGAAGATTGGGCTGAATATTTCTTGACTCTAGCAGATATCTTGGACTTTCTTTTAAAAATAAATTCCTCATACCTTGTTTCTTATGTTTTGTTTATCTTGCAAGTGGATTTTAACAAAAATCTTATTTAATTGAGGGTTTTAGTTATTTGGGCTATGATTAACTAAGCTTTTTTTTTTTGAGCTACAAAATCAGCTTTGGTAATTTCCCTGATAAACACAAATGCATTGATGAAATTGGCTACCTAGCTAGAAATTTCCATTTTTTAACATACAGAAGAGACAGCGATCAAAAATCTTGTGTCACATTACTTTTCCCCTGACTTTAAAGGGAACTCATGATATGAGATTGTTTGTTATTCTTTTCATACTTGGGTGTGACTGGAATTATCAACTCCTATAGAAAACAACAACAACAACAACAGCTTACATCTCTCATCTATGAGAGACAAAACATTGAAATGTTTTCCATTTCTCCTTTGGAAGATGTATTTACATGTCATTTACAAATTCCATGTCTATTATCTTTGGAGTTCTTTGGGCTCTGGTCTTTCCTTCCCCTTCCCCTAAAACTTTTTAAATTCATCTTTCGTAGTAATTGTAGGTCTTTAGAAAGGTGAATGTTGACTTTACTGTTTCCTCAAAGGGAAAGAAAATGAGGTTCAGTAATTAAATATAGTGTTATGGCAAGATGAAAAGTAACCCTCCAACTGGGAATACTGGTGAAAAGCAAAAGTAAAATTGGTAAAAATGTGGAACTTTGATGAAAGGGAACAGAATCTGATGGTGACATATTAGACAGTGTTGAGTGATAAATGATAATGGGATAAAGTTTGTGTCCTTTTCAGGGCTATAAGCAGTGGGAGGAGTGTGAGAGGGGTTTTCACATGCTGAGCTGAATTAAAGGCATCAAAGAGAACAGTAAGACGTGGGATGACATGAGTCATTTAGAGAATTATCCTGAAACTTCCTTTTGTCTCTCCATTAGAGAAAAATGAATTCACCCAGATAGCATGGGCCCATAGAAAGCAACAACAAAAGGAACTTAAAACTATACCTTACGTTAATATATCCTTTAAGCTTTTATGTGCATATTTCTCAGCTAGGTGACACAGTAGATAGAATACAGGACCTGAAGTCAGGAAAGCTTGAGTATGAATTTCGCCTCTGAAACTTAGTAGCTGTGTGGCCCTGAGCAAGTCATATAACTTCTTTCATCTTCAGTTTCCTTATCTGTAAAATGAGGATAATAATACCACCTACATCGTACAGTGGTTGTGAGGATAACATGAGATAAAATTTGTGAAGCTCTTTACAAAACTTAAAGTGCTATATAAATGTGATTATCATTTTCATCATCATTATTGCATAAAACTCTGTGGTAACTAGGTGCCACATTGGATAGAGGGATGGATCTGAAGTCAGGAACACTTGAGTCTAAATCTGGCCTCAGACACTTACTAGCTGCGTGACCCTGGGCAAGTCACTTATCCCCACTGCCTAGCCAAAACCAAACCAAACCAAAAACCCGAAACAAACAAACAAACAAACAAAAAACCCACAAATGGGGTCATGAAGAGTTAGACATGACTGAAAATGACTGAAAAACAACAAATGTAAAAATCATCAAACTGGTAACTTATTTGCTTTGATGATGTGCCAGATATTTCAACAATAAAAGTATAGGGATAGTGGCTGCTAATGGCAAGACATATTTGGCACACATTGAAGAGAACTTTAAGAAATAAAATGGGAAATGTTGTAGTCAAAAAGTCATGGAGATCCACTGTGAAGGTGTTGCATTGTCCTCAATTGCTGTTTCTTTTTTTTCTGGTAGTCATATTTCTGTTTAATTTCCTTTTCAAATCTCTTCAATATTCTCTGAACATCAAAGTTTTTCAACAAAACACGATCACCTTGCTCTGATTCTTTTTTTAATAATATTTTCCCCAGTTGCATGTCAAGAAAATTTCTAGCATTCTTTCTTAAATTTTATTTTTCTAAAACTTAAATGCACAATAAGAAAAGACAAAGAAACACATTATAAACTTAAATGTTAAAACAAATACAAAATAAGAAAAGAAAAAAAATTGTCATGTGCACAGTAGAACATAAGAGAGGATTCAAAATATATAGCAATAAATTTCTTTCAAGAAAGTCTACGTAATAAATACTACACATTGTATTGAGAGCTAGCTATCTTTTTTTTTGCTACCTTGTAAGTTTTCTTTTGTTCTCTGCTGTGCACTTTTTATTTTGCTCTTTTTTTCCCCTTCTCCCCCCCGCCCAGGCTACAATTAAACATGGATATATTTATATATAGTCAATTGCTGTTTCTACTGTTTAGAATTTCAGCAATGTGCTCTCAAACATTAGTATATAGCCTGAATTGAAGTGAACTCTTATCAGTGGTCCCCAGGCCAGCAACTTGGCTGATTCAGGACATTGTCCTGGAATATCTTCATCCTCACAGATATACACAGACAAGGAAAGACTTTCAAAGGAATTCTAGGCACATAAATGGGCTGGATCCATTTTCCCCTGGATTGGGGATCAAGACATTGGATCAGAAGGAAATAAATCTTACAACAAAGTGAAAACAAGACCCAGGCACCAGATTTTGCTGGGTGAAGTTCCATCATCATAAGAAAGTGGACTTTCCTAGTTCTTCATCACAAACTGCCATTCTTGTTCCTTCTTGCACAAGACACCCCATCTCCCCATTCAGACCATTTTCACTGGTTCTCTCCCAGGCCTGGAATTCTCTCCCTCCTCATCTTTGACTCCTGGCTTTCCTCTATTCTTCAAGTCCCAGTTAAAATCTCACCATCTACAAGAAGCTTTTTCTAATTTCCTTTAACTATTGCCCTGTCCCCATATTGATTATCTAAAATTCATGTGTACATAGCTTTTTGGTATATAGTTATTTGCATGTTGTCTCCCTCATTAGAATGTGATCTCCTTGAGAGCAGGGACCATCTTTTGTTTATCTTTTTATGCTTCAGTGCACAGTGCCTGGCACATGGTATATACTTAATAAATGTTTAGTGACTTACCAACATGGCTCCATAGTAACTTTCTAGAAGCCTGGAGAAAGCATGATTCTTTATAACCAGCTCAGAACACTATTCTATTTTGGATTTTATAAAAAGAACATTGTACTGCCACTTCCAGATGGAAGGGGTTGTTTCTTGGGGGTAGCTAAAGGCATGGGGCATGTCCCATGCAGTTTTGCATCTTATCCCAAGAATAAGTTTCTTATGGGGCTGTGCAAATACTAGCTTTAGATGTGACATCTTTGACTCATTTTCACTCAGATGTTTCATTTTTATTTTTTGTTTTTTTATCTTCCACTCTATTCAAGAACAAATTCATTGAACATTTGTGAATTTGGCCAATTCAGGACATTGTCTTGAAATATCCAAACACTCTACTACTACGTAAAGAGTGCTATGCTAAGTACGGGACAAAATATAACAAGTAAATGATTCTTACCCTCATGGAAATTGCAGTCTATTAGGGGAAGATGGTATCTTATGTAGATGATTATAGAGATCAGGAGGCTTCATGAAATCCCAACATTTGAACTTGATCTTGAAGATCAGTGGGAATTCAACAAGTGCAGATGAAGGGCATTCCAGGAATATTCACTTACATAGGCAAAGGAGTGGAGATAGGGAAGTTAAGAATATTTATAGAATATGGTAAATGGTTCAATTTGACTGGAGCACATGGAGGAGAGCAGTGGGAGATAAGACTGAAAGGACAAGACAGCACCAAAGAGCAAAAGCCCTTGAATCAGAAATAAGACTAAAGAAGTTTTATTACCACCTGTTTTGCTGTTCCACCCATAGGATCACTGAGTCTTTCCCTCTCATTTGCTGCTAAAACCTCTTAAATGAATTATCTCCCTGTGTTAAAATGTGAAGTCTTTGAGAGCAGCATTTATTTTTCAACTTTTATCCCACATTGCATTGCACATGGTAAATGCTATAAATGCCTTTTCAGTCATTCATTCATTCATTTCATTTCATTCATTCCTTTCTAAGAAGTTTGGATATCATTTAGTAGGCAATAAAAAGCCATTAAGGAATTTTGCATAATTGTATAATTAGCTTTATGAATAAGGATGTTTGACCTGGTGTCAAAGATACTCCAAACTTTTCAATATGGGTGACTGTGTGAATGGCTGGTGCTTTAGACTGAAGGAGAGAAGCCAGAAAGAGAAACCCATTTTGGTTTAAGATAAATTTGGTGCTCGCCATGTTGGTTTTTAAGTACCAGTAAAATGTCCAGGAGGAAATTGTAAGTAGCCTCCTAGAAATATGGACTTGGAGAAAGGGAGGAGAGCAACGGTTAGAGATAAAGATGTGTGAGTCATTTGTGCATTCATTTGCTCATTTAGATGGAAAGGCAGGGGAATAACAGAGGAGCATAGTGGAAAAATGACATGGCATCAGGATGCTCCCCTTAGGATTGGGTTATTGTGTTAGATATGGGAGAGAATACATTTTTGTCTCTTCATTTTAAAATCCTGCTGTGTTCTGTTGAATATTTTTTTAAGAGTTATATACTTAAAAGACTAGGAAAAGGATGTATTAGAACAACGGTTCTTAATTTTTGTTTCATATTGACCTTTGACAGCCTGGTGAAACCTCTGGAACCCTTCTCAGAATAATATTTTTAAAGGCATAAAATGAGATACATAGGGCAACAAAAAAAAACAATTACATTACAATGAAATTATCAAAATATATTTTAAAAAAAACTTCATGGAACCAGGTTAAGAACTTCTGGATGAGAGCAACTGCTAAAGGAATGAGATAGGAACTATTTAATGTGCAAATCACATCTTTTTTTAAAATGGTAATAATGCCAGCTCTAGCTTCAAACAAGTTGGAGCTGGCAAGGAAATCAGTGACTGGAAAAAATGTTACCAGAGGCTCTTGCAATAGGCCTCATGTTACCACATAATTGCACAGAGTAGGTGCTTAATCAATTCTTGTTGACTAAACTCTTGCTGCTTTTCCTTTGGGGAGGGGAAACTTCAAGGAAGTCAAAGGGAAAACAGAAAGAGCCTTCTAGTGGATGAGGAAAATGATAAGAGAGTATGCAAAAAGTAAGTCCATCCCTCCTACTAACAGTCTAACTGGAGTGAATAGATAATTTGTTATTCAGATAGAAGAAAATGAAGTCCTAAAGTTGGCAGAAAGTCTCTTTAAGGGCTATTTAAGCAACCTACTAATTCAGAGAAACCTTGAGAAGATTTATGTTCAAGAATTAACCAAAAATGGGATGGGTGTCTTGGTATAATAGGATTTGAACTCAAATGCCCGACTTCTTGTCCAATGCATCACCCAGATGCCCTTATAACTAGAAGTCTTGGAACGGGAGTCTTCAAGACTAATGGCTCAGGATAATGCAGAGGGGTTTCCTCTAGGTCCTCAAGTACAGCCCTTTGACTAAACTCAAACTCCTTTGTTCTGTGAAGAGGCTGGAGGCTCCCCACCCTGGCCTAGCAGAACAAGACTAATCCTTAATATGGCTGACTTTCAAATACTTAAACATAGTTGTTGTTGTGTCCCTTTGAAATCTTTTCTTCTCCAGTCTAAACATCCCTCATTCCTTTAAAGGATGCTCATAGGATTTAGACTCAAGTTCCTTCACACCAAACTTGCTGTTCTCTTTAGGTCACTCTATAATATGTCAATGTCCTTACTAAACTATGGCATCCAGAACTAAACACAAACTTCGTGTGTGAATTGACTAGGGCAGAATTTAGAGGCCCTATCACCTTACTTCTTGAGATAATGCTTTTTTTTCTTTATGTAGCTCCAGATTTCATTAACTTTATTTTTTGACTGCCATTTTAGAGTGTTGCTGTTTAGTTGTTTCTCAGTCATATCTGACTCTTTGTGACTCCTTTTTGAGGTTTTTGTGGCAAAGATAATGGAATGGTTTGCCATTCTCTTCTCCAGCTCATTTTATGGGTAAGGAAACTGAGGCAAACAGGGTTAAGTGACTTGCCCAGGGTCACACAGCTATAAAGACTACATAGTCTGAGGCTGGATTTGAACCTGGGTCTTCCTGACTCCAGGCTCTGTACTCTATTCATTGTGCCACCTATCTGCCTTCAACCCATATTAGAATTACTAACATACTAAGCTTGTACTTCACTAAAACCCTCAGATCTTCTTCAGATAAACAATTCAATCAACTAAACTTTGAGGAAATCTAGTTAGTCTATGCATTATACCATAATCAAAGCACCAACATCTAACTAGTGGCACCTTATGCAAATTTCAGATCAACTAGCTAGAAAGAAATCCATAGGTAATCTGCTAGAACTGTTAAACCTAAACCCAGTAAAGTAATGACAAATTTCACAGCATTTACAACGGTAGTATTAAAGTACCATAATAGTCCTTGAAAAGAAAACCTGAAGAATAGAGGGAGAGTATAATTAATTCCAGTTCTAAATCAGTCCTATAATTACTTGGTCTGAATTAAAACTGGATTAGCATCCAATTGAAATAATAAACATGTCTACTACATACGTGCAGCAAAACATACATCTTTGATAGTGGAGTTGTATGGTGAACAGAGAGACAGTCTTGGAATCAGGAAGAGTTGGGTACAAGGTCAGCTTCTGACTTACCGTGGTTATGTGGCCCTGAACAAGTCCCTTAACCTCTCAATACCTTAGCATCTTTATTAAGTTTCTAAGTTCCATAACAGTTATTAATTTGCTTTGGTAGAAGGGGTTTCTATATCATGGGTTCAGAACAAAAAAATCCCAAACAAAACTGGAACCCCAAACCAAAGTATTGCAAGATACTGTCAGCCCCTTGAGAGGCAGTATGGCATTGTGCATGGTTGTCGTTGTTGTTGTTCATCCTTTGTGTCGTGGATAGGGAATAGGATTTGGAGTAGGGTAGACCTGGGTTTGAATCCCACTTGACATTTTCAAAGCTGAGTGGCCCTGGGCAAGTAACAATTTCATTCTGTCTCCTCATTTGTAAAATGGGAGTAATGATCCCTTTATCTTCATAATGAACACAGTAGCACACAAAGTTGTCGTGAGATAGTCACCTTAAAGCACTTTGCAAACCTTGACCTACTCTCTGAATGTCAGGTATTACTGATAGAACATCATTACTGGAAATGTGGACTGCCTTCAGGAAATACCAGCATGGGTAACTGCAGGGCCCTTTCCCCTGTGGAGTGATATAACTGGGATGTTTATCTTTTTTACATTCCACAGTTTTAAAAGGCAACTGTTACTCAGCAGTGATAGGGAAGGGGACATGATTGCTGTCTAAAATCTTGAACCTCCGAATCTCTCTGGGAGTCCTTCCGTAAAAATGAACATGATGATTTAATAGTTATCTGACCTCTGTTGCTTTACTGAGCAACTTGGACCGCAAAAAAGCATCAGCTGAAATTGAGTAGGAGAGGCCCTGAGATAGGACTACGGTGGTTTTTTGTTTTTTTGTCATTTGACTCAATGTAACCTCTTGGTTTTTGTAAGGTATCTTCTTGTTCTTCCTCAGTACTTTTTCTGGGGAGAGTCAGGCCGTAAACAAACCAAACCAAACTTCTCTGTGATGGAAAGGTTATATTTTGACCAGGTTATGGCAAATAAGATGGGCCTCCAAGAAGGAGTCTCCTGATGGTTATATATTCTTGAATGCTAGCAGTTCAGCATTTAATGTGTTTACTGAAACAACTTTGTGGTTTTTAGGCACACCCACTGAAAACAAAAACCCATGAGTTGAAAACACAGAATCAAGTCATCAGTGTGCTAGCACACACTCTCTCTCTCTCTCTGCACATGTGGGTGTGAATACACGAGTGTGCCCTTATAAGAAGAGCTGAAAGTCCATCAAAATCAGAGCTGAGAAGAGCATTACTGACAGAAGCTGCTCATTGATGACTTTTTAAAAGTGGCTTCAATCAAAGGTAGCAGTTCACATTGTTTAATTATAAAAGGACATTCATTTTCCGTTGATTATGGAAACAAAATGATCTAGATCCAAATAATTTGGTTCACTAACAAAGCACTGAGTCACTTAGGATTCAGGCCTGACTTAATCTGTTTATTCCTTTTCAAAGTACACTGCCCAAGGTTAGGAGTTTTTTGTTTTGTTTTGTTTTATTGTGGTAGAAACTCTTGGTGTGGAAGCTCCCTCCACACGGCCTCTACATGTGTGTATTTTGTATTTAGCACTAATTTGCATTTTTTTGAAAACATCATTTCATTCCAGTTGAATGTGAGCTCCTTGGCCTCAAGGACTGTTTCATCATTATATTTCATCACATGGAAGGCACTTAATAAACGCTTGTTGAATCAGATCAAATTGAATCGTCCATGGTCATTGGAACTCATGTTTCAGAAATAGGATTTGAATCCAGGTCTTCCTGACCATAAATCTGTTTCTCTATCCATACTACCTCTTGAGTTTGGTGTGACTTGCTAGAATATTAAAGTTGACACCTAAATTAAAATTATTTGTGGATATCTAACATTATGCATTAGGTTTGCTAAGCCATTTTCCTTTCCTCTAAAATACAGCTATTCCATCCACATCACAGGGGTTAGGGGCATGTTGCTTCCATGATCTGGAAAATTTGTACCAGAAAAGAAGTCTGGATCATTAAGATAAGATATGTTATTGTTATACTACTATACATATATTTTATGCTTTTCTGAGTTTCTAAACTTTTTTTGTGTCGTCTGCTGGCCTTCGTGTATCCTCTGCAGCTTCAAAACTCCCCCAAAATTCCCATTTAATTTCTTATGCCGACCCACAATGTATCGAAACTGTGATGGGGAAAGTCGTGATGTGGAAGGGATAACAGTATCATGGGTATTAAGAACAAAGACTAGGAAAGGGGGAGAGTCAACCAAGGATACTTACAGAAAACTTGTCCTCAAAGACTCTGCCATGAGGCATCTGTAGCCACCAAATTTTGGCAAGGTGCATGTTCAGCATTGTCAAACAGATTCAAAGACAAGACCCCAAATCATCAGAGAATGTAACCTTGACGAGCACTTCCCTAATGGACCCCCTTTATTTTCTTTATCCTCAACTTTTGTTCCAGAAAATGGCAACTTCTAAAAATCAGTCACTTCTTGTGAAATGCAGCATATGCTTGTTTAAAGACTCCATGTGGTCAAGGACAATCCAAACACAGAGCTTTTCACATTTGTTTCTCGTCATTTTTGACACTTAACCTCCCTTCTTTCAATAAATGTCTAACTCTTAAAGAGTAGCTCCAAAGTGCCATTTATCTTTTCTGGGGTGGAGTAAAGATTTCCCATGAACTTGTGTTTCATAACCCATCTCTCTCCCCTGCAATAAACTCTGGATTTTTTTTTTTTCCTGAGGGTCCACGTCTATGGGCAAACCTACAGGGCAGACAGGAAAGGATGTCAGGAGAGTTGAAGGTCTCCAAGTTTCTAATGTCTCCTCTAGTTTTGACATCTAGCAGAACTATTAATATAATTGTCACAGAATCATCTTATAACCTCAGAGGCAATCCTGTCCAACACGCTTGACTTGTCATGTCTTAATATATTAATAGTTTGTTGTTGTTTGGTTGTTTTTCAGTCATGTTTGACTCTTTGTGATCCCATTTGGGGTTTTTGTAGCAAGGATACCGGAGTGGTTTGCCATTTCCTTCTCCATTTCATTTTACAGCTGAAAAAACTGAGGCAAACAGGGTTAAATGACTTACCCAGGGTCATACAACTAGTACGTGTCTTGAAGTCGGATTTGAACTCAAGAAGATGAGTCTTCCTGACTCTAGGCCCAGCATTCTATCCACTGTACCACCTAGCTGCACCACATTAATAATTAGCATTTTACAAAAAGCACTTTACAAATATTATCTCATTTGATCTTCACAACAGTCTTGAGAGGTAGATGCTATTATTCTTCCCATTTAACCGATGAGGGAGCTGGGGAAAATAGAGGTTAGTTGCCTTGTTAAAGGTCACACAACTAGTTAGTGTCCGAGGCTGGATTTGAAACCAGATTTTCCTGATTTCAGGTCCAACTCTCTATCCACTGTGTCTCCTAACCATCGAAATGTATAGAGTTTTGTGTAGATATAGTACTTCAAATTTATACAAGAAGTCTACATTCAGGGCAATCATATGCTTATCGCATAGTTAAAGATAGCCAGGAAAACAGCTAGTCAATTGCATGCACACGTGTCAAAGCAACTGGAAGCAGTTGAGCTATTATTACTACTGTTGTTGTTGTTCATTTAAAGTTTACCCAAATATGATGATTCATCAATTCGTTAATTTCACTCTCATCAGACAAATTGAATTATTGCGGCCCAAAGAAGTTTGGAAAGGATGAGTGAAAATGTTTGAAAACCGGTGAGTTTATGGCGGGAAAAATCCCTGAGGAAACTTTAAAAGCATGTTGCGTTATATTTACATTGTCAAGTGCCATCCTTAGGCTAAGAGCTATTTTATGGGGGCCCCAGTTAACAACAACAACAACAACAATAGTAATAATAGGTAACATTAATATAGTGTCTACTATGTGCCAGGCAGTGTGCTAAGCACTTTGCAAATATCCAATTTGATTCTCATACAACCCTAGGAAGTAGCTTCTATAATTATACTCATTTTACAGATAAGGAAACTGAGGCAGACAGCAGTTCAGTGCCTTCTCATACTGTATCTGAGGTTGAATTTGAACTCAGGTCTTCCTGACTCTAGGCCCATTGGCCAGTTGAGCAGTGACCCAGGGTCACAGATTGTTTGGGGTAAAGACAATGGAATCACCATTAGGAAAAAAGGTAAGGAATACGAACTGTGTGACAGGAAGACAGCAGTTAATACCAATAGCCCTACCAAGAACACCTGCCTCTTTTGTACTCTGACACTATCTGTAGGGTGCAGGGAGACTGCAAACCTCTGGTTTAGTTTTCCTAGTTTGGCCTTTCTACTATTGACTGGCAGGGACTTCTATTACTAACTTGCAGAGTAAGAGAGCCATATGAAACATTTGTGCGGCCTGTGATATCCAGTCTGGTTATGTCGGTAGATTTACTTCTTTGTCTCTGTTTTCATCCCTCTGTGCTTTGTGCATTTCTCTGAGAAAGTCTCAAGTGTAGGATCATATAGCAAGCTACCTGAGGTCCTAGGTACATAGTTCATTCAAAGGTTGGGAAAGTATAACTTTGTCACAGCTTTGAATCCTTAACAAAATCTTTCAAGCCCTTCCCTATTCTCTCAGGCATTTGGGGGTCATAGGTCATGGGATCCTTGCACTCAGAGGTCATGGGAACCTGACAAGGTGTTTCACCAGCTCAATAATATCTACTCATAATCCTGTTATATTAATAGAGCAAAGCTTTAATAGCTCCTCCTCTCTGACACGTACATTTTTCATCCTACCCTTTGACGACTTTTTTCTCCTTTGAGACCAATACTTATCTTAACCTGTTTTCACCTGTATGAAAAAATGTACTATTTTCTCTGAGCTCTGGATCCCACTAGATATGGCCCTGACTATGTAACGAATGAACGCGTGCTAGTCACAAGGATCAGAAGAAGATACACTGAGTATAAGCTTAGGGAACATGACTTAGTATTCAGTTTCTCCCTTTGGCCTTGTAGCTAGCCATAGTCATTTAGATGATCCAGTGGATAAAGTATTGAACTTCGAGTCTGGAAGAAGACTTTAAATCCTGTTCCAAGTACTTACTAATTGGGCAAGTCACTTAACATCTCTCGGCTCAGTTTCTTCAGTAAAATGGAAATTAAAACACCATGTATTTCACTGGGGTATTATGAGAATCAAGTGAGAATATATGTAAAGAACATGGTAAACTCAAACCACTATATAAATGTTGGCTATTGTTGCTGAGAAAAAGTATTAAAATTGTATAAATCTAAACATGTAAGCAAGCAGTGCAACTAACTGCTGATTGGATAGTCTTACAAAGGGTTTTCTTTATCTTTTATACAAGTTCAGACCAAGTTCTCAAAGAATTAGAATTCTGCCTCTTGTAGAGATTACAAATTAGACTTTTTTGTCATTTGCCTGAAATTGTTTTGAAGACAGCTTAAATATAATTTCATGAACTCCACCTTAAGTCACAGGGTGAGTTTTGCAAAGAGGAATTTTATTGTCTAAATTGCTTGAGCTCTGGTGTTTTTCCCCCTCCCTCCTTCTTTTCAGCATAGCAAGCTGCTCCATGGGGTAATTGTGTCTTTTCATTCTCTATTGGCACAGGATTCTTGGAATCCCAGCACTGTGGATTCCCCCTGGGGTGATGGGAGTGTCTCAGGTTGTTTTATACTGACCCCTCTCTGGTTGAGCAGTATTCTCAGTTCCAATGGTGTCTGCCAACTGGCAACCAGACACAAGATTGGCCTCGGCCAATTAGCACTCTCTCATTCAATTCTTGGACTTCCTACTTATTATGTGTGCATGTCATGCATGTTTCCATAGATGAGTTAGGAATTGAGGCCCTTGAGGCAAGAACTCAAGCCAATGACCTTGGAGAGAACCTCCCCCAGATAATCCAATAGGAGGTGAATTAAGCTTGTTCTTTGGGCTGTTTCTTCTGAAAAATCACAATATGAGAGTCACATGGAGTCTTCTTGGATGGCCTGCTTAATGAACATGTGAATTTGCAGATGATAGGAATGTGTAAGTGCTTCTTAGCTTCTGGGATCAAAAAGTTCTATCTGGAGCTGAGAGAAAAAACAACTTGACCCAGTTTGCATGGTCAGAGGAACTTCAAGACTTCTTCTATATAGGGAAGTCTATTAAAATGCCCAACTTGAGTGTTCTCCAACTTGATTACTTATTCAAAGTTCATAGGGAGGAACTGTCATCTTCTGAGATGACCCCTGATGGCCTTCATGCTGAATATCTAAACACCAGCCATTAGGACCAGTAACATGCTTCCACTATTGACACAGATAGGAAGAAAGGGAGGCAGGAGATTTCCACACTACTTTCTTGAACACAATGACATGATCAAAGTTCATAGTACTAAAAAAAAGAGAAACAATCAGGAAGGGTGCTGCTACTTTGAACTTAATTTTGAGGCCCCCGGAAGGCTGGATCTGGGAGAAAGTGACCATGGCAGATATGGGGAAGAGTCTTGACTTGTAGTCAGAGGAATTCAGCTCTACTGCCTACTCCACTAATTGCAAGCTGTGTGACTGTGCGTAGGATATTGAAACTTCTCAGACCCTCTATTTCCTCATCTGTAATTGAAAAAATAAACTTGTATTTTGTTATTGGTTTGTGATTTCATCAATGAGTCAACATGGAATAGTGGAGAGAGAGCCAGCTTTAGGGTCAAGAAGAACTAATTTCTAGTCCTATTTCTGATGTGTTTTGACCATATGACCACAGGCAGGTCATGTAATAATTCCTATGTTCCAGAGAACTAATTCTCTAAGACTATAATTTACAAATGTGTTAGTGATATACATCAATGGAAGAGGCTTCCACACTAGATTTCATCTGTAATATGATTAGTAATAATATCTAGTATTTATATAGTGCTTTATAGCTTTCAAATTAACATCTTATCTCATTTGATCCTAAAAACAGTGCTGTGAGATAGGTCCTACCATGATCCCTGATTTAGAGAAGAGGAAATTGAGATGGAGAGAGGTTATGTAATCTACCTAGGGTCGCACAGCGAGTTAGTGTCTGAGCAGGATTTGAACTCAAGGTGTGCCATGTCTTTTCTCCCTATCTTACAGGATTTTTGTGAGGGTCAAGTGAGAGAAAGTGAAATTCCTTAAAAATTATAAAACATTATGAAGTATAAGGTATAGTTAAGGTCTTAGCATTTAAAGCAGGATGGAAGGGAGCAACAGACATAGGTATGTACCTTACATCATAGGAGTGTGTTCTTTAGAGACTGAAGGCAAAGATAGGTCAGATTGTATGATCTAATAGTCTGAAAAGGAAGATATCTCAAGAAAAAAAGAGACATTAAAAATGACACTCCAACAATGTGCTATATAATCATAAATTATCTCAATTAAGAAGAAAAAGGGGAGTATCTTAAGAAATAAATGACCACAACCCTAAATCATGATCTTACCACTTTTCAGATACTAATGCAATAAGTTTCTAATTAGTGTCCCATCCCCTACTCAGTTGCCAAAGTGGTTTTTTTCAAACTGTACTGCTGATAACATAACCTCCCACGCCTCCCTTCCCTCTAAATGAACTCCAGTTGTGCCCTGTTCCCTCCAGAATCAAATATAAAGTTCTCTGTTTGGCTCTTTGTTAACTTGGCCCCTTCCTACATTTTCAGTCTTCTTAAACCTGACAGCCCCTAACCCCATACTCTGTGATCCAGTGACACTTCCCTCTTTGATGTTGCTTGTGCAGGACCCTCGGACTCCTAATTCAGAGAATTTTCATTGGTTGCTCCTCATTACCTGAACTCTCTTCCTCCTTATCTCTACCATTTACTTTCCCTGGATCCTTTCAAATCTCAGCTAACGTCTCATCTTCTGTAAGAAGTCTTTGTGGAATCAGAGTTATAGGTGACATTAATGATGAGGATGGACTTACGTAGGCTATAACATATTTCCAATGATGACAGGTTATCATTAAAGAAATAAATTATTAGAGAAAGTGATTGGCTGATGATGTGGCAAGAATAGTGGATAATAGACAGTCAAAGCACTATATTGGTATCCATAAAATACAAAAAAAGACCTAGAAGAAGGCCTTCAGCATATTAGGTGTTTCCTCTTTGGTGTATCTACGAAAGAGGAAAGGCACAGATTCCATTGGATGAGAAGGTACTGATAATTAGAATCTGTATTAATTGAAGGAATAACTCACATTAATGAAATCACACTTCCACTCCAGCATTATTTAATAATAATAGTAATAATAATAACAATAGTAGTCATAATAGCTAACACTTAATATGGCACTCTATAACTAATAAAGTTCTTGGTTCAACATCAGAAACTGATATCCTTTCGTCAGTAGAAATGACATAAAAGAAGAGGCATTGTCATCTACTTTGCACCTTAAGGTAAATTGGACTTTTCTATCTGACTTGTAGCTGAAACCTTCCATGTATGCCATTTTCCCCATTAGAATATGACCTCCTTGAGAACAGCGAATGCCATCCTTTTTTGTTTCTATCCCAAGTGCTCCTCAGTTGTTCAGTCATTTCTCAGTCATGTCTGACTCTTTGTGACACCATTTGAAGTTTTCTTGGCAGAGATACTGGAGTGGTTTGCCATTTCCTTCTCCAAATCATTTTACAGATGAGGAAACTGAGGCCAATAGGGTTAAGTGACTTGCCCAGGGTCACACAGTTAGTAAATGTCTGAGACCAGATTTGAACTCAAGGAGACGAATCTTCCTGACTCCAAGGCCTGGCACTCTATCCACTGTGCCGCCTAGCTGCCCTTGGATATAGTAAGCATTAATAAATATTTCATTCATCCACATTAAAGTCTACCAAACTCTTTGTATATTCATCTGATCTTTAGAAGAGCCCCTGAAAAGTAGGTGCCATTACAACTCCCATTTTACAGAAGAGAAATTTTGGCTCGGAAGTTTCTGAGGCACAATTAGATCCTGTCTTCCTGACTCCAAGTCCTGCGCTTTGTCCATTATGACCCTCCGCACCTAGGAATAACAGCATGTTCCACTTGAAAAGGCCTTAAAGATGATTTGTTCCTATTCCTTCATTGGATCGATGAGAAAACAAAGTTCCTGAAAGAAGTGACTCCCCCAAGCTCATTCAGCGGGTAAGTGGCAAAACCAGGACTTCAAATCTAAGCAAGTACAGTGCTCTTGCGTTAGACCTATGTTGACATGGTTCTTTTTATAAAGAGTAAAAAATAAAAACAGTTCATTTCCAGAGAGCGGAGAACAGGGGGGTAGGGCAGATTGGATAGAGAGCAGGACTTAAAGCCGGAAGAACTTAGGGGTTTAATTTCACCTCTGACCCATACTGGCCATGTGACCTTGGACATGGGTCACTTAACCCCTCAGTGGTCTAAGTAACTCTCTGAGATGCTAAGTTGCAGAGAAGGTGCAAGTCTGAATTGGCAGAGAAAGTTTCCTCACCTGGGAGTTCCCTATAACAATGAAATCACAGGTCCAGTCTCTATCCCTAGAGAACGGTGCATTTGGCATGTATCCCCAGAAAATTTGGAGAAGAGATTATAAAATAATTTGTGAGCATTTCGAGAGAAGGAAACATTATTCATTGGGAGTCATAAAGGTTCAACAACAAGTTATGTCAAACTAGCTTCATTTCCATTTTTGACAGGGTTATTTGACTTGAAGATCAGGGAAATGGCAAAGACAATGCAGCTTAATTTCAGTAAGGCATTACATAAATGCTCTCATGATATCATCAGGAATGAGGCAGAGAAATGTGGGCTGGCTGATTATATCAGCAGGGCAGATTTGTAACTGGTTGAACTACCATAGCTAAAGATAACAAAGAAAAAAAATAAATGTGGTTCTACTTGTTCTCTCTCTTTCTCCCATGCGCCTCCCTATGCCTTATTATCTTATTAACTAATCTTGGGATTTTAACATATCTTGTTTCTTCCTGTTTCTTATATTCAGGGGGCCTTAGTTCTGTGCACTGGTTTGATTCTCATTACCTCATCAGATCATCCAAAAAAACCTTTCTATCTTGAGGGGAATTTGCTTGCTGCAGGCTGCTTTGGCTTACTCTTCTTTGTAGTCTTTCTTCTTTCCTAACATTTCATCTAAATGCCCCATGTCATTGCTGGTTAGTCCCCAGTATCTCCCTGTCTGTGACCTTAGAAGCAAAAAAATCAATGGACACATCTGAATGAGAATAAACTTCATCCTTGTAACACTCTTGGGTTCTGCCTGCATCACTGAGCTGCCCTGGTGTGCAGGTGAGGAAGGATGCATAATCTCACCTAGAGTAATTAGGTTAGCATTACCTAGAGCCATGCAGGATTTGTGGCATTTCTGAAAAAGCCCTTTTGGAGACAGGGGATATGAAAATCTGGTGTGAGTTTACACTGGCGTTTATATATGTATCAAATCCTGGGCCAGATACAGATTCCAGGCATATCCATGGAGTTGGTCACACATGTGAGTAGCCTCCCTAGAATGCCCCAATTCAATTTTCCCACCTTGTTTAGCCATTGACAGAAATGTTCTTAGCAGTGTAACTTCTGAACACTCTAGAAACTATATATGATTTATAGCAGTGTTTTCTTAAAGAGAAATGTTGGAATCTTAGTACATAGGATTAGTTTTTAGTAAATTTGACCCATGTTCTACCAAATTGTTTATTTCCAAAGTTCTGGTTTAGATGACAATGAATAAAGAATAATTTTTAATGTTTATTAAAGCATTTTAATGATCTTTCCTCCCATTCTCTATAGTCTATATTGAATTCTAAGGAAAGCAGCCAAGAGAAAAAGAAATAATCAAAACCTGCTTTGCAAAGGAAGTCAAATGAGACCTCCCAGTTTGGTAATCCTAAACATTGCAATGGATATGAGTCGGAAAAGTGGGGTTTGCTATCTTCAGACAATCAGCCAACACCTATTATATACCTGTTATGTGCCAGGCACTGGAAGAGATGCTAGCAATTAACTGACAAAAAACAAAATAATCTCTACTTTCAAATAATTTATATTCTAATAGGGAAGACAAGCTCTTGTATGAGTATATACAGAATGAATAGAAAAAGAAAAAAAATACACATAGATACAAGACAGGTAGGGAGAGCACTAGCAGCTGAGGGGATCAAGAAAGGTTTCATGTAGATGTACAAGGCAGTTCTTGATTTGATTCTTGAAGTGATTCTATGAGGATTCTGAGAGGAATTCTATGAGATGGAGGTGGAAAAGGCATCTATTGCTTGTTATGGAGAGGAGACATACAGTGCCAGATCTGAAGAACACAGAGAAAAAACCAGTTTGGCTGGATCATAGAGTGTAAGAAGCATGGGATTATTAAAAGAAAAAACTCAAACAGATTTGTGATCTCATTGATTTGGAAATTCCCTCCAATGAGTCAGATTCACTACTCATTCTTTGTGACATATATCCCTGTCCCCCTAGAAGTTCACTGTAGGAAATTCACCCAGCCCATGACATCATAATAGTTTGCAAAATCAGTAGCCTTAGCTATGAAGAACATTAGATTAGAAAGGTAACTTGAAGATACTTCAAGCCACCTTTTCACTCCTATAAGTGACAGATCATCTTCCAACCTCTGCTTGAGTGATCATAAACTCACAACCTTACAAAGCAACCTATGAACCACTTAGATTGTTAGAAAGTGATTATTAATTTGCTAGCAGAGGGAAGAAGGTAGATTATATGCTTTGCTGCAGTAGTTGGGGGTGGGGAGGGTAGGTGTGTCTGTTTGTTCCAGGATAAGGCATTAGTATTTCTCTCCAGCCTGGAGCTACATGAAGCCGGAGTACTCTTAAGAAACAGTCCATCTGCAAATTGTCCAATGGATCTGTGAACCTATTGATGCAGATATTTTGGCTAATGACGCAGACTCATATTGTCTAACTCATCTTGTCTAACTCCTATCCATGTCTTCTCATGTTTCCCACAAGAAGCCATCCAATATCATAGGGGTTTTCTCTGTGTTCTCTTTTTCTTATGGGAATTATAGTGAAGACCACAGGTCATCCATAAGCTATCCTTGTTTCAACTACATGACTAGCTTTTTTCCCTGCTCATTCATTCCTTTGATGACATCCTTTATACCACTTTCCCTATTTAATTTTTTTATAACAAACTGTATTGCATTGGTGATGCTCAACTGTTTCCCAAACAGGTTGATTTCATGATATAGGGATTATCTTTTCAACTTGAGTGATGTATTGGACTTTCTCCATAATAATAATACACACCTTTGATGATCATATGCCTCCCATTTTATGCCTACCTTGATATTAATGATCAGAAGTCCAACAACCAAGACCACCTCTGTTTTTACATCTTTCAAAGAATTTTATAATTCAGACATTCATAGAACACTTCTTTTTGGAGACTTTAATGAAATGTTTTGTATTTTGTATGTACTGGGACATAGTAAAAGCTTAATAAATGCTTAATGTATTGAATCAAATGTTGTTTTTTTCCCAGTCAAAAATGATAAGCATCACGGAACATGTGTTCTCTGTATTGGTCAGTCATTTGTACGATGGTAAATATGAGGTATAGGGTAAACCATCTCTTGTGAAAACTTTCAGACTGACACTCATCAAAGTCTATGGGTCAATAATTGTAGATGTTCCAAAGATCATCTACAAGTCTTTTTTTTTTTAATAATAAAGTTTGAGGTTTTCCCCCTGCCTTTAGTAGCCTTCTTCTATTCGTGTACCTTTGGAATCGATGCCTTAACACCACTGAAATTGTTGCTGTTGGCGTAGGCCTCCTCCATAAATTCTTGTCCATTCAATTTTGTAGATGCAGAGCAATTTATTGTGAAAAGAAAGAGAGGTCAATGAGGTAGCTATGATTCTTGTTGTATTGTGGCAGTGTGAGTTTGGTTTGGGGCACCTACGTATTTTCTCCTCTGTGTGTTATTGTATCTTGTTGGTGGCACTGATCATTCCAAGGGGACTTGGATGTGTAATATTTATGTTTTGCTAATAACATCTCATATGCTTCTCTGGACTCTGGGAACATTTTTTTTTCTGGCTGTCCCCCTGTCTGGAATGCTCTCTCTCCTCATCCCTGCCTCCTGGCTTACCTGACTTCCTTCAAGTTCCAGTTTAGATCCCTCTTTTTACAAGAAGCTCCCAATCCCTCTTTATTCCAGTGCCTTCCCTCTGTTAATTATTTCTTATTTATCCCGTATAAAACATGTACATATTTATTTGCTTGTTGTCTCTCCCATTAGATTGTAAACTCTTTGAGGGCAGGACTGACTTTTTGTCTTTCTTTGTATTCCCAGTGCTGAGGACAGTGCCTGACACACAGTAGGTACTTGAAGAATGCTTATTGACGAAGTGACTGCTGCCCTATTTTATTTACCCTATTGTGACAGTTTTCTGGTCATAACATTAAGGATCCAGTTTGTCATAATTCTGTACCATCAAGATCAACAGAAGCTACATGCCTGATTTGTGCCTCCTGAGAACAATCTCTGTCTACAAAGCATGCCCTGTGGTGAATAGGAATGTTAAATTTATGTTGATTAAAAATCGGCCTCCCTGTAACTTCTAATCATTGGTCTTAATTCTGCCCTCTGGGACATTACAGTGCAAACCTCTTGAAAGATATTGGCATGAGCTCATGATAGTTATTAAAGGAAAGCTATTATGTGCCTCAGGCTGCTCCAGCATATACCCTTCTCCATTTCCTTCAGCTATTCCTCATATGACACGGTTTGGATAACAATAGTGATGGTGATGATAACACTAATAATGATAGGATTTATTTAATACTTCAAAGTGTGCCAAGCATTTTACAAATAATATCTCATTTTATCCTCACTCCAACCCTGGGAAATAGGTATTATTATTATCATCTTCACTTTATATATAAGAAAACTTGAGGAAGAAAGGTGAAGTGACTTGTGCTAAGTGTTGTTCAGTCGAGTAAATCACATTTGACTCTTTGTGACCCCATGGATCATACTGTCTATGAGGTTTTCTTGGCAAAGATGCTGGAATGGTTTGCCATTTCCTTCTCCAGTAGATTAAGGCAAACAGTGGTTAAGTGACTTGCCCAGGGTCACACAGCTAGTGAGTGTCTGAGGCCAGATTTGAACTCAGGTCTTTCTGACTCTAGGTCAACTGCTCTATCCACTGCTTTACCTAGCTACCTGATAGGTAGCATTTATATTGCGTTTTACTATTTATAAAGTGCTTTACATATGTTAACTCATCTAATCCTTATAACAACCCTATGAAGTAGGTGCTATTGTTATCCCCATTTTATAAATGAGACAATTGAGGCACAGAGAGGTTAAGAGACTTGCCCAGAGTCACACAGTTAATAAAGACGAGAAGAGGTTTAGAGCCCAGATTTTTCTGACTCTAGTTCCTGTGTTCTATCCACTCTATCACCTAGCTGACTAGGTATATTCATTCCTCTTTTTCAATGTCCCTCTTGAAATATGATGTCCAGAACAAAGTAAAGAGTGTACAGCAGAGAACAAAAGAAAACTTACAAGGAAGCAAAGAGAAGATGGACGGCTCTGAACACAATGTGTAGTATTTATTATATAAGCTTTCTTGAAGTGGAAATTTATTGCTGTATATTTTGAATCCTCTCTTACGTTCTACTGTGCATGTGGCAATGCTTTTTTTTTCTTTTCTTATTTTGTATTTAAGTCTCAATATTTAAGTTTACAACATGGTTCTTTTTCTTTTCTTATTGTGCATTTAAGTTTTTGTACTTGTTTAAAATAAAAAAAAAAAAAAACTAAAAAAAAGTGTTGTCCAAATCACCATAAAACTCTAGATACAGTCTGACAGAAGTAGAATATAGAAGGACTATCACCCAAAAGTGCCCCAAATCTGGGCACTTTCTTTCTAATAATGGCATCCATGATTAGGAATTGTTCGTTATTTTGTTGGTTTGTTTTGTTTTGTTTTTGCTGTGAATATTCTTTGTTCTGCTGTGATTTTCCACCTCCTAGAAACCCTGGGATGCAAAGCAGAGCCACTAATAAGTAAGGAGAGCATTGAACTAGTTGGGAGTATGGTGGGGAGTTTGTTTTGTGACACATCTAAAATGCCACTTGAAAAATGTGGGGGAAATTCAGAGAAGTTCTCTGTCTTCCTCATCCTGTCCCCTCCCCCACCTACTATTCATGCTTAATGTTCATCACGTTTTGGTTTTTGGGTGCTCACCAGAAAGTCAAAAACCTCACAGGAAAAGCGGTTCCTGTACAATTTGATTTCTGCCAGCTCAGGAAGTACTCAAACACTCACCGGAGACTCTGTTACCCAGAGATTTCTATCTCAGTTCTGTAAGAAAGGAAATGGATCATTCTAACAGCTGTCAGGAGTACCCAGTGACTCCTCATACCAAGCATCTGACAAGATTCACTTAAGAAGTGCCCATTTTTACCATTTTTAACCTGATGTAAAAGGGTAACATGTAATACACTGTAGAAAACAAGAGTAGCTCTTTGAAATAATGATAGTACTATTCTGTACATGAGCCATGCGTCTTTGACCTGCTTTATAAGTATTGGATATATATATGGCCTAAGGAGGTCAAAGACAGAAGGAAAATTCTCTCTCTCTTTTTCTCTCTTTCTCTGTACATATGGATAAATAATATATAAATAAATCATTATACATATTAAATGAATTATTATTGTTACCAATAGTAATATGTGCATATATAAATTATATATGTGTGTGCATGTGTGTGTCTGTGTGTGTGTGTGTGTATGTTGTTGTTCAGTCATTTCTCAGTCCCGTCTGACTCTCCATGTCCCCACTAGGGTTTTTCTTGGCAAAGATACAGAGTGGTTTGCCATTTCCTTCTTCAGCTTAGCTGAGGAAACTGAAGCAAATAGGGTTAAGTGACTTGCCCAGGGTCACATAGCTAGTAAGTGTCTGAGGCCAGATTTGAACTCGGGAAAATGGGTCTTTTTGACTCCAGGCCCAGCACTCTATCTACTGTACCACCTGACACACACACACATATGTTTCTATATATGCATGGTCTGTGTATATATAGCATGTGTATTATGTATGTATATATGTACATATTAAACACAGAACTTTTATGGTAGTAAACAAATAAAACAAATAAAAACTAAATGCATGCTTATTGAATAGCAAATAGACAAATATTGGCATATAATATTATATCATAATAAATGAACATGAAGAATTCGGACATAAAAGGAAGAATGGACTTTCCCTCAAACACTTTAACCAATTCCTCAATCTACTCATTTTCCAGCTATCCTTCCTCAATCATCCACAAAGATGGTCATACTATTGAGCTCGCCATTACCCACAAATGTAGTGCCTCCATGTTAAAAAATACTAAAATTCCCTTATCAGATTACAATCTATTAGCTTTCCATCTTTCTCTCTCTCACCAAACCCTAATCTTCATTCATACTACGACTCTCAGTCCCTTGACCCCTCATTTCTCTTTAAAGCTATCTTTTGTACACTAGTCACTGTCTCCTTTTTTTTTCCTTTTTGCATCTTAACCCCTTGGTGAACCAATTCAACTCTACACTGTCTTCCTCTCCTGAATCCTAGCCCTATTATCGCATTGCTGATTATGTCCTGCTAAGCTTTAGCCTTGGATGATTCCTACCATTTACTGCCTTCACTCCTACACAGGTACCATTGAATGAAGGTAGAGAAAGTCACACAAATGTTCTGATTGGTTCCTCTACTAATTTATAGCCTCACACTTGGCCTTCATTGCTGGTAGGCAATCTTATTATAGTACCCTCATCAACTCACCATCCTATTTTCTATAGTGGCTCTTCCAAACCTTTTCATCCTTTCTCAAACTACTTGTGGTTTTCCTTCTTGCCCATTCTCAATTGAGAACTTTTCATATTTTACAGAAAAAAAATTAAGGTCATTCACCATGAGCTCCCTTTTTTCTCCTTTTTCTTATCGCATGTCACTCATATGTCTTCTGCTACTACCTTCTCCTTCACTCAGGTTCACATGATGAGATGGCTGTATTCCTTACTGAAACTAACCCCTCTGCCTACTCAAATGACTCCATTTCATCCTCTAACATATTGCCTTCTGTGTCAACCCTACTGCATCACTTATTTTCCGTCTCTTCCTTTACTGGCTCCTTTCCTACTGCCTACAAATATGCTCACATCTCTCCCATCCTCAAAAAACCCTCACTTGACCCTTCCATCTTTGTTCCTTCTATATCTCTTTGGTGGTTGAATGGAGGATGGCTTGTGTGGGGAGAGAACTAAGGCAGGAGGCCCCACCAGCAGGCTATTGCAATAGTCCAGGAGAGAGGTGATGGGGTCCCATACCAAAGTGGTGGCAATGTCAGAAGTAAGAAAGGGAAATTTTTAGAAGGATGTTGTAAAGGTGAAATCAACAAGCCTTGGCAACAGGTTAGATATGGGAGGTGAGAGATATATCTCTCCTGCTCTTTGTAGCCTAAACACTTTCAAAAGGCCACCTTCAATAGATGCATTCACTTTCTCTCTACTTACTCTCTTCTTAAACCGTTATAACCTAGCTTTCAACTACATCATTCTGCCAAAACTACTTTTCTCTCCAAAATTATTAATAATCTCTCAATTGCCAAATACAATGTCCTTTTCTCAATCCTCATTCTCCTTGATCTCTCTGCAGTCTTAGACACCATTAATCTCCTCTTTGATGCTCTCTTTTCTCTAGGTTTTTGGGATACTACTGTCTCCTGGTTCTCCTCCTACTTATCTAATTGTTCTTTTTCAGTTTCTCTTGCTCATCCAGATCATACCTTCTAACTGTAGGGATCTTCTTCTTCCTTTCTAACTGTAGAGATCCTCTTCTTCCTTCATACTATTTAACTTAGTGATCTCAACAACTTCCCTGGATTAAAGTACCATTTTTATTGTAATGCTTCTTAAATCTATCTGTTCTGTCGTAGCTTCTCTGCTGACCTCCAATCTCACGACTCCAACTATCACTCAGACATCTCAAACTGGATGTCTAGTAGCCATATTAAATTCAATATGTACAAGATGGAACTCATTATTTTTTCCTTCAACTGTCCCTACTTTGTACTTTCCTTTAGACTGTAGAAAGGAATACATTCCTCCCAATGCAATCTAGATGTCATCCTTTATTTCTCACTATCTCTCACCCTCAATATTCAACCTGTTGCCAAAGCTTATTGATTTCACCTTTGCAATCTCTCTCTAAAATGTTCCCTTCTCTCTTCCAACACTGTCACCACTTTGGTACAGGCCCTCATCACCTCATTCCTGGAGTATTGCTAGATTGCTGATGGGACCTCCTGTCTTAAGTTTCACCCCACTCCAATCTATCATCCATTCAACCACCAAAGTGATTGTCTAAAAGCACAGATCTAACCATGTCACCCATCCCCAGCCTCCTCAAAAAACAAAACTAAACAAAAAAAAACTCCAGTGGCTCCCTATCACCTCCAAAATCAAATACAAAATCCTCTGTTTGGCATTTAAAGCCCTTTATAACTTTTCCATCCTTCTTACCTCTTACTCCCTCCATGTACTTTTGGATCAGTGACACCGGCCTCTTTGCTATTTCATGATTAAGACATTCTGTCTCTCAGTTACAGACATTTTCTCTGGCTGTCCCACAGGCCTGGAATGCTCTTTTTCCTCATCTCTATCTACTGGCTTTTCTGACTTCTTTTAATTCTGTACTCTAATCTTGTCTTCCACAAGAAGCCTTTCCCAACTTCTCTTACTTCTAGTGCTTTCCCTATCTTACTTATGTCTTATTTATCCTATGCATACATTGTACATATTTGTTTGCTTATTTCCTTCATTAGATTGTGAGCTCCCTGAGGGCAGGGACTATCTTTCCCCCCTTTTTGTTTCCCAATCACTTAGCACAGTGCCTGGCATATAGTAGGTACTGACTGAATCATATTAATTGGTACAAAGCAAAGAAGGCAGAACCAGGGATACAATTTAAACAATGCCGATAATGAAAAGAAAAGTAGAATTAAAAGATAACATTGAAAGTCATGTTTAATTTGTTTTAATTAATTCAAATTAATTGCTCTGTATTTCATCACCATGCCTCAGCTACCTTCTCATCCTAGAACTTCCCTGTGACCTTCTTACTCTGAAACATCCCTCCACTCGTGTGTAACCCTTCTTCCATTGTGGAGTTCCTTCCAAGGCCTCCATTTTGAGGATCAGCCTAGGCTGGCTATCCTTCATTCTGCTAGCTCTAAATTAGACACTCAGGACTTTGTCTTTACTGTCCCTCTCTTCCCTTCCACACCTCCCTCTACCATCCCATCTTTTGATCTTCCTTCTATGCATTGTCTTCCTCCATTAGAATACATGCAGCTTTAGGGCAAGTAATGTCTTTATTTTTGCTTGTATTTGTATTTCCAGAGCTCATTGCATTGTCTGACACACAGTAAGTGCTTAATATGTGCTTGTTGACTGACATATACAATGACCAATTTTGAATCTAGAAGACTGATGGTGAAAAATATTTCTCTCCTGATAAAGGGTTGACTATGTGGGCAAAGTGCTGTCACACATTTTCATCTATCAGTTTTTTTCAGTTTAACTGTTCCTCCTTGTTACAAGAAATGTTTTGTAATAATTATGGATTATCACTGGGAAGTGAAAGTGATATAAAAAAGCCCCAATAAAACATATTAAAAATACTGCTAGTTTAGACTTAAAATCGTGTCAGATCTGAGAGGCACCATAAGAGGTCTTTGGCTCTAGTCCACAGCCTGCTGGAAGAACCATACCTACCATCCTAGGTAGAGGAAGAGCTCTCCTGTTGTCCAAAGTGTCCTTTTCTATAAACTGATCTATTTTAATATGAAGTAGCAAATTCTATAATGAAACTCTAGTTTTGTGGAAAGCCAGGAACTAAGTCCCAAAGGCTGCACATTTAGGATAGAGTGCAGAACCAGAAAAAAGAAAAAAAATGAAAACCCAGGCTAGTGCCACTAATTTGGGCTGTCTCTGAAAACCCATTAGTGGCCTCAGAAATTATTCCTGCTATTATATTGAGGGTTTTTATTTTATGAAGACAGGAACCATAAATGCAGGGAAGAACTCCAGCACCTACATTAAAACATGGAATATGGCCGTGGTGAAAGAAACTATGTTAGCAATGCATTTGGAAATGTATTTCCCTCTTTGAACTCTGTTTCTACATCGCTGTGGGCCTCAGCTGCTAGCATTTAGCACTACTACGGTCCTTTCTTACGCGAGCATGTTGCCAAAGGGAAGAAGAAAATACTACTAATAATATCCCTAACCCCCAAATATGATTTCCTTTCCTTACTAAAGAGATCTTGGAGAGAAAAAAAAAGGGAGAAAAACTTGTTGCATTTTTCTTTCTGAAGACATTTTATTGTCCTTCAATGCTGCACATCTGTTTTTAGGAACAAAAAGTAATGGATTTTACTTTCCCACATGTCTCAAGAATAGGAGACCTGCACTGTGAGTTTTTCCCCTGAAGAAACCCAGCACCAAAGCCCAGCCCTTTCATATGAGATCGATAAAAGTGCCCCAATCCTATCTATGTATATATTTAAAGTAAACATTTTCAGACATCCCACACATGTGTTTCTCAAATGTCACTAGCTCACAGAAAACAGCAAATCCCCCAGTTTTCTAGGAACCCAATCAATATTGTGTGGAATCTTCAACAGGACAGAGCCAAGTGCTTTGAAGTATTCATACACAGACCAGCTGCCAGAAGCATACCATCGCTGTACTTAAATCCAAACATATGTAGCGCACAACATTAATATTAATAAGGAAATATTGAGGAGCCAAGATTCCCCAGATAGAAACGAGCAGGCTTATGCAATCTGTACAGTACTGAGGAGTAAGTAAAGAAAGGAAGCAAAGTATTTTATCTGATGTTTTTTTATTTAGAGCAAATGCTTTTTGACATGATGATAACCTGAGACAGTTCTTTCCAGGATTTGTGCCTCCAGTTGGTTGTCTGGTAGTGGGATTGGTTTGCCCTGACCTAAATCCTCTTGTGGACACATTTATGAGGCAGCTGGTCAAGGTGAGGGAGACTGCTGTCTGTGGTTGGGCAATAGTTTTTTTTTTTTTCCCTCTATGCAAAGCTAACTTGCCCATGTGGCAGCTGACCCAATAACCTTGGCCACATTAGCACCATATTCTAATCAAGCCCAGAATGAGTGTCTCAGTCCCCCCTGTCAAATCTGAGCTGCTATATTTTCTTGTGCATACTTCCTCATATTGGGAGTGAAAATCAAGCAAAAAAAAATCTGCAGTCACCTAATACTCCTTCACTTACATGTGGAGATAGAAGATGCCTCTGCCATCAAAGGGAACCTGCTTTCACAGAAACACAGCCTTGAAAATTCCCAGAATGCCAGAGTTGGAAGGTGTCCCAGTGGACATTTAGTCCAATTAATATTTGAGGAGTCTTTGAAATCAGATGACAAGTAGTTACTCTTTAAAGAAGGCAATCATACCACTACTAAATTTTCTCTTGCCCAGCATAAGCATCTGCAATTCCTCTATATTATTGATCAGATTTTCCTGCTGCCCCAGCTGGTATATATGTTTGTGTGTGTGTGTGTGTGTGTGTGTGTAACTCCTTCTCAGATATTACTGGAATACTCTGGTTTTCCTTTGCCTTTATGATCTCTACCAAATATTATATTTATCTGTGTACATGCTATAACATCCTAGTAGAATAAAAGTTCTCAAAGGACAGGAACTATTTATTGTTGTAAGCATCTCAAGGTTAGCATGTTCAAAACAGAACCAATTTTATTTTATCTAGGATCCCCTTCTATTCTGAACTTCCTTATTACTTTTGAGCCCCCCACCAGCCTTCCAGTTACTCTCATGCACAGCCTATTTTATCTTTGACTCTATTCTTTCTCACCCTACATATTTAATTAATTGCCAAATCTTAGAATTTCTTTCCCACTATCTTCTATAAGGCTCCTTATCTACAGTTAAGCAGTTACCACTCTAGTTCATGTCCTTATCACCTTCTAACTGGACAATTGAAATAGTCTTCTAATTAGATCTCTGCTCCAAGTGTCTTTCCACTCTAGTTGATTCTTCACAAAGATACCAAAATGAATTCTTTGAAGTGTAGATCTGACAATGTCACCCCACTACTCAGTAAACTCCGATGGCTCCCTATTACATCTAATATCAAATGTCAATTCCATGGTAGACACTTAAAGCTGTTCCCAGATTTGCTTTTTCCTACATTTCCAGTCATCTTCTTTATAGTACAACTATACAAGCAACATACTTTTCCTCACAAATACTATTCCATTTCCTGTCTCCATGATTTTACACTAGCTGTCTCCCATGTTTAGAAGGCTCTCCCTTCTAATATATATATTTCTTAAAATCTCTGGCTTCTTTTTAAGACACAGTTTAAGTATCACTTTCTATACAAGGCTTCTTAATGCCTCCTCCTCTCCTTCCTCAACTGATACTGCCTTTCCTTTTAAAATTACTTTCAATCTACTCTGTATCTTGTATATACTGATTCGTGTCATGTTATCTCCCCAATTAGAATGTAAGCTCCATAAAAGCAGGGACTATTTTTAATCTGTGTCTCCATAGCTTAGAACAGTGCCTGACATATAGTAAACACTTAAATGCTTGCCGATTGGTTTGTACCCCCTCCCAGCACCTAGTAAAATTTCTTGCATATAATAGGCACATAATTTTCTTAAATTGAATTGAGTATTCTTCCCATACTAGCTTCCCTTCTCTATGTGTTTTTGTTTAATTTAATGTATTTAAATTAATTAATTTATTTTGGTGAGGCAATTGGGGTTGACTTGCCCAGAGTCACATAGCTCATAAGTGTTATGTGTCTGAGGCCAGATTTGAACTCAGGTTCTCTTGACTCCATGGCCAGTGCTCTATCCACTGCACCACTTATCTACCCCCTAATTTTAGTATTATACTCATTTTCCTATGTATTTTAACTTCCTTGTTAGATTATAAGCTTCTTAAGGCAAAGATATGCCTTTTTTATCTTTACGTCACTATGAAACCCTAACACTGTGTTTCATATATAATTGATGCTTAAATATTTGTTGAATTTTGAATTGAATTGAATATTCAAAGAACTATCCTTGGTCTTTGGGGAATATAAGACCTAAATCTCAAATTGGAAACTTAAAAGAAAAGGCAATTGTAAATGTAATTGCTACCTTTCATTTACTTCCAAAAAATTATTTCTCATACCTCCTGCCAATTCCTCACAAACACATCAAACATTATTTAGAGTATTCTTTTAGTCAGCGAAGAGTTGCTGACAGGAGGGAGAAATGCTAGGTGCCATCTTCTTACCTTATATTGGCATCCTCCCCAGGATGGGCATGGCTTCAGGAGGTACTGATCAAGAATGCAGCTCCTGTTTTCCCTAGGAGGCACAAAATCATCACAGGGTATTTCCTACAAAACTGTTTGTGCTGGAACTTTGAAGGTAGTTTATAGGCACACACCCATGAGATATCCTTGAGGGTAATAAATACAGCAATACCTTCTAAGATGCCTTTTAATGATGAGTGACTTTCTCACAATACTGAAGGGAAAACAGTAAGGGATTCCAATTGTGATTGGAATTGTGCATTATAATGAGAGATTCCTACTGGATTCCATTCCATTTTCCCCCACCAGGCTTTGCTTCTTGGTGTCCGTAGTATTCTGCACACCAGTCTCAAATATAAAAATGGTTATGTTGCTTGACTTATTTAAACATGCTGGTCACATACAATGTGGGTAGAGGTGGGAATGCCAAAGTATTTTCCAGAAACAACAACCATACCTGCTTCCTTCCTATTCCTCTAGCTCAACTGTGTTACCTTTTCATTTGCTTAACATCAGTAAATCAAAATTCAGACTAATTTTGCTACTGACTGCTGTGTAACACTAAGAGAAGCACTGACTTTTAATCAATAGGAGGACGAATTTCAAAAATGAAAGGAGGTTATCAAGGATGGTAGCCAATCAGGACTTGGAAGTAAATGAAATTTTTCCTTTTCCATGTTATAGTGTTAAAGTAGCAAAAGGAAATGATGAGAGAATCTCTCCAATACATAAATATACAGATGACAAGTACATAAACATGTATCTATGATCTCATCAATGTGAGTACATCCATCAATGACACAAATTGTGACCTACCCATGCCTGCCTATTCTGAGCAACTCTTCTTCATGTCCTACCTTAAAATCACCATGCAAGATCGATCCCACATGATGACAAATTTCATCACTTTCTTAGACCAGTGGTTCTCAAACTTTTTCATCTAGAGACTGCTTTATGGTTTTAAAAATATTGACAACCCCCTTCAAAAAGCTTTCATGTGGATTCTATCTACTGATATTTATCATAATAGAAATGAAAATGTCTCAGTACTATTCTGAAAATAGTTTTGACCTTACAGATATCCTGAAAGGGTCGCAAGGACCTCTAGGGGTCCCTAGACCACACTTTGAGAACTGCTGCTCATGATATCAATGGAGAAAACAGATTATCCAATGGTTATCCCTCCCTCTTACTACATACAAAAAGAAATAAGCATTTCTTAAGTGCTGAGTATGTAACAGGTGGTGTCCCAAGCCCTTACAAGTTTATCTTACTTGATTGTTCCACAAATCTTGGATGGAAGGTGTTATTACTCTCCCCATTTACAGTTGAGGAAATGGACTCACACAGAGGTTAAATGACTTATCCAGGGTCACATAGCTATCGTGTATCTGAAACTAGATTTGAACTCAGATTTTCCTGATCCCAGGCCCAGTATTCTCTCCATTGAGCCATTTAGATGCCTTTGACTAGTAAGCATTTACACATTTTTTTTATGATATCCATTATAGCACTTTAACTGCATAATTCCTTTTTTGCAATGTATTGCTGCTTGTTCACAACCCATCATGTGCCTTTCCATTGCCCTTTGAATGCTTTTGATTTAAATTCTTTGGAGACTATAGAATCTCGTGATTCACCATCATATATATATGCGACTAAAACCCAGATAACCTGTTGAATTGATAGATATGCAGTTCATGCTCCATGTATGTTGACTGACCTTCACAGCACAGCAAGGAATGAACCTCTTAATGTTTTAGAAGTAGGGGAATAAATTTATTTTAAATAAAAAATACTGAAATAGAGTCATTTTCAGCACTTCTTAAACTATGGGTCACTAGTGGAAAAAGTTTAAGAAGCCCTGATTTAGATGATATTCAATCCAATAAACATTTATAAAATGTCTACCAAGTGCTAACACTATGCAAGGCTCTAGGGTTAAAAAGACAAAATGGAAAACAGTCCCTGCCTTCATGGTGGTTATATTTTACTTGATTATACAGTATATTAATAAATAACTATATACATGATAATGTAAGGAGGTAGGTATATAAGCACTAACAATTAAGGGTATCAAGAAAGTCTCCCATAGCAGGCAAAATAACACTTAGAAGGAAGCTTAAGATTTTAAGGGTCTTAAAGTGAGGAAGATGGGAGCATTCCAGTTATGGAGAAAAGCACAATGCCTGACTAACTCAGCCAGAATGAAAAAAAAAAAAGACCCAGTCATTTTTCTATTTAGATCATCTAACCCTCAATAACTACTTTCCCTCCTCCTACCCCCATCCCTCCTACTGAACTGAATATTTCAGTCAGTCAACAAGCATTTATTAAGTGCTTACTATGATCTTGGTAGCTAGGTGTCATGGTGGATAGAGTGCTGGGTTTGGAGTTAGGAAGATCTGAACCAAATATGGCCTCAGACACTTAGTAGCTATATGACACTAGGCAAGTCACTTGACCCTCTCTGTCTCAGTTTCTTCATCTGTCAAATGAGTTGGAAAAGGAAATGTCAAACCACTTCAGTATCTTTGCCAAGAAAACCTCAAAATGGGGGCACGTAGAGCCAGGCATGACTGAACAACAACAACAACAAATAATCTTGGTAACAACATATACGACATTGAGAGTTTGAATAGGTAATGACAATACTCTGCCAATATTCCTTAAACCAGAACAGTTTTTATATTGAAATTCGGCGACTCTTCTAAGTCTAACTTCAACCTTGAGGTGACTTAAGGACTGTGTGTTTTCTGGGAGGAAGAGGAATGATGATGAATGCAGGCTTTCATATATCAGTCTTAGTTACTTGATATCTCTAGAGAGTCTTAAAAAAAAGGAAAACAAAGGAAGAAAATTAAAGCACTCTTTTTGAAAAGGTCACCTGAAGTTAATTCTTTTCCTTCTGTCCCCTCCTATAAAAACCAACAGAGCAAGAAGTACCATGCTGAGCACTAGCGGACCAAAGCTCAGTGGTAGATCTAACCAAGGCCCAATCCCTGCCCTCAAAGAGGTTTTTTTTTTCTTCTTCTTCTCTGTTAAGATGGACCACAGATGTGAACAAAGAAAAGAAACAGATCAAAGACATGAACTCCTTCAAGAGGGTTTTCGAAAACATTCGATTCAACAACAAACACTTATTAAATGCCTTTTATGTGCAATGTACTATGCAAGGTACTGAGAGAGGGGGGAAAAGACAAAATAAAACACAGACCCCAATCTCAATGAGCTTGGCATAGGGAGATAGAGCATGCATATAACTATAATAAAGGCAAAACAAAGTAACTACAAAAGAGTTCCAGACAAAGAACTATGAAAAAAATTCTAGGAGAGAGACCTCACTTTCAACTGGGAGACTGGGGGGGCTTGAAGGAGAACAGAAAAGGCCTTTGGGATGAAGGGAAACCTGAGGTTGATATTTTTTGCAAGAAATTTGGAGTTCTTCTAGGCAGAAGGCTTGGGGGTAGTTGTGGTTCATTTTAGGCATGGTGGATGGCATGAGGAATGGACAAAGGAAAAAACAGCAGGAGAATGAACAGGGATACATATTGGCTTGAACATAGAACATGGGATGTTCCAAAAGTTGTCACAATTTTAAGCTGTTAAGATAAAAGCTTCTCTAAGACTTTTGGGACTTGCTAAAGTTTAGTGTGATAAAAGGCTTTCCACTCTTTCACCAACACGAGGCAAGTCTTGGATGCCAAGACAACGAGTTTACACCACATTTGGTTGACAGTGGAGATCAACTGAAGATTTTTGAATACTGGGTTTATGGGAATCTGAGAGGTGCATTAAGATTATTTTGGTACCAGTTTGAGCTACAAATGGACGGGGAAGGGACTGGAAACAGTGAAAACAGGAAGTTATTTCAATGATTTAAGTGAGAATTGATAAAGACCTAAATTAGTAATAGTAGTGATAGTGATAGTAGAAATAATAGCACGAATATTAGTAATAGTAGAAGTAGCAAAATTAGTATTCTTTTTTTTCCTACAGATTGGATAACTGCTGCTGTAGGCATTTTTTTTTTGGAGGGGGTACAAAGTGGTTTTTTTTGGAGGTGCCTTATCTGTAAATTCTTTTGATAGAGAAGAGCTGTATGCCCATTTCTGCACTAAACCAAACTGTTGTATAGAAAGGCAAAATTTTAGAACTGGAGCATTAGAAAGCAAGTTCAACCTTCTCATTTTATCAGTGAGTAAGCTGAGTCCCAGAGAGGTGAAGTGATTTGCTCAAACTCACCAAAAATGAGGAGCAATAAATTATACATACTAGTTAGTAGAAGCATTCCTAAAATTTAACATAAAATCCAAGTTTTCCGAATCCCAATTGTTCTATATGACATCCTACTGACACTTTTGAATCCAGGATGTTGAAAGTGCTTCAGCTAACGGCAGTGGGATTGTTTTGGTATGTGATAGGCAGTGAATAAGACACTGTTTTAGGTCCCTCACCAATCTGTGATAGGTAAAGACACCTTAAATTGGATTTGTCAGATCCTCCAGATGTTGCTGCATCTCAGAAATCAAAATATCATCTGGCTTGCAAAGGACTTTATATGTCATGGTGTCAATAGGAAGGATGAGGTCTAAGCTGAGATAGCTACACTCTTACTTAGTTCTCTCCCATTTGTCACTGGCGAGGATGCATTTTGACAGCTGGGTAGGATTCAGTATAGAATTCTATAACTGAAGAGCTGCCCCTCCAAGATCCTCAAGCTTTGCCTCTAGGCAAGTCACCCAGTGAAAGATAAATTTACTTTAGAATTCATCAATTTTTTTAAGCCCTTAAATACTGAGCATATTTATCCTTGTAAATGTTTTTGCTTTGAAGAAAGCATCTACTGGGCAATACTGGTGCCCAAACTTTTCAAGTGTGAAGATCCTCTTTTAATCTAAAAAAAACCCTACATAGCTTTGTAAAGTATTTTACTGTTAGCATCTGTTCATTGAGAAAGTGGACAATAACAAAAGACCTCTGTGAATTCAATGACACTTTAAATGATTTTGTGATTTTTCAACAGTAACATCTATCTATCTATCTATCTATCTATCTATCTATCTATCTATCTATCTATCTATCTATCTATCTATATTTATATCTATATCTATATATGTATATATATATTTCTGGTCTCAGACATTTACTAGCTGTGTGACCCTGGGCAAGTCACTTAATCTTGTTTGCCTCAGTTTTCTCATCTGTAAAATGAGCTGGAGAAGGAAATGGCAAACCACTCCAGGATCTTTACCAAGAAAATCCCAAATGGGGTCAAAGAGAATTGGACACAATTGAAAAACAACTAAATAACAACAATACACAAAAATAACTAGTGAAAATTAAAGAAGAGATAAATTTGAAAACAAAAAGTCTCTTGTGGTGGTAAATAAAACTGACAGCTGTTCTTTTAAAAACTTTGATAAAGTATACAAAACATTATCTAACTTATTTTTTTGAGAGAGTAAAGAAAACCAAATTATGAAAATCAGAAATAAAAGATGAGAGTCACAAAAATACAGAGGAGAATTAAAGAAAATTATCAGAACATATTATGTCCAAATGTATAGCTACAGAAATGAAAAATAAAATGCATAATAGTTTAAGAAAAATATAAAATGCCCAGATTAACAGAACAGTAATCAATCTAAATAGTCTAATCTCACAAACAGAAGACATTTAATTTGATCACAAGACCCCAAAAGGACCTACTGCAACAATTTTACTCAAATTTATCCAACAATTCTTTACTTCAGCTTCACAGATAGGGCCCTGACCTACTAAGTCCTGAGGAAAAAGATTACATTAAATTAAATTGTTAAGGAAATTAAATTGTTTAGGAAAACAGTGAGGTAAAGCAGAGTATGAGGAAGAACCCCCTCCTTCCCCATCAGAGTCTATATCATTTTTAAACAGACTGATTCTGGCCGATGCTTTGAGTATTTGTACTTCCTTGCTAAGCCAAAGCAACAGACAACTTCATGTCCAAACTGGATTCAACCAAGATTGAGATGCTCTTTTTTAAAGCTTATTTATTTTAACATTCTTTTTATATAAAATTTTGAGTTCCAAATTTTCTTCCCTCCCTGCTTCCCTTCTCCCTTCTTAAGGTGGTAAGCAATTAGGTTTAGGTTAAATATGTGAAATCATGTAAAATGCTTCCATATTAGTCATGTGAAAGAAGAAATATATAAAAAAAGGAAAAAAAACATGGAAAAAATAAAGTGAAAATAGCAAGCTTTGGTCTGTATTTAGACTCCATCAATTCTTTCTTTGGATGTGGATAGCATTTTCTATCATAAATCTTTTGGTTCTGTCTTGGATCATTGTATTGCTGAAAAGAGCTAAGTCAATCGTAGTGGATCATTGTGGTATTGCTGATATTGTGTACACTGTTCTCGTAGTTCTTTACTTCACTTTGAATCAGTGTATGTAAGTCTTTCTAGTTTTTTCTGAAATCTGCCTGCTTGTCATTTCTTATAGCACAATAGGATTCCATTACATTCAAATACCACAACTTGTTTAGCCATTCCCCAATTGGCGGGTATCCCCTCAATTTCCAATTTTTTGCCACTGCAAAAAGACCTGCAGTAAATATTTTTGTACTTAGAGGTCCTTTTCTTTTTTTTTTTTATGATGAGATGTTCTTTCTAATCAAAGCAAACCTCACATATCAAATGAACATATAAACTTCAGTGGCTCCTAACCCCTTTATTTATTTCCAGTCTTTTTACACTTTGCTCCCCTTAATGTGCTCTGAGTTCCAGAGATGCTGGCCTTCTTGCCTTTCCTTGTATATGATGATTCATTTCCCTACTAAGTGACTTTTCACTGGCTGTCCTTCGCACTTAGAAAGCTTTCCCCATTTACCTCCTCCTTCTGATTTCCCTGGCTTTCTTCAAGACTCAACTTAAATTCTACCTTCAGTAAGAAGCCTTTCCCAGTATCTCCTCCCCACCCTATTGCTTGTGCTTTTCCTTTGAAATTATCTTTCATTTATACTGCACGTATACACTTTTTGGCCTGTGGTTTCCCCTATTAAAATGTGAGTTCCTTGGGGGGAGGGATTGATTCTGCCTTTCTTTGTATTTCTAGTGATTAGCACAATGGCTGACACATAGTAGGCACTTAATAAATGCTTGTTAACTGAATTGATTGAGTTCATATGTGAAACAGACTAGAGTGAATTTGAAGTGAAGTTTTGCACATGTGAAGTGAAAATTCCCAAGCAGAACTGTTGGTCAGAATAGCTGTCCCTAAGGGATCGAGGTAGAATAGTGTATGTTGGGAACTATTTCAATTGGGCCATAAGCTGCTGTTGATATGTAGGTACCATCCTAGTGATGTACTCATGGAAGTTGATCATGCCATCCAGTGACTTTAGTTTCTCTCTTCTTTACCCCATTCTCTAAACAGTGGACAAAGTAATATAATAATAACTCTTCTGCTAAAATACTTCAAAGACCCTTTATTGCCTCTAGAATAAAATCCAAATTTAATCTGACTCCAACCTACCTTATCAGACTTATCTCACATTACCCTATTTCATGCATTCAATGTTCCAGTCAAACTGGGCTATTAGCTCTTACCTAAACTTAACAATCCATTTCTCATCTCTGTGTCTTTATATAGGTTGTAGACCATTCTTAGAATAAATTTTTTCTTTGTTCCTACCTTTTATGGACTTTTTTCTTAAAGAATCAACTCAGGTGCCAACTCCTATGGGAAGTCTTTCCTGGTCTCTCCACTTCTCTCTTGTAATTATTAGTTTGTCTGCATGCTGATTCATCCCAGTAGAATGTATATTCCTTGACTTTGGAGTCTATTTCAGTTTTTGTTTTTGGAAACTTAAATATTAAATTGAAGGGAATTTTAGTTTTTGAATTTAATATTTCAGCTACAGTTTGGATTAAATAAGGTTTCTTTTGGAAGGGGTACAGTCTATGAAAATAATCATCTTTTATAACATTATCTTAATGAGAAAACATATTCCAATACTTGCACAGATGAACCTTTTTGTATGTTGCAGGGTGGTGCCTGTGCTTTCAGTTTTCTATTAATTGATGTATTCCATGTTCACCTAAGAGGCACCTTTTGGTTTTGCTCTGTTTTCTTCCATTTTTAGTGCTTCTTTGATCAGTGCAATAGGGAAAGGAAAAGTAAAGGAATAAACATTTATATAGCACCTACTATGTGCTAAGCACTATGCTAAGAGCTTTTTACAAACATTATCTCACTTGATCCCTAAAACAACCCTGTGAGGTAGGTAATATTATTAACCCCATTTTATAGTTGAGGAAACTGAGGCAAGCAGAGGATTCCAGGTCCAGCACTCTATCCACTGAACTTCCAGCTGCTTTATAGACAGCAGGCACTTTTTGCCCAAACTCTATTTCCCTCTCTTACTTCCAGAGTCACAGAATTCAAAAGTTTCTTCAAGTGTACAGAATAAATGGCTACATGGACAGTCTGTAGTGATGCCTACACATCCAGGGAGGGTGTATATGATGCTCAGGGAGGACTTGCACCTCTGGTATCATGGTTTGACAAGCCCTTTACAGGGCTACTCATACACCTCTGGTGTCCACCTTCACCCCAATCTCACCTATTGCTCCAAGAAACTGTAGCATGCACAGCAGCCACACCTTGGTAAAACCAGCAGATGGACTAAACGAGGTTGAAGATAACCAACCATGCCTCAAACCTGTTGGTGAGTTAGGAGGGTGTCTACCTCAAGCATGTGAAGACTTCCCTGGGTAGAATTGGTGGATGAGAACAATTTGTTCCAATAGCCATGAAGTTGCCTGAACAGGTGCTATGGAGCACTAAGAGCTTGGGCAGATATCAAAGATGCCAAGGTCTTCCACTGCATTCTAGGTCATTGTCAGTGGTCCTGGCTTATCTTGCCACTGGACCCTAAAAAGAGAGTGAGGCTGAGGGATTTGTGCAACTCTGCCTCACTTAAATCCAATTTGTGCTGTGTGAGTCAAGACATTGCTCGGTGGTGTCATTGGTCCTTTTTGAAACAAGAGACAAACAACACATCCAGCTTCCAAGTAAGTGACAGGGGGGCAGCTAGGGGGTGCAGTGGATAGAGCACCAGTCCTGGATTCAGGAGGACCTGAGTTCAAATCCGGCCTCAGACATATAACATTTACTAGCTGTGTGACCCTGGGCAAGTCACTTAACCCCATTGCCTAGACAAAACAAAACAAAACAAAACAAAACAAAAAAAAAACAAACAAAAACAAATAAGTGATAGGATAGCACAGATGGGACACCTGGGGTTGCTGAGGAACTATAATAACTATTGTGTTTATCTGAGCTATTGGATCAATGATGATGGTTGCCCTCACCTCTGCAATTGTTTTCTGGTCTAGGATCTTGTTTTCTCAAGCATAGGAACTAATGTAAAAATGCCTTTCCCTGTGAACTTTGCGTGTGTGTGTGTGTGTGTGTGTGTGTATGAAAGGGCAGGGTGAGAACAGGGGCTAGTACTCAGAGAAATATGAATTGACAATCATGTGGGAAATTAGATTGCAACAAGCGATTATGTAAAAAAGATGACATATTGTAGAATAATGAACTGCAAGTCAAGTGTTTGGTGTTAATCATTATTTTAGCAGATCTGTTTAGAATGTGCTCGTCTGCTTGTACAAAAATACAGAAGTCTACAATTAAATAGCTTCACTCTCCTCATTACTGGCAATATTAAGGAAACAGGATTTGGCTGAATAGAGAATAAAAACTGAGTTACAGTTAAGACTTCAGGGATACTTTTTTCAGTGGTATTTTTAGGTCTCTTATATACTTTTCCCTCATTCTTGCCAGCCGAGAATTTTTTTTTTTTTTTTACCATACACATTTGCATCACAGCAAGTAGAGCAAATTAAGGGAAGAAGGGCATCAAATTGGAGATCTTGTCCCATCAGGTCTCTGACTTAAGCCCCTAGTGTCCTAGTTCAACATTATAGTTTTTTTTTTTTGACAAAATCAAGGATAATGATAATAATATGATATATTTGTCTAGTACTTTATATCTTACAAAGTACTTTCAAATATGCTTATCTAAAAATTAAAGGATAGAATACTGAGAGAAAGTATAACCTTTTAAAAAATATTCCTTTTCTACTTTCCTACGATTTGATCTGGGGAGATGATGTCTAGGGAGTGTTGCTATTTCATAGTGTTGCTAATGACAGTCATGGAGCAGAATAAGAAGTTGGTTAATAAAAATAATACATGAGAAGAATAAGGAATTGCTTCTCATATATACATATATATATATATATGTAAACTTTAAAAAAATACAAAAGGATAAATCTTTAAAAGTATAAATACCTAGAGGGCAGAATCTGCAACTCCTTTTCTCTTTGGAAAAAGGAATTCAAAGAGAAGAGAGTTCCATGGCCTTGACTGATCTTACCCCTGGGGAGCAGTGCTACAGATGGCACCTAGGACAAATTCATTTGAGTAGTGGGTGTGGGTAGAGTAGTGGCATTTATGACTGATCCTATGAATGGATGAATGGAATGGAGACAGAGGTCATGAAAATGGAGGAGGCTGAGGAAACTAAAAGGCCAATCTTGAGACTACATAGGATCTGGGTTGGATAAGAAGACTGTGAGGCAGGTACTGAACTTATTGGGAAGGAGGAAGAATGACCTGAAAGTTCACAGATGACAGCAACAAAAATCTGGACAGGAAAGAGTGAACTTTAAAAGAGAATGATTATGGAGCAATAGTGAGAGAAGGAGAATCTGAAAGAGGCGATGAGGATTAAGGAGTATGTTAGCTCCTCTTTCTGATAACGGGGTATGAGAATAGGAGGAGCTAGTCTCAAAGAGGGCACCAAAAAGAGGTGTTATCTGCAAGAGAAAGCCAAATTTCAGTGAATATCAGAAGATGAAAGGATCAATCTCATTTGCCCCTTACAACATACCCAGTGAGGAAAATGATAATACTGATTTTATAGATGAGGAATCTGAGGCTGAGAAAATTTAGTAACTTGGCCAGAATTATATAGATAGTAAGTCTCTAAGGCAGGGTTTGAACTCATAGCCACCTGACTTCAGGGGGCAACTAGGTGACATAGTGGATAGAATGCCAGGCCTGGAGTCGGGAAGACTCATCTTCTTGAGTCCAAATCTGACCTCAACACTTACTAGTTGTGTGACCCTGGGCAAGTCGCTTAACCCTGTTTGCCTCTGTTTCCTCATCTGGAAAATGAGTTGGAGAAGGAAATGGCAAACCACTCTTGTATATTTGCCAAGAAAACCCTAAAAGGGGTCATGAAGGGCTGGACATGACTGAAACGACTTGACAAAAACTTCCCGACTGTGAGTCTAACAGTCTGTCTATTCCTCCATCCAGCAAATTCAAAGTGTTCTGTGAAGTATCTAAAAAATGAATACACTCAAATATAAAGGAAGAAAGATATTGAAGAAATGGGCTAAAGAAACATAGTTATTATTTTAAAATAGCAGTATTTATTCATTGTCAAGAGATTATGGGATGTCGCAAAATATGAAAGAGATGTGGAACAAAATATTCTTATATGCCCACAAAAATATTCGTACAAATACAAAAAATATCCAAATAGCACTGCTCTTATGTATCCAAAGAAGTGTAGTTTCTCAAAGATACCTTAGCAATTTCTATCAGTTATTGCATTGTATAAAAAATGCATCAATGGCAATCCACCTCCATAAAGTATTGCAATAGTTTACTCAAGAAAGAGGCCTGAGAATGGCATATCCAAAATGAACATCACACTGAGAAAAATAATATCCATTTCCATCAGTCATTCCAATTAGAGCTTTCAAGAAATTCATCTCTACTACAAAATGAAAAGTCATTCTTACCCTTTTCAAGTATAGTTTTATTTGTATGGCTAGTAATTCTTAGGAGGCACAGAAATTCTTTAAAGAATCCATTATACTCTAGCTGCGCTGTATATGTAAAAACAAAAGAGATCTGATGATAGGATAACCCATTCTAGCAAGATACAAAGCACTGCAATGCTCATGCGCTCTCTCTGAGCCTCCTGGTAGAAGGAAATTATATGCTATCGATTTACAAGAGGAACAGAAAATTCCTCCTAAAACTTCTAGGGTGGTCTTGCTAAACATTAGTACAAAAAATGCACTGGCAGAAGTGGCAGACGGAGCCTGGCCTAGTAGAGAGAACCTCGAACTTGAAGTCAGGATAAATGTTTATTAGGTTGCTCTGAATAAGGCAACTCAATATCTCAGAATTTCAGTTCCCTTATCTGTAAAAATTATTATAATATTATCATATAATTACATTGTATGTTATATAACATATAATTATATATTATAATTATGTTATTATAGTATTCTGTTATAATAGTATACATGGTTAATGTGAAGCACAATTGAAATAATGTATGTAAAGCATTTCATAATCTACATAAGTATCTGTGATTATTAGCAACTTTTTGTAGTAATATAACTGGTCTGCCCCATGGAACTCCATTCTCAGAGAATGTGTTGCTAAGGGTGAACTGGGCTAGGGGTACATTTAGCTACAAGGAGTTTTTTTTTTTTTTTTTTCTTCCTTTGTGTTTGCACGAGGAGGCTAAGACAATTGTAAGCATATATATATATATATATATATGTATGTATATGTACACACATACACGTATATACATATACATACATACATGTATATGTATATGCTTAGGCCTTAGGTTTTTATGGCCTAAGAGGGCATGAACCTCCTGGTCCTTCTATTTCAATTGTGTCTGTTCTTCTGGATTACAAGTGAACGAATATTCCAACCTAGAGCCAATCAATAGTCTGCCTCTTCCCTCAAGTGGTTAAATGACCAGAAGCAGTTACAGAATTCCCACACGTGCTCTGAATCAGAGAGAAGGACTTTTTCATTATGTAGCGCCATGTCTTTCTAGCAGCAAGCCCTACAGCTTCTTCAATGTGAGCTAGCAACAGGCTCCAAGGATGAAACTCCATGGCCAGGCCACCATTACACTGAATAACCAAGGGTATCAGAAACCTAGTAATAGAACTTAAAAAAAAAAAGGTGTGTTATAAACTTAACATTTATTACAAATTTAATATGAAACCAACAAATCCAATTAAATTTACATTGCAACCATCTACATTTAAATAAATGAATTTCAGTGTGCAAAGTACCGTAAAAATGCATCAGTCACTCCCTCTAGGTTTTCATCAGGTTTATTTAATCACTTTTCCTTTTGTATAGTAGTAATTAGTATGCACTTTGTTATTCTGGTTCTTTTTTTTTTTCTACTTTACATTATTTCATAAGGGTCTTTTTAGATTTCTTTATAGTCCTCATACTTATTGATCTTAATTTCATTATAGTTCTTATTACATTAATCTAGGTGGGAAAGTAATAATAGAAAAAAGTTATCTGAATTCAATTTTCTCCCATCAGCAACCTAACTGCTATTAAAATTTCTGACATTAAAACATGAGTGTTCTTTTTTTTAATAGTTATTTGAAAAGCAGACTTCTTTCAAATTCATTTAAGACCAAATCTCTTTTAAATCCTCGTCCTTGTCTAGTTTTTGTAATTGCAATAAAATCTGATTATTAATTAAGTTCAATAGCATCGGAATGGACCAAAGAACCTTTTGTTTCTCTTCGCCACACTGAAGGAGAGGCGAATACTGAGTTCCAGAGCAAAAGTAAAAGTTGGCACTTCCTGTTCAGGTGAGGTGGATACTTAAAAACTTGACTGCAGTGGGACCAGGAAGTGACACACCAATTAAGTTAAGACTAAGGAATATTATTAATTACTTTGGTCCAGGATTATTAATTCCCCGGAAAAAAAAATAATAGATTAGGTAATCTCAAAAGGGGAAGGAAGAAGATAGAAGACTAGATACAAATGAGAAAACTCATCTTTCTTTTTCCCCCCTATATGTTTGTTCTATTTTCACAAATTTGCTTAGTTCCTTCTATTTTGTCACATTTCTAAGGTGCCTATCAAGTGATAGGGACTCAATCATCACAAACTTGAATATAATAATAATAATAATAATAATAATGACAGGTAGCATTTATGTGTATATTAAGGTCTGGAAAATACTTTCCATATATTATCTAATTTGATCTTCATAACAATCATGTGAATTAGGTGCTAGTATTACCCTGTTTCACAGATGTGAAACTGAGGTTGAGAGATGTCAAATGGCTTGCTCATTAATAGTAAGTAGTCAGTAAATGTCTGATCCAGAATTGTGAATTCAGGTCTTCCTGATGCCAAGTTTTGTACTCTACTTCCCCCATTTAAATGCTTAGCATGAAAGGAAATGAAATAGAATGGAAAGGAATGTAATAAAATAGAGTAGAACAAAATAAATGAAACAGAGCATACTGGAATATAATATAATGGAATGAAATGGGATTGGAAAGAATTGGATAGGTAGAACAGAGTAGAATAAATTAGAAGAATAAAATAAAATAGAAAAGAATATAGTACAATAGAATCAATCAAATTGAATTGAATTAAATTGAATCAAACCAAATAAAATAGAATAGAGTAGAATGGAAGGGAAAGGAAGGTATGTAGAATAATCTAGACAGGATTGAACTAAAATAGAATAGAATAGAATAGAATAGAACGGAATAGAATAGAATAGAATAGAATGGAATGGAATGGAATGGAATGGAATGGAATGGAATGGAATGGAATGGAATGGAATGGAATGAAAGGGAAGGGAAGAGAAAGGAAAAGAAAGGAAGGTATGCAATAGTATAATCAAGACAGTATTGAACCAGAATAGAATAAAATAGAACAGAACAGAACAGACCAGAATTTCAAGTTAGGATATTCCTATGCTGATTCAAAGTTGCTTTCACATTTAGTTTTCAACTTCCAGAAATGAACAGTTTTGGATAACATCTTGACCTCTTCAGAGAACTGCTTTCATCATTATGGACTTATTTCCTGCTGCTATCCCTTACAATTTATGTCTTTAGGGGACAACATTTAAGTTTTCTTGTCCTTGCTAACAGTCTTTGTTTTTAGCAAATTGTGGGCTATCCTTTTGCAGGTAGGCCATTCTATGACAACAGAATTAAAGCTTAACCATTTTTCCTCTTTGTATCTTTTACTTACCTGACCTTCAGCTCTCCATTTCTATTAACCTAGTTCTGGGTAAAATAATCAACCGTGAAGAGAATGGTGAAGGAAAAGACCACCATGCCTAATAAAGATTGATGGTAGCACTGGGGAAATTCTTCATATGAAGTTTGAATATGTCAACAAATGTTCCATTCCCTAGTTAACCGACCCTGGGTACAGGCAGGATTACTGAAAGGGGAACAGAGGTTAATTGAGACCAGGTCTTTAAATACAAAATCTATGAAAAGGAAACTTTGCCCCTTAACTTTTTGTGAGTTCCGTGATTCTAAGACAGCTCTATGTGTGCCAGATGGAACTAAAGTTTAGTCTATTTTTAAAGGAAGATTTGAACTATTGTGATCTTTTGCTATTAAAATGGCACCATCAACATGTAGGTAATATGTTAGTATGTTGATTTTCTTGTGCAGTTTGAGCCTGGTAAGTGAATACCTTCCCATCTTTATGCCATTTTATAGTATATGGAAATTTATATGAAATATAACATTTTATATTAAATACAATCATATTATTTTATAATGCAATTTGCATTAATTGGAAATTTAAGCATAAGGTACTCCAGTTAACACACGAGAGTATTACAATAAGAGTTGCTCTTATCTTGAGGGATTACTGATCTCTAAGATGAAATACTTCCCTTTCTCATGAGATGCAGAGAAGCTGCTTCAAAAACAAAACCAGAATTTAAGATGACAATATCTGTGTTTATTTAAGTTTTGTTGATATCTTTTGTTTTTACAAAATAGTGTTCTCTGGGTATTCCCCTCTCCTCCCACACTAAGTTGAACCCTCCCTCATTACAAAGAAAAACAGGCAAGACCAATGACACGATGACCTCATCTAACCAATCTATTCATCTCTACAGTCTCATATCTTAGTAAACAGAGGGGGTCAGTGTCTTTCTTTATGTTCTTCTGGACTAGGATTGGCCACAGTTTGACTGACTTTCATTGTTATTTTTAAATATATTATTGAATCCAGGGCAAATAATGTTTTCCTGATTCTGCTTACTTTACTCTGCATCAATTCATAAAACTCTTTTCATGCTTCTCTGAATTCCTCATATTTATCACTTTTAAAGTCCAATAATATTCTGCAACATTCAGGTACCAGATTTTGTGCAGCCACTAATCTGTTGACAGACTCACTCTATTTACACTTTTTTTTTTTGCTATCAGAAAAAAAATACTGCAATGAATATTATGGTAGATATGGGACATTTTCCCCTTGTCTTTAACCTCCTTGAGATATGTGTAGTAGTGGTCTTGCTGGGTTATATGATAGGAACAATTTAATGACATTTTTCACAGCATGAAAAGAACAATTGGACCAATTCACAGTTCTACCAACAGTGTATCAACAGATCACAATACTTTTGTCTAAATTGTGCATACCAGGCTGATTTGAATGGGTAAAATTGTGCTTACCAAGGTAATAAAATTAATTCAGGAGCTGATAATATATCCAGGATGGAGACTGCCAAACCCTGTTTAACTTGTTTATCATCTTCCCTTCCCAAGGAATAGAGATAAAGAACAGTATTAAATATAAAATAAATTTTGTTTTGTGCATGAACATTTAAAAAAAAAGAATATTTCTCTACCCATTTCAATCTATCCTTACCCAATTAGAGAATTTGAGAAAATCCTTCTAAATGAATGGTGCATTCTACCACAGCTTTTAGAATTATCATTAGGTTTAATTATTGATTATTAAGAAGATGCTAATTATCCCCTTTTTTGGGGAAAAAGAATGGTTTTATGGGAGGGGGGGTGAATGCAAGGCACATGCTAGAGAGTCAAATGGCAAAAGTTTGATAACTTCAGATATGATAAATTTGCTGAATACTTTCTGTTGCTTTCCTGAGTGGCCCCTGGCCAAATAGCTTTGCATTGTATCCGCAATTTGTTGGACAAAAGGAAATAAAATGGGGCCTTAACTGTAGTCCCAGAGCTCAATTAATAAACAGAAGTCAGAAATGGTGTCAACTGTTTAAACTATGCATCCAGGCTTGTTTGCCTGGTTAGCTTCGAGCTGAATAAGAAGATGGGATTTGTGTTAGGTCTCAACTTGTGAATTAAAAAATGCTGACAACTGAGAAAGGATCCCATTATTATTAATTGATGTATTTAAAATGCACGTTTGAAATAAAGGGGGCAACCAAAGTACAAGCCCTGGAGGATTGAGTGAATAATAAATAGAGCCTACTCAGAAACTCCTCCCATGTCCCACATTTTATAATTTATGATGTTGGGCTTAACTAAGAGCATTTCTCAAGAGGGATGCTTAAATCATCCAAGAACAAGTAGTCCCCACTGCCTTTAAATTGGTGATGTGCTCACAGGAAAGCTTTAAACCACTGTATTTAGCTGTCACCCATAATTTAAAAGAATTCTGAAATGGTAAAGGCCATAGGTAATGAAATATTTTGAAAAAAGAAATAAAAAGAAGAAATATGAATATAAAATTCAAAAGGCACTAAAGTGAATTATGAGATCAACAATCCAAAAGATTAAGGTAGGGCAAAGGAAATGACAAGCCTGTCCAGATAACAGGATGATCTAGGAGGGTAAGAGGGAGATGGGTCATCAATCAGAAGACAGGAAAACAAAGAAATGTGCTCATATTAAATCTTCTTTGTCACACCTATTGTATGGAGAAGGGGCTCCTCCTGAATTCCTCTCTGAAGGAATACAGTGTTATCAGCACATGGCATATCTCTACCTAAGAGTCTTTTCAGGCTGAAATTCAGCAGGAATTAGCACAATTACAATTCTTAGAATTATAAGATCTTAGAGTTGGAAGGGACTTTAGAGTCCACCTCCAAATCCCTCATTTTACAGATATGGAACCTGGGGAACAGAGAAGTTAAGTGATTTGTCCAAGGTCACACAGGTAAATGATGTCAGAAGCAGTATTTGAACTCACTCCAGATGCATTCTATCTTTCCACTGTCCCATGATGATGACTGGGACTCCAATAGCTCAAAGACTGGATTGAGGAAATACAGTCACTTTTTGAAGAAATTCAGTTACTTTTAATCCTCCCTACTGTGCTGGCCTATCTACCCTAACTGACTTGGCACCTTCCCACTAAAGGCTAGTTATATCAAAATACTACCAAAAATAACTAATGAATAGCAAATAAATTCATTAATCCAATCATACAGCAAGTAGAAATCAGAGATGCTCTACAAATTAGAATATATCAGAAAAGGTATAAACTTCATCAGGTCTCCCTCTAAGCACAAGTTATCTTGGCTTAACCAAGAAGGAGGCCCTAATCTTACCCAAGGGGAAATTCCCTAAAGTCTTTAGGATGGCAAACTATATATCAAAAACACACTGAGATGCTAGTTTCCTCTACATGTATGCCATTTCCAAAGACATTTTCCCCCCCTTCTCCCTGGAGTTTGACTCAAAGGGAGTCTGGAACCACATGTATCCTCTCTTGAAGCAGAAATATAGATTATCTCTCTTCTCCAAAGTTTTCATTCCAAACTCTGCTTTCATGCAGGCAAGCAGCCTCAAGTCATCCTTCTTCCCACCAGTTAGGAAAGTCTTAGGCAAAATGTTCCAGGCTTGGCTGGAAATCTGAGTTACCTAAGTATTAAAAGTTCGAAGAATCATGGGACCATAGAGTTTAGGAGGAAGAGAGAACTGCACTAGAGTGATCTGGGAAAGTTTTGTGAAGGAGGTAGAACTTGTGTGGGTCCTTGAAGCATGAATAGGATTTGGATAGGCAGAGAGTAGATGAGATTGCATTCTAGGTAGAGGCAATGGTATGAGCAATGGTGTGGAGGTCAGATATAAATAGTGCACTAGAAGAATAGAAAGGAACAAACCCAACTGTAGCATAGGTATTATTGTATTGTTATCATATGCATGGAACATCTGGGAACTGTGAAAGTTAGTTCTGATGACAGGGATGGCTATAGGCAAAAATAAACACCCCCATAGATACCATTCCAGTATCTCTTTCCCACACTTAAAATTGTCCCTATTCCTGAAACAGTAGTATACTGGTAGATGTTTAACAACTGGCTCTCTGAAAAATGTACACATGAGAAACTTTTACATTTAATCTGCATTATTAACTTTTTTCCCATCATTTTCTTAAGTTTAGATAATCAACAAAACAATAAATCAAACCCTGATTTTTACATTTGATGATTTCTGAGGTGTAATTTCTGATATGTAAAACATCGAAAATTTAACAATAGGCTCTTGTGAGCCAGTTTGAACTGGTTCCAGCAACCCTACCCTAAACCCTTCCAAGACCCAGTACCTTTTTACTTGTCCTTAGAAGGCTGAGGTTATCTTCCAGGTCTGTCTTCCCTAACGGGTACTATACGCCCTAGTCTAGTGGTATCAAACTCGAACATAAATGATCCCTATGGGCTGTATCTTGACCTAGAAAACTAAAAATTGGTACTATGTTATATTACATTTGGGTTTATTTTGTTAAATATTTGTCATTTACATTTTAATCCTGTTCAGTCCCACTTGGAAGTTTTGCAGCTGTGGGTCTTGAGTTTGGTATCTCTGTCCTTGTTTTATCCTTACATATTCTTCCTTAATTAAACATTTTAGCCAGCTGTAATTATGCAGATCAACTAAATTGTGCTGAGGTATTAGTAACTAATAATAGTTTAATATGGGATTGTGGAAGCTGGAAGGTGAACCATATAATTCTATCCCTTTATTTTACAGATGAAAAAAGGGAGGCCTAGGAGGGCAAGTGACTTACCTGAAGTCACACAGGTTTCTGGTATTCCTAAATGATGGCTCTAGGTCATAAAGAAAAAGTGTAAAGACTGTCTTTAATGGACTGGGTCAGTGTGCAGAAAGATTTTTTTATAAGATTTCCATCAAGAACTGATGGAGTGTGAATGAAGATTGAGGCATACTTTTCCTTTTTTTTTTGTCTATGTTTTTGTTCACACCATGACTAACATAGAAGTACGTTTTGCATGACTGCACGTGTATAACCTATATCAAATTGTTTGCCTTCTCAATGAGATGGGAAGGGGATGGAGGGGAATGAGAAAAGAAGAGAATTTAGAACTCAAAAATTAAAAAAAAAGACAAATGTTAAAAATTGTTTCTATGTGTAATTAGGGAAAAATAAAATATTAAATTAAAAAATAAAAAAATAAAAAATATTTCTATCAAAATGGTTAAAATAAAATGTTGGCACTTAAAAGGGTAAGTTTTGATTATCTGGAAACCTCTTGTATGAAATAATTCTTCCCTTCATAATGATTAGACAATTAAAATATTATTATATTTTCTTTGAATTAGAATGCAAAGAATTAGACACAATGTATTTCAGGGTAAATTCATGGGCATTTTAAAAAGCTCACAATAGGATCACAGTTTTAGATCTGGAAGGGGTCTTGGAAGTTATCAGGTCCAATTGTCACATTTTGCAGATGAGGAAACTGAGTTACAGAGTGGTTAAGTGGCTTGCCGAAGATTACTTTGTAGCTGTCTGGAGAAGAACCCCCAACTGCTACACATTATGTAATGTGTCTGAATTATCTGACTTCAAACATTACTTTAAACTACTAATATGATTCTGTACTAAACTTAGAAATTTTAGTCTCAAAGGAAAAAAAATGTAAACAAAATATTAAAGAGTCAAAAGCCAAATGCAAATGATTTGCCCATTATCTCCTGTTCTGGACTATTTATACCAAATCTCTTCTCTATTAGTACTGATAATATAGAATTATATATTAAAATGAGTGCAATGGTGGGGAGTGTCCAATGAGGGCCAAGTTTTTGAAACACATTCAGATTTTCCCTTTCTGGTGGGTTATACAGAACATACTCAGAAATTCCTGCCTCATTCTAATCCTACACAGGGAACATTGGTGGGGCTATTTCCAGCAATGAGTGATTGAAGGGCTGGCACTGTGTGGTAAAAAATAACTTTCTTAGTGGCTTAAGAGGCAGAAGGGCTGATAACTTAAAAGTTTCTGAGTCAAAATTGAATTGCATACAAAGGAGTTACTTGCCTCTTTACAGACCTTTTGCTTCTCTTCCCTCTTGGCAGGAGTAATATATAGGCAGTTACAGGGGAGACAGAGAGTATGACTTCTCTTTCTCCCATCCAGTCACCATGCATTTGTAAACATGTTGCCTCTTTTTCTTATTTATTCTTTCCTGATCTTAGGTAATAAGTGGAGCATTGGATAGAGCACCAGCCCTGGAGTCTCATTTTCCTGAGTACAAATCCAGCTTCTGACACTTCTTAGCTGTGTGACCCTGGACAAGTCACTTAACCTTGTTTGCTTCAGTTTCCTCATCAGTAGAATGAAGAAGGAAATGGCAAACCTCTCCATTATCTATGCCTAGAAGACCCCCAATGGGGTCACAAAGAATCAGACACATCTGAAAATGACTGGGCAACATAACAAGAGGAGAATAGCCAGGACATCTATCAGAGCCATCAGAAATCCCACCAGTCACTAGAATCAGTAATGGAGATGGATGGAGTGATAGTGGCCCACAGCAGAGGAAGTGCTTGCAGATTGGAGTGGAAACACAGTCACCTGAGGATGGAGTCACCTTCAGTGGCCATTACATTCCCATGACTAAAAGAAATGCTTGTTATGGCCTGTAATAGACACTGCTCCCTGGAGCCCAGCAAACAGCTATAACTAAAGGCACCCTGAAGAGTACTGTGTGGAGTGTGGAGTGTGGAGTCTGTAGGGGAAAAAAAAGGGCTCTGAGATGACTGAAAAGTCTGAGAGACAGTTTCTGGTTAATTAATAAGGAATTCATTAATTATTGCTAGCAGATAATTCATAAATTGATGTCAATGGTTCTCTTGGAAACCAAAGATAAACTTTGGATATTGTTGAATGGTTAAGGGGTTGTTCCTGACAGGTGGAAATCAGCTCTGATTGGTTAATAATTCATGAGAGAATGAATATTGTAATGAGAGGTAGGCTTATTCTAATGAGGGGCTGGGGGACTTGACTCTGATCATGTTGTTGTAGTTTGTCCTTTGTTCTAGAAGAGAACCATGACATCAAGGAGGTAATGCCATGGCATGCTAGTGAATTGGATTTAAGTGAGGGAGGGCTGGGCAAAGTCACCAGCCTCACTTTCTTCTCCACAGCCATCTGGGTCCAGTGGCAAGATACAGATCAGGATGACTAGAGATGGTCCTGGATGCAGTGGGAGACCTTGGCCATTCTAAGCTTGTGTCTTTAACAGTTTGACTGAGGTAATGCCCATTTAGTGATTAAGGAAGAAAGAAGAGACTCATCTCTACCCAGATCTGCCTCTGGCAATCTAGATAAAAAGATTTATTCTCCACCTCAGTCCTACCTGAGTAGAACAATGGTGGGGTTATAGTAAGAATTCTACCTAAAGATGGTCTGGGTGGGGTAAATTCTTTGGGCCAGGTCAGAAATGTCCTTGAGAAACTGGGCTTTGAATGAGGTTAAAAAAAAAAGATCTTTGGGTCCCCTATATAAAATTGGTTATTAATATGAGGAAATATAGCTTCCCTATTTTGAAGGAATTGTTTTGCAACTACTCTTCCTGCTATATCTTCTCAGTAACCCCTGAAGCTAATGGAGCTCAATTGATCCTGATTAATAAGGTGCACCACACTGGGTAGAAACTCAGGAGTGGAACATATTGGGTAGAGGCTCAGAAGTGACAGTATTAGAAACCTCTAACCTCTCAGGTACCCCGAGATCCCTGAGAGGAGTCAAAGTTATTGCCCTCTGGGACCCAGGGTTGTGGAAGTTAGGAGTGAGTCCAGAGGAGATACTGCTCACATATTAAGGAAAACTTAGAAAGATGGATTAACAGGAACAATATCTTTTAGCTTCCCTGTTTTGAAAGTTATAATTTTTGAATGATTACAGAGAAAAGTCAAAACATCATCAAAAGAGTATTTATTAATGTTCATGTCAAAATGATGCTTTGTGGGCATTATACAGAGAAAAAAAAGCAAAAGTAACCTATCTTTTCTAGGCACTTTCAGACATCAGTGCAGTGGAATGAGCATTAATATTAAGTCAGAAAACCATGATTCCAATCCAGAATTTATAGTAACTAGATGTGTAACCTAGGGTAAGTTATTTAATCTTTCTGGGCCCTATTTTTCTTACATATAAAACTAAAGGTGATTAGGTCAACTACCTTAAGTCCTTTCCAACTCAAAAAACCAATGATTTTCTATGTAGGATGCTAGAATGTGTGTATGTGTGTGTCCTACATAGAAGTCTAATTTATCTTTCTTTGCGTCTTTTTTTTTATCACGAACTTAATAATCACCAAAATACACAAACATTTCCGTATGCAAAGAACAACAAAAAAAGGATCAAATATGAAACTTAACTTCGGTTATGTACATTTTGGTGTTTTGCTGTTTTTGAGTATCTATTAAACATAACAAAGTAGCATTGAAATTTCCTTATTTGGGTTCCGTATATTTCAATGACATCACACCATCAGTTTGGATATTCTTTCAATCAGGGAAGGCTGCAACCCATCTATACATTCCCAGCATAGGTGGTTATTGTTCATTTTATCTCAGAGATCTTCCACAGAAGATCCTGACTATGCATATTTGTCATAAGACAATTTTTTCCTTTCCTTTTTTTATTGATGGGTAGGAAGGAGAGAAAATAGATTTTTGTTAATTACAAAAAATAGAGAGGATGAGGGGTCTTACAGATGTGAAATGTTGCATATCCTTTTAGATGAGGTCGCTTGGAGAATGACTAAACAGGTTGTGATATATGATTGAGGTGGAATACTACTGTGGAATAAGAAATGATGAGCTTGATGATCTCAGAAAAATATGGACAGATTTGCACGAAATAACGAAGAGCAAAATGAGCAGAAAATAAATAAAAAAGAGACTTTTCATGAAGTGGGAGTCATCTGTAAATGTTTGTAATGTAAAAAACAAACAAACAAACAAAAATAAATAAATAAGACTTTTAAAAAAAGATCTATTCAATATGATGGGCACAGTGGACAGAATGCCAGGTCTGAAGTTAGGAAGACTCATCTTCCTGAGTTCAAATCTGGCCTCAGACACTAATCAGCTATGTGACCCTGGGCAAGTCACTTAACCCTGTTTGCCTGTTTCCTCATTTATAAAATAAGCTGGAGAAGGAGATGACAAGCCATTTTAGAAACTTTGCTAAGAAAACCCCAAGTTGGGGGTCATGAAGAGTTGGACAAGACTGAAACAATTGAACAGCAACAACACTCAATATGACAGAGACTTTTTTCTAGACATTTTAATACTTCGTGGTTATGCATGAAACACTCAAACAATCCATCTAATACTCACTCTGACTACATGGTAGTCTTACTCCTTTTTTAATAATATATATTCTGGATAATATGCCTTATACCACTTTTCTTGCGTAGGTCATCATTGGAAATATACTATTGTTTACTTACTCCCACCACGGGTCTTTTTACTGTACTTTGGTAACTTATAATTTTGATTCCTTAGAGTTTGTGGTGTGTTAAGAGTCACATTCACACACAACTTCTCAGAAGAAACTAAAGAGGCCAAAGGTCTATACAGTACTCAGAAACCTCATGCATTTATTTCAAAGGATCAAGTGAGATGATATTTATAAAGCACTTTGCATAGTGTCTGGCACATAGCAAATGCTTAATAAATGCTTATTCACTTCCCTTTACCTTCCTCTTTACATCATGAATATTTATAGAAGACAGAAAGTGCTAGGCATGGCAAGCATCAAATGGCATCACTCAAATGTCATATAAGAAGAAATTGACTATACCTTAATGGACAGAAAACAAGTGGTGTGGGAATCACACCAGTCAGTCATCAAGTATCTATTAACCATCTACTACGTGCCAGGCTAACTTGATCTCCTTACCAAATGGAGAGACATGAAACCAAGGACAACGCTAGTTTAGAATCTAGACAGGTGAAGGATAATTAGATAGCTAGATAAATGGGGATTATACACGCATACCTTATCTAATAGATACATATTTTTGAAGGGAGCCTTGTATGAGGAATTAATGGACATGGCAGGAGAAGCGACAGTTCAGATAGAGGTTTTGTGTACAGTACATAGATAATTTTGTTTTGGAGTTGAACTATGCTTAAAATCAATAGAGGGACATAACTGAAACATGAATTCCTGAACTTTCATTTTTGGCAGGCACTATAAAGAATTCTGTCCATTTTGAAGTACTCATAAAAAATGAATGGGTGTTCATAAACAAAATATTTAAAATAAAAGCAGATTTAAAAAAAATAAGTTGATTATACCCATAATTACAGGAATTTAGAAGGATTATTAGATGAACTTGCTAAACAAAAGACATTCTAGATGTATTTTGAGTTGGCTCAGTGACCAAAAAGGTTTATATGGTATCCTGCACATACTCTAGTTTTCTGACAGGCTATACTCAAATGTAATGTAGCCATGGTTATTCCATATCCTTACAACCATTTGTGGAATATCGATTTTTTACGTTAATATAAAGATATACAGGAAACCAAAGAAGAAAATGACCAACATAGTTAGTCAGCGAACTCTTTGAGATGGGGGCACAGGGCGGTTAAGCTGAGATTCGAATCCAAATCAATTCCATCAGCCTTAATTGAGAACCTATGAAATGAAAGACCTCTGTGCTAAGCACCAAGAACATATATTTTATGAATGATGAACAAGACATTTCTCCTGTCCTTGAGGAGCTTACAATCCAGTCTGGAGATAAAACAAATGACTATAGCATAAAGTAGAATGTGAGAAATATGTAAACAAGATGCAAAGAAAGTTCTCTGATAATTCAGAGGAGGGAGACATTACTTATAGCTGAACAGAATGGAGAAGGCAGTATTAGTAGGATTTAGGAAGGTGCAAAAAATTGGAAGAGGACCTTTTAGAGAACAAAAGGAGCACAGAAGACAGGAACAAGAATGGCATATAGATGAAAGGGGGGATGGAACAGTGAATTTTTCTACTACATGTGTAGAGTAATCTCTGCCCAGACATAACTATGAAGAATTTGTATTTCTGGGCATTTTGGAATAGTGTGGTTTCACCCCTTATATTTCTACTATCCACCAACCCAAGGAAAAGGACAATAACTAGCAAGAACAATAACTAGCAAGACTCAGTGATGGATCCTTATTGCCTACTGCAAAGAATTACTCAGGGGTATAAAGACATCATCAGAGAGATGATGGTGGCAAAGAAATGATGTCAGTCATGTGGCTGGAGCAAGAAATGAAGTGTGGATAGGCAGTGTACTTAAATGACAGCCATGCAGTGCTAAGAGATCTAGGTAAAGGGCCCCATATGATCACGTATGTTGTTTGACTCCTTCTGGAGGATGTTTAAGAGGGCATGGACAAGTGTCTCAAGGGATAAGAAGACATGAATTGCATGTGATTTGCATGATTTGAAGAGAGTAGCAACATCAAAGAAATCACAATTCTAATAAAGTATTGATTTACTGCCTATCATTAAGTCCAAATTTGATGAATTTTAGGTTCTCTAAGATTTGGAATGATCCTGCCTGCCCTCTCACCACACAAAGAGCTATGTTATCACATTTCCCATTACTACTAAAAATATACTTGTAGCCCTAGCCAAGCTTATCTCCTCACTCACTCCTCTCCCAAACTGTCCCCTTTTTTCCCTCAGATCTCATATTATATTCTTTCCTATCTCTAAGTTCATGTTGTTACCTGTATGATCTTCCACATATCTTTGCACCAGTCCCAAACCTACTAATCATTCCTCCCCTACTGTGCTTCCCTGGAAGTGATTTCTCCCTCCTCTGAATCCTCATAATATTTTCTCATAATGCATTTGTTACTTTCTACTTGCTATGGCTATAGGTTTTATCTCCCTATTGGACTGAAATTTCCTTGTTTTTAGGAAACATACTTTATCCATCCATACTTTCCTCTAAGTGCCCCTACCTTCTTAAATGAGATCCTTCCTTCATATTTTATTTTATTTTAGGCAATTGGAGTTAAGTGACTTGCCCAGGGTCACACTACTACTAAGTGTCTGAGGCCAGATTTAAACTCAGATCCTCCTGACTCCAGGGCTGGTGCTCTATCTACTATGCCATCTAGCTGCCCCTTTCCTTCATATTTTAATGAAAAAACTGAGTGCATTTGGCAAGGACCACTTTATTTTTATTTTTTTAGGTAATCAGAGTTAAGTGATTTACCCAGGGTCACATAGCTAGTAAGTTTCTGATGGATTTGAACTCAGGTCCTCTTGACTCCAGGGCTGGTACTCTATCCACTACACCACTTAGCTGCCCCATTTTTTTTTCTACTTCTTGTCATGTAACACTACTCACATACCTTCTGCTATTGTCTTTTCCTTCACCCCTGCTCACATGCTTCATACTTCTGGTCAGGGCATACCACTTTAGACACACAAGTGATTGCATTCTATCATCTATTCTCCAGCAAATTACTTCTGATATCATCTTTGCTCTTTCTTTACTTTTTTCCTGTCTACTAATTGACTGCTTTCCTACTCTCCACAAACATACTCATGACTCTCATCCTAAAAACAAGCAAACAAAAAAACTCCCCACAAAAACCAAAACCAAAAACCCCAACCAATCCAAAAATCTTACTTGATCCATTTAACCCCACTAGCTATTATCCTAATTCCCTCAACCCATTCATGGCTATACTACTTGAGAAAGCTATCTACAATATCATTTCTTCTTACTCTCTTCGTAACTCTCTGCATTCTGGCTTCCAACCTCATCATTCAATTGAAACTGCTCTGTCCAAATTTACCAGTGATTACTTAATTGCCAGATCAAATGGCCATTTTCTTATTATCTTTCTTGACTTTTTTCACAGTCTTTGACACCTTCTCTCTAGGTTTTCATGACTGTCTAGTTCTTCTGGTTCTTATGTCTAATTCACTTTCCCCTTCTCAATCTCCTTCTCAATCTCCTTTGCTTGGTCATTCCTACTAATAAGGCATGTTCCTGAATATTCTGGATACTCTTCTCCCTTCATACTATTTCACTTGGTGATTTCAGCTCCCATGGATTCAATTATAGTATCTATGTTGATGATTCACAGCTCTATTTGTTTAGTCCTAAATTCTGTTGACTCCTAGTCTCACGTATCCAACTGCCTATTATTTTTTAAAGTATTATTTATTTGTTTTCAACTGTCTTTTCTTTTTAAATTGAGTTCCAAATTCTGTCCCTCCCTCTTAATCCCTCCCCACCCACTGAGAAGACAAGCAAATGATATCCATTATACATTTGAAATTGTGCAAGATAGATTCTATATTAGCCATATCACCCTCCACCCTCTGCCCCCTGCCAAAAAAGCTAGAAGAATAAAGAAAGCAAGAAAATTATAGTTCAATTTGTACTTAGAGTTCATCAATTCTCTCTCTGGAGGTGGATAGCATTTTTCATCATGAAGTTTTTGGAATTGCTCTGGATCAATCAGAATAGCCAAATCTTTCACAGCTGATCATCATTACAACATAATTGTTACCATGCACAATGATCTCTTGGTTCTTCTCACTTCACCTTGCATCAGTTCACATAGGTTGCCATGGTTTTTTTTCTCCCTGAAGCCATACCCGTTGTCATTTTTTTATAGTGTGATAGTACTTCAACACAATCATGTGCCATTGTGTTGGCATTCTGTGTAGCCATTATTTGACTGATGAGCATCACTTCAATTTCCAATTCTTTGCCACCACAAAAGGAGCTGAAATAAATATTTTTGTACAAATAAGTACTTTTCCTTTTCCCTTGATCTCTTTGGGGGTAGAAACCTGGTAGTGGTATTGCTGCATCAAAATGCGGTTTTATAGCTCTTTGGGCATAATTCCAAATTGTTCTCCAGAATTTTTGGACCAGTTCAAAACTCTACCAACAGATTATTAGAGCACTTATTTTCCCTCATCTCCTCCAGTATTTGTCAGTTCTGTTAGTTGTGAGATGGTGCTTCAGAGGTGTTTTAATTTGCCTTTCTCTAATCTGTAGGGATACATAACATTTTTAAAAATGTGACTGTAAATATCTTTGATTTCTTCTGAAAATTGCCTGTTCATATCTGTTGACCATTTATCAGTTGGGGAGTGGGTCTCATTTTTATAAATTTGTCTCAGTTCCTTACATATTTGAGAAGTGAAGACTTTATTAGAGAAACTTGCTGTGAAAAATTTTTAATATTGCTTCATTGTTTGTGGGACCTTTTAGCAAAATGTAGTTTCCCTGATTATCTCTTTTAATCAGGTTTCTTTTTGCTTTTACTTTGACTAGGTCTAGGATCATAATTGCTACCCCTGATTTTTTTTTTTTTTGTTTCAGCTGAAGCATAATAGATTCTACTTTAGCCCTTTATTTTAACTGTTTGTGTGTGTTTCTATTTCAAGTGTGTCTCTTATGAATAACAAATTGTTTGATTCTGGTTTCTAATCCATTCTGCTATCCACTTTCATTTTATGGGCAAGCTCATTTCATTCACATTCATAGTCACTATTGTTGTTGCCATTCAGTCATTTCAGTTGTGTCTGACTTTTCATATCCTTGTTTGGATTACTGAAATAGTTTGCCATTTCCTTCTCCAGCTCACTTTAAAGATGAAGAAACTGAGACAAACAAGGTTAAGTGACTTGCTCAGGGTCACACAGCTAATAAGTGTCTGAGGCTGGATTTGAACTCAGATCTTCCTAATTCCAGGCCTGGCACTTTATCCACTATGCCACCTAGCTGTCCACAATTATGATTACTCTGTATTTCCTTCATCCTATTTTCTTCTATTTATCCATTTCTTTCTCTCTCTCTCTCTTTATCCTGACCCTCCTTTAAAATCTATTTTGTTTCTTACCACTCTGTCCTTTAATCTTCCTTTCTTTTTATCACCCCTCCCACCATGTCTCTTATTCTCTTTCCCTCCTATTACCCTATAGGTTTCTATACCCAACTAAGTGTGCAAATAATTTTCCCTCTTTGAAACAATATTGATGAGAGTGAGGTTCAAGTGTTGCCCACTACTTCTCCCCTTATTTTTCCCTTTTCTGCAAAGGTTCTTCCTTGCTCACCTCTTTTATGTAAGAAAATGTTCTGCTTTTTATCTGTCCCTTCCCCCTTCTTCCAGTACATCCCACTTTTACATCTCTTTTTGTTTTTTGAGATTGTGTCAACATAAACAACTCACACTCATGTCCTCCGTCTATGTAGATTCCTTCTAATTGCACTAATAATGATAAAGTTCTAAACAATTTAACTTTATTGAGTCTCTTATTATTACTCTTCCATATTTACTTTTTTATACTTCTCTTGAGTCTTGTGTTTGAATGTCAAATTTTATATTCAGCTCTGGTCTTTTCATCAGGAATGCTTCAAAGTCCTCTATCATCACACTACATATCCTTCCTTCCCCTCCCCCCCGCCAAGGATTATACTCAGTTTTGCTGGGTAAGTGATTCCTGATTGTAACCCTAGCTCTTTTGCCTCCTGAAATATCATATTCTAAGCCCTCCATTCATTTAATGTAGAAGCTGTTAAATCTTATGTGATTCTGACGATGGATCCACAATATTTAAATTGCTTCTTTCTGGGTGTTTGCAATGTATTCTCCTTGACCCATGAGCTCTGAAACTTGGCTACAATATTTCCAGGAGTTTTCATTTTGGTATCTTTTTTTAGGAGGTGATCAATGGATTCTTTCAATTTCTGTTTCATCCTCTGGATCTAAGATATTGGGCTGGTTTTCCTTTATAATTTCTTGAAACACGATATCTAGGCTCTTTTTTGATCATAACTTTCAGGTAGTCCAATAATTCTTAAATTATCTCCCCATGATCTGTTTTCTAGGTTAGTTGCTTTACTAATGAGATATTTCACATTTTCTTCTATTTTTTCTTTCTTTTGACTTTGTTTTATTGTTTCTTGATGTCTTATATTGTAAGTAGCTTAATTTGCTCAATTCTAATTTTTAAGGAATGATTTTTTTTTTCAACAAATTTTCGTACCTCCTTTTCCATTCAGCCAATTCTACTTTGTAAGGAGTTATTTTCTTCAGTGAATTTTTGTGCCTATTTTGCCATTAGGCCAATTCTGTTTTTCAAGGTGTTATTTTCTTAAGCATTTTTTGTACCTCTTTTACCAAGCTGTTAATTTTCTTTGCATAATTTTCTCGCATCACTCTCATTTCTTTTCCCAACTTTTCCTCTACCACTTAGGTCTTTCTTTACCTGTTCCAAGAATTCTTGTTGGACTTGGGTCCAATGATAGGAATGAAAATTAACTCAAAGGAGAGTTCACAAGGGTCAGGCTTTTTTTTTTCTTTTAAGGAAAATTTGAAATTTGAAGGGTCTCTACATAAACTTTTTGAAGAGAAGCCATTGCTCACCTTTCCACAGTCTGTAGTTTAGCCCAGTTGTTTTTTTCTTGGTTTCTTTTACACAGTGCTCCATCTTTTTTCACTATACCTTTGCATTAGCCATCCCCCATGTCTGAAATGTACTGCCTTTTTATCTGCTTCATAGCATCATTAATTCCTTCAAGACACAGCCTAAGCACTACTTTCTACCTGTGGATTTCCCTGCTTTTCTAGAGCTTTTTTTCTCTAATTTCTTTGCATTTATTTTGCACATATTTATACTGAGTATACTGATACATATATGCATTGTTTTTCTTCATAGGGATTGTTTCATTCCTTGTATATATATATATATATATAATACATATATATACATATACACATATACATACATATACATACATACATACATACACACACACACATATATATATAATTCCCAATACCTAGTCCAGTGCCTGGCACATAGTAGGGTCTTAATAAATGCTTGTTGATTGAATTATTTTTATTGCCTCACCCATTCATTCTGGTCGTCGGGATTTTATTGATGAAACTTAAAACCACATTAGCTTTTTAGTTTCAGTGTCACATTATTGGTCATAGTGCTCTTACTGTCTGTTAAACACTTAATTGGTATTGTTTTTCAAGAATTATTATCTAGTCAGGTCTTCTTCCTATCTTACAACTGCATGAGTTGGTATCAAATATGTTTTATTTTGTCCTTTCTATGCACTTCTCCCCTTTTCATACTCTCTTTGGGTTAAAGGTGGATCAGATAATATGGGAGACATTTCCTTTCTGTGGGTGTAATACTTTGGTCCTAAGCAATTTCCCAGATTTATGTGTGTGAGCCTGTGTATGTTTTTGAAATTTCATTGTACATTGCTAGAATCACAGATGCACAATGTACAAAATTTCCTTTTCAACAACCCAAAACTTACCTGAATGAATCCTAGCTTACAGGATCTCTATTATATTTTTAGGCACATTTTCACAGGGATCATAAAAAATAATCCTAATTTATTAATGTCTGAATGAATATTTCACTTTCAGACACACAATGGTCCAAAGTACACAAACCAGGTTGTTTATTTAGTTACATGAACTTTTGAACAGACTGTAAAATAAAGCTTATAGTTGTTGAACTGAAACAACAACAACAACAACAACAACAACATTGACCATATAGGAGTTAATCATCAATTATTTCCCACCATAAACATCTTGTCTTCCCTTTCTTCCTTGTAATTGTTATTCATTCTCTCTCTCTCTCTCTCTCTCTCTCTCTCTCTCTCTCTCTCTCTTCTCTCTCTACTTCAAGTATTCTTTAAATCAAATTCTCATTTCAGTTTACCATTCTATAAGTGAATCTCATTTAACTGACTATTCTGGTGTGGCCTCATAAGCTATAATTTCATTGTGTTATTTGGCTTAATAAAGCTAAAAGGCCCTCAGTATTGATCATAATTTATACAAAAAAACTGTGAAATATTAACCACAATTGACTCTAACACAAGATTTAGAGCAAGACAAAACCTTAGAGATCATCTACTCTAACAGATTAAGAAACTGAGGACTAGAGAGAGGAAGAAAATTGTTTGAGTTCACACAGGCAATAAATAATGGAAGCAGGGTTTGAACCCCTGTTGTCTGATTCTAAATTCATTGCTGTTTTCTCTACACCACACTGCCATATACACAAACTAATTTATTAGACATTCCTATTTAGCTAATAATTGTTTTATTTACAAGGTTGGTAACCTCTGGTAAAGACATCTTTGTATTATACTAGAGAGTGTAGGAACACCAGGGGACTCCATCTCAGCATTTGCAGTGGTCTGAGAAGAATTACTGACCCGTGAACTTTGTAGTTTTGGAGAGAACATTAGGAGGTAAAGCTGGAAGATCAATTCCAGATGGTCCTAGTAGAGATGCTTCTGATGTCTCGACTAGTGTCAAGTCACCATAGGGGAAACCCTTTGATAGTTGATCTACAAGGCAATTCTTCACTGGTCCATTTGTACTCTATACCCTGTGTGGTATTGGCTCTAGGACCTCAGGCAGAAGGATAGGGATCCACTGTGGCTCAATGCCATAATTTCTGGAAAATGGACAAGAAACCACAAAAGATTTAGGTGGACTTAATGTAAATTGTTCAACATGGTCTTATGACTGCATTTTATATTAAAAAAAACCCATGATTCCATAATAATAGCTAAGTTTTCAAAGCATACATTCTCTCATACGAGCCTCACTAGGAACTTATGAGGTAACCATTTTACAGTTGAGGAAACTAAGGCTAGGAGAGATTAAGGGACTTGTCCAAAACCACATAGATGGTGTCAGAAAAGGGATTTAAACCTAGGTCTTCCTTGACTCCAATTCAGATACTCTAATGACTATGCCACAATGTCTCAATTTTAAATTAAATGTGTTTATGAATATTTTACACTTTAAAATGAATTTCTACATGTAATAGATTTTGTGGAATTTTCTGTATAAAATGAATTTCTATATATAATAGATTTTGTGGAAATTTCTCTATCATGGCATCCTTTTCAGAAGATTACTCATATGAATTGGCTTGAGCTCCTCAAGAAGATTCTCTGTTGGTCACCCTCTTCACATTCAGTTTAAGGCATATATTTTTATCTTTCTTGTGTGCTCCCTATTCCTTTGGGGCAAGGACCATTTCCTTTTAGTTTTCTATCTCCACTGAAAAAATTTCCTTTTATTTAGGAGGCACTTAATAAATATTTATTAATGATAGGATCACAAAATAATAAGACCCTATATTTAGAGTCCCTCTACTTCAACACCTTCATTTTACTAGGAAACTAAGGACCTATGAAGTTAAGTAAATTATAAAAGTTCTCAAAGTTAAGTTTCAGAACCTAGATTCAAACTCAGGTGCTTTGACTCAAAATTGATTGAATTTAATTGACATAGGACATTCCTGGATACCATAAGGTGATTTGTGCTCTTTTATCAGTACTGAAACAATAATTCTGATAATTCTGAAACAGAAGGGAGGGCACTAGCAATTGGGGAAAACAGATTCATGAGGAAGATAAGGCTTGACCTGCAAAAAGATTCTGTGAGATGAAGATAAGGAGAGAGTGCATTCCAGGCATGTGGGACAGCCAGTGTATAGTCACAGAGACAAGATACAGAGTGTCATGTGTGAGGGAGAGGCCAGTTTTGTTAGATCATAAAGTATGGAAAATGGAATAATTCCCAGTGGAGCTGAAAAGGTAGGTTGGGGCCAGGTTGTGAAGAGGTTTAAAAGCTAAACAGAGGAGTTTATATTTTACCCTAGAAGCACTAAGAAGCCATTGGATTTGGTTGAGTAGGGGAATGATACGGTCAGATTTGCATTTAAGGAAAATTACTTCAACAACAGAGTATAGGGTGGATTGTAGTGGTGAGAGATTTGAGTCAGGGAGACCAATTAGGAGACTTTTAAATAATCTAAATAAGAGATGATAAGAGAGCCTGAACTAATGCTGTAGCTCTGTGAGTAGATAGAATGGGATAGATGCAAGAGATGTTGTGAGGGTAGAAGCAGCAAAATTTAGCAACTGATTAGATATGATAATAAGAATAATAATAATAACTATATTTTAATATAGTTTTACAGTAATATAGTTTAATATGTATTATAGTAATAAACTATATAGTTTATGTGCCGGGTACTGTGCTAAGTGTTTTACAATTATAATCTCCTATGATCCTCACAACAATCCTATGAGATAGGTGCTATTATTATCCCCACTTTACAGATGAGGAAACAGGCAAACAGAGGTTGAGTGACTAGGGTCATACAATTGGTAAATATCTGAGACTGAATTTGACCTCATGTCTTCCTGACTCCAGATTGGGTGCTCTATCCACTCTACCACCTAGCTACCTGCGTGGGGTGAGGAATTTTTCATTTTTCATTTCCCTTTTGTCACCAGGATACTTGATGTATCACAACAATGTACAACTTCCTGAGTTTATTTTTTCTATATTCATTCTCTGTTGACTTCATTGTGAAGAATTATGGTACACTTAGAATTCTGGAAAGTAAGATCTCCATGAGACACCAGAAAATTCTAGGGCCATCCAAAGTTCTCAGTTGAAGATACTTAACCAGGAAAACTGCTTTATTATTGCTGTTTTCTGGGGTTTCTGCAGTAGTACCATCCAAAAATAGCTGCTGAGAACCTTGGACAAAGTCAGGTTTTGCAAAGACTAACCCAGTAAAGATACTGAGGACTTGATTCACCATAAAAACTGGATGGAAATTTTGCTTAAGAACCTCACAAACGAACAGTTCAGTTTTCATTTTTAGAAAGTTTTACCTTAACATTAGACATTAACAATATCACAATCAATATCACCTATTGGACACGTACACCTGGTACAAGGATACCTAACTTTTTTATTAGATATTTAAATTCTTTTTTACTTTTTCTTTGTGGGAAACAAATGGTACATTCCTGGTTTTCAAGGAAATTAGTTCAATGGCTGGATCTAACTTCAGTGGCATTGATGTTTCCCTAGTAAGGGAATTTCCCAAAAGCTCACCCTTCCCCATTCTCCCTTCCCCCTAGGAAATCTGTTGGCAGTTTCCTGTCCTTGAATTATAACAATGGCTTATACAGTAATGTCTACTGGTATGAACCAATTTGCTTCTAAGAATCTTTTGCACTGTCTCCTTGCTATTTTGAGAAGGGTCAATAAGCTGGCACATTTCACAACATCATTTCCAACAATCTGCTTCCTTTCACAAGAGGAAGAGAGGAATCCCTGAAAAGCACAGTGGAGAGATTAAAAAGGGGCCTTGAGTGTGATTGAATGATAGGATGATTGAAAAAAAAGAAGCCAACATCAGATAGTAGAGGAGGAAAAACAAAGACAACAAAATTAAGGGCTTATCCCAGGAACATCTGCACATTGGAACAGGAGTAGCTGAAGTAAATTTTCCATTTGCTTACTTTCTTCCTTCTTGCTCTTCCCATTCTCCTTACCTCCATGTTTTGTGAAAAACCCTTAAAAGATTGCCCCGAGCACCCCAAATCTACAAAAAGTTTCCAGGGACCAGGAAAAGGAAAAGTGCTTAGTTTTCTTCCAAAGACCATGCTGGATGTTGAGGTGATCTAGGGTTAAAACAGAGAGGTGGGGAAGACCAGAACCAAGAAGGGGGAGCAGTCAAGCAAAATCCTAGGAAAATTTGGGGTCCTCGATTTCAAAGGAACCAACAATGCCTCAAAACCATCTTAATCTCCTTCAGAATAAAATTTAAAGTCTTGCTTGACATTTGAGGTTTTTCAAAACCTGGTTCCTTCCCATCTTTCCAGTCTTCTTATTGGCCTTGACCCCTTCCACAGTCTAGCTCTATCTGCTCTTTTGGTGCTGTTCTTCACACAGAGTACTCCATGATGACTTTCCATGCCTTTGCACTGTCTTTCCCTTATCCTTATAACTCTCTCCATTGCAACACTTTCTGCTTGTTTATATGTAGAAACATGAAAAATGAAGGTTTGTATTAGATGATTCTATAGGCCCTTTACAGCTCTAACTCTATGATTCTATAATGCAGCCTCGATCCCAGAAAGGGAGGGGTATCCACATCAGTTAAGAAAGTGACTGGGCCTTCAACATGACAGTCTGTTTTTGTTTTTGGGCTAGACCTGTGATCTCATTGGTGTGGGAAGATCCTAGTGAAGTAACTTCTTCCAACAACTATTCTGCAGCTTATGGTCTTGGAGATCTGCCTAGGGTTGGGGGTGAGGCACTGAGAGGCTAGGGAACTTGCCCAGGGTAACAGTATGTGTCAGAGGCAGGACCTGAACCCAGGTTTTCTTGACTCTGGGTCTCTATCCACTATGTCAAACTGCCCTTCTATCCTTCATTTCTAAAGCAAAACAAAATAAAACAAAAAAAAAAATTCCCTCAATTCTGGGTTATCCTCAGTCAAATAATCATGGAATTCTTTAAGTATGGGAAATCAAATAAATAAAAACCTTAATGCTATATTATGATGCCCCCTGGCACGGAGCAGGTGGTGGCAATAGGTATTAAAAGGGAGAAATGAAGGCAAGAGTCACTAGGAGTGTAGAAATGGCAAGAGTTCACGCTTGTTTGGATGTTTGGTGAGTCAGCAGGGGAAAGGAACAAACATTTATGAAGTGCCTACTATGTGCCAGGTACTGGGCTAAGTCTTTTAAAAAAAAAACATGATCTCATTTGAGAATCCATTCTCTTTCACGGTTTTGGGTAGATTCCATTTGGCCCTAGGAATTTTTATATATATATATATTTATATATATATATATATGTATTTATATATATATATATATATACACACACACACACATACACATACATACATATATATGTGTGTGTGTATATATATATACATACACATACATATATATGTGTATATATATGTATATGTGTGTATATATATATATATTTAGTTTTTTCTTTTATCATTTGGCCAAGATAGAATCTACTTGGTACTGATCAGTCTTTGATCTAGAATATTCAGCCTTTTGACTTCACAGACAATTTAGAAGTGGAAATCTCCCTAATTGCCTCTTCAATGGAGACAGAGGCAAAGGATTTATTCAGTCAGTCATTTCCTGTGCCTCCCTGAGCGCTTCCTTTGCTCCACTATCAAAAAGGTTCCCACCCTCCCAAATTCTCTAACTGGCTTCCTTCCTTCCACAGATTTAAAGAATTCCTTATTATTGATTGTGAGATGCTTTGCCAGGTGTTCCTTATTCCTTTTGGCCCACTTAATTTCTACTTTACAATTAACATGTCACGCTTTGTGAGCCTCCCTGCTCTTATTTGAGTTATCTTCCCCTCCCCCACCAAGTTTTTTTATTGATTACTTAATTGTTATGCCATAGCTATTTTCTGTTTTTTCCCTCCATAAAATTCTCCCATGTAATAAATCAAAACAGTTAAGGAAAACCTACTGACAAAATGATATCATATTACAGGATATAGATACCACTTCTCAGTCAATCTCTTTCCCTGCTTACCTCCCTTCTACTGGGTAAATGAAAATATGTTTCTTCATCTGTTTTCACTAGAACAAAGATTGGATTGGATTGAATCTGTGTTTAGGCACCTTTTAGGGTTGTGTTCATTTGTATTATTGTAATCATTATCTATATTAAGTATCCTGGTTCTACTTTTCTTCCTTTTCATCATTTTTTTGCAGTTTTCCCACATTTCTTAGAATATTTCAATTTTTTTCTTACATCACAATAATGTGCCATCATGTTTATAAGCTACATTTTCTTCAGCCATTCCCTAATAGGTGGACCCCCACTTTATTTCAAATTTTTTTTCTTTTTGCTACTGCAATAATGTTACTAGTAACATTTTGATATAATTTTCATTTTTTTAAGAATGACATCTTTTCTCTTTTTGATAATCTCTCTGATTCTGCTATTTAACTATTCAGGATTTTGTTATTATTGTTTGTTTTGTTTTTAGCATTTGGTATTTTTGATGCTTGGCACATACTTTTCCTGGGTTTCCAATAAACTCTCTCTCTTTTTTTTAATTAGAAGAAATGAGGTCAGATGACGATGATTTATAAAGTTGAGTTTCTTGCTGTGTACTTGCATGTTATATTGTACCACATGTAGAAACATTGATAGAAATATGGGAAAGAGCTCAGATCCATCCATCAATCAAGAGCTCATTGGGCATCTACTAGGTCATCAGGATTGTACATATGCTATAGAGAATATGGACCCAGTTCACATTTTCTGAAAGTTTATGGTCTAGTTGGGGGAATTACTACCATTGCTGAATCACTTGAAGAACAAATTCTCTATCTGTGTAGTAGTCATCATTATTAAAAGAAGTGTTGGAGAAGCTTGACTTTAAATTACTCAGTTCCCTGCTTATAGGCCCTCGAATGGCCAAATAATGTGGCCTGTATGTTTCTGCAGCATGGTGTACTGGGAAGACAACTGGATTTAGAAGTCAGAAGACTTGGGATTCTTTTGCTGGGTTTGTCATTTGCCAACTTCATGACTTGTATAAGAGAGGAGGAGTAGTAGAGTCGATAGAGAGCTGGCCTGGAGTCAGAAAGAATTGGGTCTAAGTCTCCCTTTTGTCAAATACTAGCTGTGACTGTGGTCAAGTAGCTTAACCACTCATTGTATCAGGCAACACTCGAAGACTAAGATACTGAGAAGATGCTGACCTGTACTGGTAAAGGGAGGTCCGGGAGCTCCTTATGCCTATGAATTCACATACTCAATCTCTATCCTCCATCCCTTATGAGTTGGTTAAGTCATTCAACTTCTTTGAGCCTCAGCTTTCTCATTTGTAATATGGGGATAATGACAATGTGCTACATCTTTCTCAGGGTTTTGTGATGATCAAATAAGATAACACATGCAAAACATTTTATATAAATTGTAAAGTACCATACAAATGTAAGTGGTTATTAATTTTATGTTATACTGCTAGTACTTAACCATTCAAAGGCAAAAAAAAACCAACAAAAAACTACCCCACATGAATGAAGAATGTCAGTTGTCTAAACTATAACATGCAGTGGGATGGATAATCCATATAATCAGTACAATTAATTTGAGCTGAAACTGTGGATGGACAAAGAGCCCACAATTAAATTGGAAGAGGAGAGTGGGCTGGACTGTGAAACTGCACAGTTCTTTTAATGACCCCAATACAGTATAAGTTCTTTGAGGGAAGAGATTGCTTCATTTTTGTCTTTTTGTAGCTCCAATGCCTGGCACATAGTAAGCACTTAATAAAGGCATATTGATTGATTAATTGATAGTGGATATAAGTAGTTGCAACATAATGCAAATGAGGAATTATGCTTGAGAAGTATATCGTCAGCCAGGGCAAAAAAGGGGGGGGGGGTTGAGTAAATCAGAGAAAGAGAGAAACAGAGAAGGAGAGGGAGAAAGAGAGAGAGAAAGAGAGAGAGAGAGAGAGAGAGAGAGAGAGAGAGAGAGAGAGAGAGAGAGAGAGAACTGATAATATTAAATGCCTGCTACCATTAAATTCCTCTGTGCTGTACCAGTGTGATTCAACCCTAGAAGAAGGCACCAACACACTGGGTAGACTCCTGGTCACAAATTTATGGGAAGAGGTAGATAAGGAATACATAAGATGGCTTTTTGGCACCAAGAATTTGTGATCTTCCTCCTAGGAAGGAGTACCTACATTAAAGGGATCCATACCTCCATAATGGATTCCTTTCAGCTCCATTGAAATATTACATGATTATAGAGACTAAATTAGAGTTAAATTATGAATTCCTTGAAGGTAAGGACCACGACTTACACATTTCCACCCTCTTTCCCTCTCATTTAGCACAGAAATGCTCAATAAATACTTGTTGATTAATAATTGCTTCTTGCATAATAGCACTCTGAACTATGTCTTTAATTATTCCAATGATGGTATGTTTTCACCACAGTCTAATGATCTTTGTTCTTCTACTGTAATCACTAAAAACAAAAGAGAGAATTATCAAAGCATCATGTCAATGTCAGTTTTTCAGCTTTTCAGCATCATTCACAGATGCCAATAAGTTGGTATTATCCTGATTCCCAAGAAGGGAAAATGTCTATGTCCATGGTTTGCTCTGTTATCTCAAAAAGACCCTCATAACTCTTACAGAACCACAGAAATACCTTCAGATTGATAATCAGAAAATTTCCATTTTATAAAGGGGAATGGAATGGAAGCAGGATGAGACATAATTCTGGAGCAGCATAAGATGTATATCTCATTTATAAGAGTCAGAGCCTCTAATCCAAAAAAAATTTGGACTAAAAAATAATCACTCTGCCTGCTTTATTTCAACTCTCTCCTCCCATCCACAACTAAGTTCATACAAGTAACGTGTTAACTTTAGGATTGCAGACATACCATTGATCACAGATTTTTATATGGGCTAAGAACAAGAATGCTATAATAATTTCTTTCTAAGGCCTTTGGGATAGATGATGGGGCAAGATATTTGAGTTCATTGCCAAATGTACTGAGGCACAGGTCAAAATGACTAATTTGAATTGTGAGTGCCAAAAATGCTTGTTCAGCATTAAACAGAAATAGGAGAAAGGCATCAGTGTAATCTCATATTATTATTAAATAATAAAGAAAAGTCTGAGTAATGCTAAGGTTATGACATGAACTGACAAGACCTAGAAAATGTAATGTTAGCCCAACACCCCAACCCTGCTTGTAAGCTCATGAGAAGAATGGAAAATAGGCACCACAGCATGTGTTAAGGATGAATTATCTGCCTTTAGCTTGGAATTTCCTGGAATTTTTCAGCTTGTGTCACAATCCTAATGTTATTTAAACAAGGCTTTTCTTTAAATTTTAATGTATTTTTTAAAAAGCCATGACCAATATTCTCCCTACTATTTATGAGTTCTGAGCAGACAGCATCATGTTTCATGATGGGGGAAAACAAAACAAAACAAAATGAAGAGTGCGCATATCTGACCAGAGCTTTGCTAAGTGCTTGGCTTGCTAAGAGGGAGCCCAACCCTCTAATTTCACCTACATTCCTAAGAAACAAATCCTTTGGTTTATTGAAGCCCATCAAGGTCAGTGCTAGAGTAAGGGCTGGCTTTTCCAGAGTTGTATCCTGATTTAGATGGTAGCTGGGGAAAGTAGGAACTTGGGAATAAGATCAAGACATTAATTCTGTCTCAGACTAATTCTGTCCTCTCTCCCCACCACAAACATTCATGAAAACCCAACGTTTCCCCTTTCCTCTGCATCCCTCCCCCAATCAAGAAAAACAAAGGCACTGAGTGGAGGCTGGGCTTAGCGAAAGGACATGCAAGTGGGGATTTAAAGCTATCCCCTCATTCCTCACCTCCCAGAAGACATTTCTAGAATCACCTAGAGGAAAATGAAGGGAGAACAGAGAAAAGCAGAAAGGTTTTTTGAGGTTCTTCTGAAGATTCTTAGATGTATATTTCATGGGGAAATAGGTAGCCAGGCCTCCACTTCTATAGCCAGGGGAGTACATGGCTTAGGTATTATAGAAGTCAACTTACCCAAGTGACAGGTGTTCCTAATCCTGAGTGAAGGAACTCAAGACAGGGGTTACTGGTGAAGATCAGCTCAAGGTAACCTCTGCTTCAAGAATCATCTAGAATACAAAAGGCTTGACAGAATTGGACCAATAGCCAGCTCCTCCCTGCAACAGAGGAGAGAGTTGACATTAGAGACCCTTATTTCCCTACTGACTCCAAGGGCCCTGCAGACTTACAGGTAGTTAGAAAGTAGTATGATTTTGGGGAATCTGAAAATATACTTTACTACTTAATAGATTATTCCTCTTACTGACATAAATAGTTTGAAATTTCACCAATTAGAGGTACATTTAAGCTAACAAGAAATACACCCTCAGTAGGGTTAAGGGAGAGGCAGTAACATCCAGCTAAGATCAATTATACTCAGTAATTGGGAGTCTTGATAAGAATTTTTGGGAAGGTTCTTAAAACACTTTTTGTGCTTGTGGTAATTGGGGAAGACAATGCTCCAAACATCAGCATTTGAGAGTAGAGTACATTAAAGGAGATTGAAAATAACCAAAGCCAGTCTTCTCTACTTTAGATTTTTGTTAATTTAATCGATGAACCTACTCTTTTTTTGGCTCGCTAGGATTGGAGTTTGAATCATGAAAATTCTCAATGATTTCTTCTCTCTGGAACATCTGTATTTAGTTCAGGCTTTGGTACTGAGTTGCCCATCACCCTTTAAGAATCAGGCAAGGAACAGTGTTGAAACAGTAAAATATTAAATCAGGACCAAAATGAATAGCAAGACCACAGAAAACGACTTAAGCTATGCTCCCGAATGAGTAACGGTTTCATTCTCCTTGCTCTCACTTGGTTTAAGATTCAAGATCCTCCAACATCCATGCCTCTGGAAGGGAAGAAAGGGATTGGCAAAGTCTAAGAAGCTTGAGTGTGCTCCCAGATCCTTAATGCTGAAAATCCCAGGGAAAGGCAAGGTCTATATCCCAGCACTTGTTTGGTTCCCTGGTCCAATCTCTTTGTAGCTCTTGGCTTGGCTTGCCCAGACATCATTCCTTCTTCATTCTCACAATCACCATTTATCCAATTTTCTACAGCATGGATGTCTCATCTTCTTATTCTGATATATGCTTATTTTATAGATGAAGAAATTGAGATCCAGAGAGATTAAGAAAGTGACTTGCCTGAGGTCATATAGGTAAGAAATATAAGAAGTGGGATTTGAATCTAGGATGGTCCTCTGATGCTAGAGACAGTGTGCTTTTTCATTATACAATGATACTTTTTTTAACATTTTCTCCATGAATTTCTCTTTTCGTGGTGGCAAAGAATTGGAACTGCCCATCATTTGGGGTAATGGATGAACAAATTGTGTTATATGTATATGATGGAATACTATTGTGCTGTAAAAATGATATAGAGGTTGGTTTTAGAAAAACCTGGGAAGACTTGTATGGACTGATGCAAAGTGCAGTGAGTAGTATCAGTAGAACAAGTTATACAATAACAACAATACTATAAAGACAGACAACTTTGAAAAAGCATGATGCTTCTTGATGTCTGGTCCAACAACAAGAAACCTAATTTTCCCAATGTTCATTCTTGGAAGCCTCCATCACTCTATGTGATCACAAATCTGCCAGTAACTTCCATTTTTTATCATGTTGTGGGCAGTTGCCTTGCCAAGATTGCAGTTACTCCCTGGGCCTAAACATCTTGGGAAATGTGATGCTTTCACATCTTAGCAATGTCTAGCACACTTGAGTCAGATTTGCCCTTGCCCTTTGCCTTCCCCTCCTCCTAGAGATAATCCATAAAGAACTCCTTCCCCATTCCTACACTTTGTTCCCCACTCACCAACCCTGAACATTATTAAATTTTTCAGGTCTCAATGTTGTATCTCCCTTCCTGAAGGGAGAAGGAATCAGCCAGCTTCTGTCAGGACTTTTCTCCCTTCTCTCATTTCAAAAACTCAAGGAAGGAAAGAAAGAAAGAAAGAAGGAAAGAAAGAAAGAAAGAAAGAAAGGAAGAAAGAAAGCTCAATCCACTTCTCTAGATATGTTGCCTCATCCTCTTTATCCATCCCTTCTCTTCTCCTATCTTCTCCCACCTTCACCATGGAGATCTTCAAAATAGCAGATCTAGGCTTAACTTTGTAAAGAGTATTGAAGGTACACATGGGATCATTGCACGCTATGCTTGGTTTCTCATGCATGAATTAGAGAGGGAATAATAGCTATGACACCATGATTATGTTCACTAACTCAAGCAACTGCAATGACTACTACTAAATGATCACAAGCTGGCATACTCTTAAAATAAACACAGCCATTTATTGATTGTTATTTTCTTCTCAATGTCTTATTTTCACTTGGAACCCATGTACTTATTTTCATTTAGTAGCAAATTAGTTTCTTCGAGATTATTACAATTCATCAAGGAAATACTGTGCATACTTTGGTATGTGATCAAATTACCTATGTATGACTGTTACTTACTCATTATGCTATAAAAGAGCCCATCAAGCCCTTATGTAAATTCTTATTAGTTCACAGATTCTTGCCTTCCTAGGTTCTGACAGCTGAAATCTATTGTATTTGTCCAGCTGTTACATATACCCACAAAAGCTGTGCATTAAAAAGCATAAATTAGGGAAAGGCATTTCAAAATCAAATAAGCTTCTTGATTTCTATTTTATCTCATCACCCCCACTTATGTCTCCAAATGCCTAGAAACTAGTCCACATGACCCCAGAATGACCTGCAGAAATGTCACTGAAAGAAATGCAGGCCACTTCCTTCAAGGGCCTAACCGCCTAAAAACCATCAAATCCTAAAATTGCTTTAAGCATTTATAGTTGAAGACATACAACAAAATTGTTCACTAAAATGTTGGCAAAAGTAGTTTAAGGTTGAGTTTTGACACTTGACCTAAATCAAATTAAAAACAAATAGGTCACTAAATCCATGAAACTGAAGACTGCGCCAGTGGCAACCTTATAACACCCACTCAGATGATCTCTTGGTGAAATGTTGGACAATAGTAAGGAAATAGTGATGGAAAAAAATATTGTTATTCCTTTAGTGATTTTTAGCAGGGAATTGCATGCAAATGCCATATAATGGGAGTGAACTGAGAACAATTAAACAGTGTATCTATCCCTGAGGGGGGAAAAATGGGAGGTAGAACCATGTTAGTGAAGAATAAAATAATATAGCTATAGTTTAGCAAAAATAATAAGGACACTTGAGGGTCTAGTGCCCTCTGCCTCCATTGTCTAGGTCATTTGTGGCCTGATCTAGGAGTGACAGATGTGGTCCAGCTATGCCTCAGGAGGCAGATGCATCTTCAGGCCTTGGACCTGACTTGAGAACTTTCAATTCCACTATAGATTTCCTGCATTGAAAAGGAGAAGAAAAGCTGACACTGGAAGAAAAAAAAAAAACAGGTATAGGAGCTAGGCGAAGAAGTGAGGAAGAGCCTAGAAAGGCTTAAGAGGTGGCTGAAGCTCACTTATCTACTCCACCCTCCCCACCCTAGGCCGATATCAACAAGGCAGCATCAGAAGCTACCTTGCCTGTCCTGTTTTCAGAAGACACCTATATGAAATTAACATCATTAGAACTGACAAGGTCTATCTACAGCCGTGGAAAAGCATCAGAAGCAGTTACAGTAGGATACATGGCAAGTTCAATTTGGTACATTCCTGGGGCTGGTCTACTTCAGACCAACCTGCTCTTGGGTCCAAGTTGGGACTATTCCAATGTTCCTATTGGCAGTTACTCTAGGGAGTCCAGACGGACCTCTAATACTTTGGGATCCTGGTGAATCTCACTGGGTTTCTTTGATCTTAGACTGGATCTTCAGAGGGCTCTCATAACTCATTTGGGGTCCAAAGATTCAATAGAGTTCTTAGGACAGGTACCAGGCCAAACTCCAGGGACTTAAGCAGAATCAAAAAAGCCCTGAAAATGCTTAACTGTTTCCATGGCGTTCAGCATATGGCTCACACATGACCTCATCTACTTTTATCATTATACTGCACCAATTAGCATTCTAGGTAATTCTATGTCACCCCAGAGGGACAAAACTTATCTCCTACTTCCTTCCCTGTCCCTTTTTCTCATTCCTTCCTCTCTCTCTCTCTCTCTTTTTTTTTTTTACAAATATTTATTAAATGTCTACTGATCTAGGCAGGGAAGCAGAGGATACACACACAGAAAGGTCAGCAACAGACCACAGTAAATGCGATGTTACAAGACAGTTTGATTGATTGTGCCATGAATAGTAGAGAAAAATGGTTTGAGTTTTCAAAAGGGAGAAATCACAGAGGTTGTGTTTAGGGATTTTTCTTAAGAAGAAAGAAGGACTTGGAAATAGGTGGGATTGCAGACAGGTAGAGAGAAAGGAGTTGGAGGAAAAGGGGAGATCAAGGATAGAGAGAAAAATTAAGGGGTGTAAATCTTTAGAACAAGAGTATTAATCTGAATCCAACAGTCATAAGACTGTGAGGATGTCTTTACTCTTCCAATTCCACATCTTGCTTTGACCCTTCTCCCAACCACATGGGGTCTTTTTCTTCAGTTCCATTAATGTGTGTAAGTAGCAGCTGTGTTTGTAGCATTTGCTTAACAGTCACCTAAATGCACTTTCACTTTGACCTGTAAATTCAAAGATTTTTGAAGGCTCAGCATTTGGAGATTCAAATTGAGTAACTGCTATTGAAAATGACCTTTTAGAATCTATTGCATGATATGATTATTTGAAGAAGGATTTTGCTCAGTCTTTAGGATTTTAAGATCAACTTCCGAAACAGAATTTTTCTGAATCCGGGAGGTTTGGTCTATTTTTCTCTTCACGTTTAATTTTTATTTTTGTATCTTTAGCATCTAGCATAGGACCTAGTGCTTAATGGGTGCCTAATAATCATTTGTTGAATGAATGAATGATCAGCCCAGTTATATTATAATAACAACAATAACAACTGGGATCTATGTAGTGATTTTAGGCTGCAAAGCAACGTATATGTCATCTTATTTGATCCTTATAACAACTTGTGTGGCAGAGGCTGATATTCCCATTTTACAATGAGGAAACTGAGGCTATACTATATAAGGTATAAAGACTGGCACCCATTTATCTTAGTTGGCTAAAAGAGAATGTTAGAAGAGAAAGTCACAGTTGTTGAGTAGGTCATTACTCTTTATTGGGTGCAAGGGAATTTTCTACAAGTATGTCATTGTCCAGAAAGAGTTCAATGGGAAGCATGTGATTGGTCAAACACAAATCTATAATTTCTACTAGAAAAGCAACTCAGGAGGAATCAGCTACACTAATACTATCTTAATTTGTGTCATTAATAATATTTATATTTGACTATTATTCATAGTGTAAAAATCCTAGATAAGGCATCAGGAAATCTGACTTTCACTCTGTTGCTCTATTAATTGCATGGTCTTGGACCTATTAATTAACTTCTTTGAGCCTCAGTTTTTACATCTGTAAAATTAAAAAAAAATGGGCTGCATGATCTGTAAATTCTTTTTCATTTTTAAAATTTTATGAATCAATGAATCAAAAACATATCCAATTGATTATCCTACATGAGTTTGTATGTCTGAACTGGTAGGGGTGGGTGGAAGTGGAAAGAAAGACAATTTTGCCGGCTAACACAAATAGAATTTCAAAAGTCATATCCCTTATTAGAGTCCCGCCCTTATTGGTGGTACAGTGGATAGAGTGCTGGGCCTGGAATCAGAAGACTAATCTTCATGAATTCAAATTTGGCTTTAGACACTTAATAGATGTATGACCCTGGGCAAGTCATTTAACCTCTTTTGCCTCAGTTCCTCATCTGTAAAATGAGCTGGAGAAGGAAATGACAAACTACTCCATTACCTTTGCCCAAAAAACCCCAAATGAGGTCACAGAGAGTCAGACAGGACTGGAAAACATCAAAATAGGATTCCTATTCTGTTTCCTCTTTATACAACTTTAGATTTGAAGTTGACTGAATGCTAGTGAGAAAAAGATATTTCCTCTATCATTAGATTCTTCTTTCCTGGTAATAAGTGTGTGTGTGTGTGTGTGTGTGTGTGTGTGTTCTACTTTGAATTCAGGTGGAGTTTTTATTCCCTGCATAAGCAGATAAGGCTTCCCTCCGCCCCCAGCTCTGTCCTCCAATGTTATTAAATGCCTCTGTGAGGCTTAGCAAAGATTGTAGGCAATTTGTATGCCTGGGTCCTAACATTTGAATGCGCGCAAGAGTTTGAGGTATAAATGAAAAGTGGTGCACATGTTAATTTCCAGCCTCACAAAGATTCAGGGGGAGTTGGAGACCATATGGGAATATATAACAGCACTCAGGGACTGGAAAAAGGCAAAAGAAATGTAATTATCTTGACCCAGTTAAGCTAAGGGGTTGGGACCTTCGGAGCTAAGGAAGAAGTTGAGTACGTCTTTGACAGCTAGTTGAGGGACCATTTGTATGGCTTCAGGTCTTCTGAGGTATGGGCTTGACTGATAAAAATGGCTAAAATGTTTTGATTATCCCCCAAGGCATGGAAGTATCAGTCTCTTAAAGAAGGTGTGACTCTTATCCTGACAAAAAAAGAAAACCAGAGCAGCAGGTGACAGCTACAACAGATAGCAGTAGAGCTTCATAAAGACTCAGCAAAAAATGGAGGAAAGTTAGGAGAACAGCAGTACCCTATTACACCATAGGACCATACCAAAGGAATTGTGAGAAGTAGAGCTGGTAAGCTGTATGAAGGACACAGTGGGTTCTTGGGAGACGGAGCTGTAGGAGGTACTCTGTTCATGATGCCACTCCTCCTGACCTAAGAACATGAATTTTCTAGAGAAAGTTCCCTTCCCAATTGGTACAGGAGCCTATGAGAGATTATAAGTCTGTTAGTTTGTGGTTAAGAATGATTTCACCACACGATTGCTCCTTGTTGTTTATTTTGTTATTCTGCCCTATTTAAATGTTTTGTTATTTGATTGATGTTTCTTCCCTTGTCATTTGGCAAAAACATAATAGATGGGCTTTTGAGCCATATTTTTATAATTACGATTAACCAAAGCACTGCACCCCAAATCTGGTGTAGCAAGGAGTTCTAGAGTTGAGTGGTACCTCCTGTTTCATATGCAAAATGAAAGATTGGTAAGCAGCCAGAGAAATATGATTTGGAAAGCTAGACCAAAATATGCACAATTTTTGTGAAGTTCTGTGTAATCTAAAAACTACTTCAGTCCAAGTAGAGATTATTATAAAACTTACATCCCTTCAAAAGACTCTTTTTATAAAAAAACAATGTGAAAGATTCAACTCAAGCTTAGCTCCATTACAAATCGACTCTGAAATGCAAAAATATATATATGATGCAAAGAACTGACAGATCTGAAAAGAAACACCAATAAAGTAATTTCTACCCTGCTCCTTCAAAAGAAAGACAAAGTAGGGAACTCAACATGGTTTATTTTGAGAGAAAAGACTGGTATGAATTGACTGAAATGAGCACTAGAACAATTTACAAGATGACCACAATAATGATAAGGAAAACAACTTTAAAATATTTTAGAACTCTGATCAATTAAATTGTCAGTCATAACATAAGAAAACTGAGGGTGAAGCAGAGAGGTGATGGATTAGTCTGCAGAATGAGATATACATTTGCAGACATGGCCAATGTGTTGATTTGCCTTGTTTAACTAAATATTTGTCATGAGAGAGGGTTTTATTTGTGGGCCAGGGGATTAGCGAGAAGTGACAGAAAGAAAAAAAAATTAGAAGAAAAAAAGAGCATCAATGACATATAATAGAAAATACAGAAGAAAACAACAAAGTTCAGAAGGGAGCACAGAAAAAATAGAACCATTTAGCTACTATTTTGTTAAATTTAAAATCTACTTAAATAAATTATGACAGAAGTTTGTAGTTTTATATTTAATCCTTTTTGTTTTTTGTGTATTAGAATGTTTGTATTTGTTGATGTTTGTTGATGACCTTGGGAAAGTCAGTACTGGTGTGTTACGGTCCATAGGGTCACAAAGAGTTAGATATGACTGAATGGCAACATATGTATACATGTATAGGTATGCATACTGCACATGGGTTTTTCTTGGCAAAGATACTAGATTGACTTGCCTTTTCCTTCTCCAGTGGATTAAGGCAAACAGAGGTTAAGTGGCTTGCCCAGTGTCACACAGCTAGTATATATATGTGTATATATATATACACACACACACACACACACACACACACATATATAACACAATATATACATTTACATATATACACACCTATGTGTATATATACACATATATGTATATATCTACATATACACATATGGTATCTAACTATATACATGTATTCATATAGATACATATATGCACATATACATTTGTGTGTGTGTATATATCTGATGTGTTTATGCATATCTCTATCTCAATTATATATGTATACGCACATACACAAATACACATATATGTATACACACATATACAAATACACATATATATGTGTACATACATACACAAACACACACATACAATTCCATCTCCTGATGCAGATCAGTAACTGTCTTATACCCTAAAGCCAGGACTTGAGACAGGACTTGAATCTGGGTCTTTCTGATTGTGAGGCTGACTGTCTATCTAGTATTTCATGCTATCTCATAATAATAATTAAAATAATATGTAATAAAAATGTATAGGCCAAAAAATGACAAACCCTTGTGTTTTATCTACAGGTTTTAAGTTATAGCCTTGAAAGTGTGACAGCTGCTCCTAATTTCTTAGGGTCTGGCTGTTCTGTATATCAATTATGTGAGTCCTCTAACTTCTCCTCCCCATTTCCTCTGGCCTATGTTTTGGCCATTTTTCTTTGCACTAGCACCTTGTGTGACAGAGAAGAGGAATATCAAATGAATGATATTTTTACTTTTAGTAGCTGTTGTGAGACAGAATAGGTTAAAACTTAAGACAAAATAGGTTTCTGGTTTATCTGTGAGTATGAACTGTCTGTGCTATCTCATTGCTACATTATCACACATAACTGGAAGTTGACTATTTCAGGACTATGGGTTATCAGACGAATACTAAACAGTTAAGTGCCCTATAGGTTTCTCTTTATTGTTGTTGTTCAATTGATCAGTCAGATCTGACTCTTTTTGATTCCATAGACCATTGCATACCAATGCTCGTGTTCCATAGACCATTCCATACCAATGTTCATGGGGGTTTCTTGGCAAAAAATGCTATAGTGGTTTACCATTTCCTTTTCCAGTGGATTAAGGCAAACAGGGGTTAAGTGGCTTGCTCAGGGTCACACAGCTAGTAAGTGTCTGAGGTTGGCTTTGAACTCAGGTCTTCCTGAGTCCAGGCCCAGCACTCTATCCACTGAGCCACCTAAATGCCTCCTGAGTTGTCTTTATACCTCTTCATTAATCAGATCTCCCCTTCCCAAGATTCAAAGGTGTGCTAATTCTTTCAAACAAGGGAGGCACTACTTTCACATCTATACAATATTTTCTAATATTACTGGTCAGCAATATACTACTTTGATCAAAATAGCTTCCAAAGCAAGTGCTGGACTTTTCCCCAAAGAATGGTTTGTTGCCTGGAAAAAGACTAATGTTAACACAGAACTGTAGTTCTATCGAAACAAATTTTCCTATTTGAAGGCTGATTGGAATCTTCTGTAATTACCTGGTCAAACATATGCAGCTTTATCTTTCATTCATGTATAGTATTTTAGGAAAGGTAACCTTATGGATAAATATTGGGATGGAAGTTGTTGGAATATCTCTTGATTTAGAAATTTTTACCAGTTGAGGATTTGCCATACTGGATTTTTGTATTAGGAAAATTTTACTGGGCTGCTAATTATTTTACTAAAATTGTTAATAACTGAAAATAATGAAGTTGGCATCCACATTCAACTTTTAATGCAGACCTTTTAAGGTATTTCTAGAAATGCTACAGGCACTTTATGAAATGTGAACTATTCCAATTTCCCAACATAAAATTTATAACATTGCCATAAAAGTTCCTAGAACTTCTAGGAAACAAATCATTTTATAAAATAAATTCACAACTTTGAAAAATTATTGAACTAAAGAAATTCCTCATTATTAAGGGAGATCCCCCCCCCCATGAGCAAGCATATACAGTTGAGTCTGGACTATTAATGATTGAGATTCCAGTTATTCATAAGCCTTACATTTACTCTTGCTCAGATATGCATTGGATAGCCCCAAATTGATTCTGCTGAGCAAAGTTAACAACGTTCTCTTGCCTTTGTCAGCTTACTTCTACACACACACACACACACACACACACACACACACACACACACTGCTTATTCCAGAACAGGTCTTGGCAAAGTGTGATTATATTAAGAAAACAGCTTTCCTGAATTGGGCTGGAACTTCTGGTGCCTCCTGGGAATTACCCCCAATGGCTCTCTTTATGGAATATAGCATGTAGAAGATATGATTTTGCTTCCTTTCACAGAAAGCAGTTATATTTAGAGATTATAGCAATAAAAGATAATTTATATACATTCAAACTAGGCAGGAAGTAATAGGAAAGGCAGAGGAAAGATAATTTTTGCTTTCTGTTTTATCTCTCCTTTTATTTTCTAGCAAAGAGAGCAGCTCCTAAATCATCATCATCATCATCATCATCATCATCATCATTTTCTTCTCCTCCTCCTCCTGTTCTTCCTCCTCCTCTTCCTCTTCCTCATCTTTTTCCTCCTCCTCTTCTCTCTGGGTTTGTCCTCTAGCTTCAAGTCAAGACTCTCTTTCCTGAATCATCACCATCATTTCTTTTTTATTTTGTTTTTCCTTGGTGGAACTCTTTCCAGAAGCTTTCTTTTTCAGGAATATTGTCCCTTTCTGGCAAAGCACCAGAACACTCAGAGTAGTATTCTCCACCTTTCCCCCACCATCCCACCCCCAACTTCCTACCATTTTGAAACTACTGTAAGTGGCCTCTCATTAAATAAACAAGTCCAATAAGATAACAGTAAAGGCAACCTAATTTCATTCTCCCTTCAGGAATACATATGCGTTTCTCTCATCAAGGTTATTTTTAAGAATTATAATCTCAATTCATAGAATTTATTTCTGAGAAGTTACAAATTTGTATTGAGTTAAAAAATTTAAAATTATGGCTGTTTTATTGAGAGTTATTTAATTCCTTATGACATCTTATCAGACAATCTTTAGATAATGTCTAGAATTGTTCCCAAAAGGTTCCCAAATCCCTACCCAGAGAAGCCTTGGGTCATACTGCTAGCATTGAGTCAGTGAATTGAACCCATGTCTTCTGGTTCTAAGATGAGTGCTTTTCCCACTATCCCACACTGGCACTGCAATAATTGATTGACATGGTTTTATACTTAAATCCTATTTTTACAGTATTAGAAAGCAACTGACAGATAAATCTAGTCTATCCTTTACAATTAGAAAGTTCTTAACACAAAGTAGAGGAAATAGCCCTGGAACAGAAGCCGGAAGACTTGAATTTTAGTCCCAGCTTTGCCACTAACTTGCCATGTGATCTTGGATAGGTGGTTTAATCTTCATGAGCTTCAGTTTCCTCATCTGTAAAATAAGACAAGATGATTTGTAAAGTCCTTCTAGCTGTGGGATTCTATGAATCAGCTAATATATTTCATTATTACTTAACATTTTTGTGTTCAGTCATAACACACTCCTTAAATTCTTTCTACTTGAATGATTCATGATTTTATTATTGTATTTCCTCTACCTATGCTGATCATATTTTCTTCAAACCTTATCGTCATTTGTGATTTTTGTCTGTTTTCTCATTGGTTCTCAATACAGATAAAGGATCAATCCAATATACTGAAGGCCTTTTTCTTGTTCTTTTAGGAATAAATTATGTGGGATTACTATCTGCTATTTCTCATTCTCACTTCATGATATGCACACCATTGTTTTCAGTCTTACATATCTTCATTAATGTCTCCTTGTGCACAAGTCACTGTTAATATGTAACCTAATTTTGCTCACCACGAATTTTCCTATTGCCCTTTGGGTCATTTGTAATTTTGTCTCTTAGGATTTACAAATGTTTTACAAACCTGTGTTGCCCTTATTTCCAGTGTCCCTCTGCTTAGCAAATAAATCAAGAGCATGCTGACTCAGGAAATTCTTAAGCACCTTTGGTTTCATCTTAATGGTGATTGGTTTACATCGAATAAAATTTGTATGAGATTATTACAGTCAAGGTTAATGTGCTTTCTTCCAAATTTTCCACTTGGATTTTTTTCTTGTGTCAATAACTAGTTTAAACAGGTCAAGTTGGAGAAATTTTACTTGCATATGATAATGTTTTCCTAATTTTTATTTTTTAGTTTTGTATTTGGTTCAGGAATAACATATTAGTATCAGTTTATTTTTCATCATTAAAATATAACCAATTTTATCTCTGTGATGTTATTTGATACTTCCCACGTCTGATGACTTCTGGTTATTTTTGCAAAGTAAATATGCATGAGGGTTGGATTAGATAGACTCTAATATCTCATCTAGTTCTTTATCTGTGATTTAATGTTCCAAGAGGTTTCAATGTAGTCCAGAGATGCCAACCTTGTGGCCAGGGGATCAGGCAGCCTTCAGAACACCCTAGTCAGGCAGAACTAGATTAAAATGAATTGGGAAATGTTTAACAAAATAAATAAAAATGCAAAATAACACAGATAATGTTAATTTGTGGTTTTCTAAGTAAATATGCAGCTAGCAGGGATCCTTTCTATTTGAGTTTGAAACCACTGGTGTAGTCAGTCTTTGGTCTCTTTCATTTCCTACTTTGGAACCATATTTTCTAACATGCTTTTTAAAAAATTGTTCTTGTTTATTTCTACTTTGCTTTAAACTCAATAAGGGTTCAAAGTATATGTTGATTTAATTTGGATGGTTTTGTTAGGTTCTTTGTAGAATTTCTCTACCTCTTCATTCTCTGCAACAAATGTTGGCACCTAAGCTACAATTATTTTTGTGACTTTTTTTTTTGCAAAGACTTGTTAGAGCACTGTAATATGACATGACCAAATGTCACATGGATTTGCATTTCTTGTTGCCTTTGGATACATGAGGAAAGCATTTCAGCTGACTTTATCTGCCTCTCCAAGTAGAACCTGTGAGTTGCAACTTTTCTGTCTTTTAGTTTCATTTTTACTGAGAATAGGAAAATTGATATGATTAATTTCCTACAGTAATACATAGATTTGTTGGCCATTGGATAAAAATATCATATTTAGAATACCAACATCCAAATTGATCTTAAGGATTGACCTAAAGACCATGTGGTTTCACATCCTCTCCTCTTTTTTTCAACAATATCCTTGTTTCTTGTTTCACTAGAGAAAGAGGACAGAGAGGTCCATTTTATCTTTTTCCCTGTTTCATAGGTTGTCATGGTCAAAGTATCTGTTACCAAGTGGATAGTATTCTGATGTTGAGCTCTGGACTAAGCAAAACTGGTCCTTAGAAAGTGGACATGGTTGTTGCTAGGACTATATGTTCAAAGATTTTTCAGTGTGTTAGTTAGAATCTACCAGAGCTTCTAGTATACTAGCAAAGTCTGTGAGAACTCAGAGCTCCCTTCAGAAAATGATGAAATAATAGGAAAAAAATTATTTTATAATAAGTATATTTCTTCTAAGATCCATGATTCACATACATATAGCATAATGACGGAAAAAAATTATTGGTGTTAAAGAGACAGGGTTTTGCTGCTTAGGAAAATTGAAAGTTAGGTTTCGATCAACCTCTTACACCATATTCCTTAATAAACTCTCTCTGTCTCTGTCTCTCTAAGACTATTGAAAAAAAAAGCATAAATTAGAACCAACTTAAGAGCCCTTCACAACTATATTTAGGGAGATCATTTTTAGCCAAACAAAGGGTAGACTACATCATAAAAGATAAAATAGATAATTTCAATTCATGTGAAGCAAAAGACTTTTGTACTAAAAAAAAAACAAAAAAAAATCAAAAACCTCAATCTAACTAGTTTGAGAAGAGACATTTTTCATTGGGAAAAATTGCTGTATCAAATATTTCTGACAAGGACCTGATATCCAAAAGTATAAAGGCAATTAACATTTAATATTAAAAACCACTCTTCAGCATCGTATGAACAAATGCTCCTGAAGAAATTAAAAACTATTAAATACTTGAAAAAATTGCTTCTAATGACTAATAAGAGAATTTCAAATTAAAGCAACCCTAAATTCCCCCCCCACCTCAGGAAATTAGCAAAGATGACAAAAGATGGGAATAGTCATTGTTGAAGGAGTTGTGGAATGACACATAAATTAATACGCTGATGATAGAGATAAGAATTGATCCAACTATACAGGAAACAAATATGAAATTTTCTTTTTTTTTAAGTGACTAAATGAGAATAAAATGAGATGATTATAAAGGGCATAGTACAAAGTATTTGTCACATAGTGAGCTTTATATAAATATTATTGTTATTTCCATGTCCTTTTATTCAGAGATTCAACTGCTCAGGTATAACCCTGAATGAGATAAAAGATAAGAAAGGGTCTAATATTCATCAACATATTCATAGCAAGTTTTTTGTGATAGCAAAGACATGGAAATAGATATTCATCAATTAGGAAATGGTCAAACAAATTGTGACATGTGGATGAAAGAAATCATGAATAAAGAAAAAAAATCTCTGAGAAACATGAGGATACTTATATGAAAGGATGCAGAATGAAGTAAGCATAATCAAGAAAACAATATACAGACTGATTACAAAAATGTAAATAGAAAGGAAAACCACAAAAATGAACTGAGCACTGTATAATCATAATGATGAAGCTTGACCCTAAAGAATAGGTTAGATAAAATGCCTCTCTCCCTTCTTTGGAGAAGTGGATAACTGTGGATTTTAAGCATTGTCCATATTCTCAGATTTAGGTTGATGTCTTGGCTAGTTTTGTTGACCTGCTTTTTTTCCTCTTTCTTTTTTATTCTTATTACACAGAATAGCAGTTTGAGTATAGTGGGACAGGGATATACTTGGAAATGAAGGTGGTATAAAAACAAAAAATATCAACACAAAGAGATTGGGAAGTAAACAGACAAGTTTTGTACTTTTTTATATATCTTGGCATAGTATGCCTTTTACTAAACACTAACAATAAATTCCATTCTTAAAAAGAGAGAAGTAATGTTTAAAATTGGAAATATTAATATTATTAGATTTTTAGGCAATGGCTCTTATAAGTGAAGTTTATGGTTTTCAGTCTGGAATCAATCCATAAGCCACAATTCATATGCATATAAAATATATGATGGGGAGAGGATAAAAATTTACCCCATGAGTTCAAATTTAGTTATTTTTCCTTCATTGTCTCCATTGTGATATAAACAAAGTAGTCCTCAATTCAAAGTAGACAACTGAGGATTTTCTAACGTAGATGTGTGTTTATTCCCTGTAATGTGAAAGGTACTAGCAGACCTTGAACACTCGAGCAGAAAACTTCAAAGTTTCCAGACACAACAAGAGCAATGACACTTCAAGGCAACTCAAAATACTAAAGGCGTGTCTGGGTGCATTATTGGGAAAGCTGTGTACTGTGGAAGCAATCAGATTTTTAGCATCGGTCTATTGGAGCCCATTTGTCAAGACCTAATTTTTAAGAAAAGAGACTAGAAATTAGATGGAATTTTTCTTTCAGGGAAGTTCCCAAACGCATTTTAATGGTTGTATTTTTCAATATTACAGTAGCATTTGTGATGCTCCCATATTGGTCCAACCATTTTTCACAACAAATTCCTCATGTATAAAATGAGAAATATGATCCTTACTTTCTCCATTTTGTAGACTTCAGAGAAGCACAGAACCTCAGAGTTGGAAGGTTAGAGACCATCTAATATAACCCACACTTGAACAGAAATCCTTATTCTTAAGATTTCCAATAAATGGCCAAGTTCTTGAATAAGATCAATGAAGAAGAACTTTGCTACCTCCCAAGGCATTCCATTCCATTTATGCATATCTCTAATTAGAATAAATTTTCCCTCTTTATATTGAACTGAAATTTGCCCCCTTGCAGCTTTCATTCATTGCTCTTACTTCTGACTTTTGGGACAAGCTGTCTAAATCTAATCTCATTCCTACATATCATGTCTTCATATACCTGAAGACAACTATTGTTCTAGTTCTCCTACCCACAAAGTCTTTAATTTTATAAAATGATGATTTGTAGTGCTCTCAGTGTATTCCTGTATGACATGATCTCCAGTTCTAGATCATCTTGACTGCCTTTCTCAGGACATACCCTGATTCATCATTGTCCTTCCTAAAACTTGGTAACATACCACATGTGTACTTCATACTACAAGAGAAGGAAAGAAAAGAATTTTCATTCTTTTTTTTTTTTCCGCCACTCGTCCTCCACCCTCAACTGCCACATAACTTGTCCTGGATTCAATGTAACCTAGGATAGTATCAAATTTGTGGTTATGTCATACTATTACCTCATTTTTAATTGGCAATATGCTAAAACCCAAAAATCTTCATCACACAAACTATGGTTTTACTTTCTTTCTCTCACCCTGTGCTTGTATGGGTGATTATTTTATTCTTTTATTATTCTTTCTTATTTTAATTTTTATTTATTTAATTTTACATTTTTATCTATTAATTTCATCTTTAAAAATGATCTCTTCATTTTAACCTCTAAAGGTCTTTGGGGATCCAGATGATGACATAATGTGTTAGCAGTCTCTCTTAGTTTTGAGTCATCTGCAAATCAATGTGTTGTCTATGTCTTCAAACAAAGAGATGATAAAAATATTAATTAACATGAAACTAAAAGAAATCCCAGGGGCACTCTGCTAGAGTACTCGCTCAAAATTTACACTGAACAATTAATGACTATACCAATGACTTAACCAGTTATGTATCCACCTAATGTATCCACCTAATTGTTTTATCATTGAGTTTATAGCTCTCCATTTTGTCCACAGGTAATGTCATGATGTGTATGGCATTTCAAGCTTAGTAACTCTGTTGAAAAAAGAAATGAAGTTAGGGGCTAATGATCTGTTATTAACCAAACTACACTGACTGTTCCCTAACTGTTCACAAACTGTCTCTTTAATAATGTGTTCTAGCATTTTGCTGTGAAATAAAATAAGTACAGCAGACTCCCTCTTTACCTTTTTGCAAAACAGCAACAACATTGTCCCTTCTCTAATATGGCAGAACTTTCCCATTCTCCACAAAGATTGGTAACAATTGCTCAGGAATGACAAATGCCCACAAGTTCTTCTAGTTCCCTTGTATATAGTTTGTTGAGATGGGGTCACTTGACCTAATTGAGGACAGCTAGGTGATATCCTAACATTTCTTCTCTTTTTTGGGCTCCAGTCTTATTTTGTCCTGTTCTGCATCTCCTTCTCCTAGGCTGAGAAGACAGTTGAGTACTTTGCCCTTCCCTCTGCCATCTGCATTCATGATCCCACATTCTGAAAGTATTAGTTTCATTCCTTCTTTAATGTTCCTCTTGTTCCCTATGTGGCTTTAAAAAACAAAACGAAACAAAACAACAACAACAACAATAGCAACAAAACAACCTACCCCTTTTGTCCAAGATCAATCACATGGACTCATGCTAACCTTTTTTATTTTCTCCTTCCCAGTTCTTATAAGGAAAATGTATTGTAATTCTTCAAGTCGGTCCATCAGCAAGCATTTATTAAGCACCAACTTTGTGCCAGGTACTGTGCTAAGCACTGGGTATACAACAAAAAGCCTAAAATAGTCTCTGCTCTCAAAGGGTTCACGGTATAATTGAAATCTAGGTAAATGCCAACTATTCCACAGCAGCACCTCTCTTAGCTGTATTATCATGCATTAATACAACTTCATTAAAATGTGTCCAATGTCTTTTGTAGTTATATGCTAGCTAAGACAAAAACAAGGTATGCCATTCATCTTTTGCAGCTACATAATGAAATACAAGTCTGCTATACGTGTAAGATATGCATCAAATATGCTCTTCAGTCTTTAATTGAATTAATTCCTTCTAGCAACAATTTCATCTTTTCAGTAATTGTTTTAGATGCTTTGTTGAGTTACTAACAAACTTTGGCTTTTTCCATTACCCAGTCCTTCTGTCAGATATGGGTAATATATGAATTACTCTTTTGTAGATATTCTTAGTAGACTTGTCTTTAAATTATAGATCTACACTGACGAACCATGCCACGGAACTTTCTGTTTTGTGCATCCCTCCGTCCCTCTCTTAATACACCTTAAAATCAATCCTAGGATGTTAAAGTTAGGAAAATAAAACATCAGGAGATTATCTTACTTCACTTTTGAAACAAGGGGTAAGAAAAATATTGAAAGAAAGAAAGATCTCAGTAACAGGGCCTTCCATGTAGAATTGTTCACTCCCCCCCCCAAAAAAAAACACTCTCCCAACTCCCTTTTTAGACCTCTAGATATTCTGATTTTTTTATTTTAAAATTTTAATATTTTTAGTTTTTACGTTTTCCAGAGCTGTTATTTGGAAGTTGCAATGGGCCATATGCCACATGCTACATGCCGTATGCTGTGATAGAGACCCACTCTTATACACATGCAATTTTCTTCAGGATTCCACTCATGGAACAAAAAGCGGCATGCACTAGTACTTGACTGCATGAGGAAATTAGCTAATTCTAGCCACAGTGTTAAGGCACTCACTGGTGCCTAATTATCTCTGGAAGGAGCTATCTGCAGGGTGAGTTGGTGGTACCCATGAAAGATCATTTAAAAATTTAACACAAAGTCTTTGACTTTGAAGGTGGTGATATTTTAGAAATACTCTGCAAAGGAAACTAACACCCTCTTCATTCTAATGAGAGAGACAGCAGCACCATAGGTATCTTCCATTCCTCTGATTACTGGCCTTTGGAAGTAATAAAATCTGGTTAGTCTGGTGAAAGTGTTTGCAATTAGAGCAAATGGAGTTAGTTGAGACCACAGGCAGGCACAGTATCTTTAATCCCAGGTGGGGCTGTAACAAAAAGCTTCAAAGCAAGGGAATATTCTCCATTGGAAAATATTAGAGACACTGGTTACATGTCCAAGAAGCCATTGAGAAGGCAGGGAATGATTTATAACATCAGTCTCTTTTCCTTGTCTGCTAGTCTATTTTAACTTTTCACTTGCTCTTAGGTCCTCAGATTAATGCTAAATAGAAATGCATTTTGGAAATATGTAATTTATGATTTCTAGCCTTTTAAATATATCTTTAATTACATTACATAAAATCATAAAGCATAGGTTCTATGGAAACTTACTTTTCAATCACTTCATAATTAAGCAGAACCAAGCTAATTCTTAACTACAATTTCAGAATCCAGAATGGTGTCATTTCAAGCTATTAGAGTCTATATTTTTAATGAAAGAAGATCAAATAAAAATATTGCTGGCACACTGTTTTATTTTCTGATCACTGAAAAAACATAAACAAAATTACTTGACTCTAATGTAATCACTCATTTTGAAAATATAGTCAGTAGTCCAAAAATATCAAATAAGGAACATATGTTAAATTATTCAGTGCATAGTGTATCTATCATATTTAAAGATTAGAATACTAGCTAGTATATTTAATGGGGGAGAACATTATAATTCTTCATTTATGTTTTTGGTTATACTGTTTAAACCCAATGTTTTTTTTAATGTTGGTTCAGCTTTCATTAGGGCAATTATAAGTCATGAATAACTGATGAAATAGACTTGAGTTTTTGCAAAAGCATTGCTCTTCATGCTTGGAAGTCAAGTATACTTTGGAAAAATAAGATAACAGATTCAGTTACAAAAGTTTATTTAAACAAAATTTTATTTAAGTATAGCAATCGAAACCTAAAGAAGATGGATTATGCATTTGGTAACTTCTTATGTCAATCAATAAAGATTCACTAAACACCTTCTATGTGTAAGATTCTGTGCTAGGTGAGATAGGAGATATGAAGAAATAGAAGATATGGTCTCTGTCCTTGAATAACTTTTCCTCTGGTTGAGGAAATAAGAGAAAGCATAAAAGGGTAATCAATAATACAATAATAACACTATAAGACCTTACATTTGTTCAGTGCCTTACAATTTGTTGGGCATATTCATGTAGATAAACTTATGTGAACCTTACAATTTCCCTGTTGAGGTAGGTAAGACAGGCATATACATTTTACAGAAGAGGCAAATGAGGAATGGAGAAGTTCAATAATTTGTTGAAAATTGATCAGATAATAAATTGCAAGCCCATTCTTCACAATATATCCCAGTGCCCCTTCCATTTTACCAGCTAAGTGTCAAAAGTGCGGCACAGGAAAACAAAAAGTACGTGTGTGTATATATTTTTCATTCAAAAATATATTTATACATTATGCATATGTTAAAATATGTGTATACATACACACATCACACACACATGTATGTATGTATATATGTGTGTATGTATATGTGTATAAATATATATATGTGTGTGTGTATGTGTGTATATATATATATATATATATACACACACACACACACACACACACACACACACATATATATATATGTTCAGACAAAGGAGAGTTCACTCTGACCTTGGATGGCTAAGGGTGGGTTTTGTAGTCAGGAGTACTATAGGGTTCCTGTTCCTTAGGAAGTCAACAAGCTTTTAAAAAGTACTTCCTATCTGTCTAGGCATAGTGCTAAGTGCTGAGAATACAAATTCAGGCAAAAAGAAAGACAATCTCTGTTCTCAAAGAGTTTTACATCCTAATGGAAGAAGAGAAAACATAAAAGGAAACTGAAATGTGTGTGTGTGTGTGTGTGTGTGTGTGTGTGGTTGGTCAGGTAGAAATTATCCACGTGGGGCACTGTGGGAAGTCCAAAGAGTCAGTAGCAGATCTGGAAGAAGAGTAAAGGAGCCAGCATGGTTGTCCTGGGCATTGTCTGAAAATTGAGGGTCAAGTAGGAACTCACCAATTCTATAGTGAGAGAGGGATTTTCATGGGTTAGGAGGCCATAGGAATGGAGGATTTTTCTGAGAGGAGAAGGATACTATTTGCGCTATGATGGAAAAGTCCATAGTGGGAAAGTAGGGCTGGGAAAGGAGAGTGAACAAGGCTGGCCCAGATACTTCCTCAAAATGAAGGATCAGGGAGGAACCCACTAATATGTCAGGTAACTTGATACATGATAGAGTTAAATCTTGAACTAAAGTCATAGTTAATTCCAAATCCAAGACTTAAAAACAAACCAACCAACAACAACAACAACAAAAACAAATTACACAGTGTCTGATATAGTTGAGTCTCATAAATTTTTACAATAGAATATCTATTCCACCTCCTACATGTCTGGTATGTAAAGTATTTGGATTCCTCTTTAATCATAATTTCATCAATTGCATAAGCATCAGCTCAACAGGTAATCAGCGAGCTGAACCAGGAATTCACCATAGTACTCTATTTCCAAAATCTTGCTTGAGATATCTACTGTTTGACAATGTGATAACCTATAGGATGTGTGAATATGTCTATTTATCTGCATTTGCTAAATTCAGTGTTAGGTTCAACTCTCAAAAGCTATGTGCTTAAGGGTATATAAAAAAGGTTGCCTTTAGGAATGATTTTATATCTTTTGAAAATCACTGTGGAAGACCTTGTCTGTCCATTGTACTGCCCAAGGCCCCTTATATAAGCATACACATGGCAAATTCCTTCTAGTGTCAAGTACCAGGAAAAAGTTTGCCTCACCAGAGGCATTTGATTTCTTCTTTTTCATAAAGTAAAAAGATCTACACAGTCCCATGTTTTCATTTGTTTGTTTATTTTTTTGGCCTTAGCCACTAAGAAACTCAAAGCTAAATGTTATGCCTGATTGCAGGAAGTAACTAACTTATCCTATGTGCCAGAGACATCTCTATTGTTTCTCCTTTTAACATGCTGTGGTCATCTTTAAAAAAAAAGTCTTATTTTATATTTTAACTATAAACTGCTATGAATTCTTCCTCAAAGCAATCAGAAGGATGACATAAACAAATGATAGTGAGCACTTATATAATACTTTCAGGTTTGTAAAAATATATATATATATATATGTATATATGTGTGTGTATATAGATACATTTGCAAACCTGAAAATGTTATATAAATGTTAGCTATTATTTATTATTACACATGTGTGTATATATGTATATATACATATAGATATGTACATGTGTAATATCTATATGTATATGTGTGTGTATGTATGTGTATATATATATATATATATATATATATATAAAATCTTATTTGAACCTCACAGCAATCCTGTGAAGAAGGTGCTATTATTATCCCCATTTTATAAATGAGAAAACTAAGGCTTAGAGAGGCTAAATAACTTGCCCAGGATCATACAGCTGCTAAATATCTGAGGCAGGATTTGAATTCATGTCTATCCTTATTCCAAGTCCAACACATTATCCACTGTACCAACTAGCTGCCTAAAATTGGCAACACTTTTCTAAAGAGCATTTTGGGAGATAATGGAAGTTCAGTTGTGAACCTGTTGCCTTTTATATACATTTACTTATTATAGTCATTGCTTTCCTGGAGAAGCAAAATAAAGCTAAATAGCAAATTTTATTGAATTAGGATATATAGGTCAAAATAATATGATAATACTAATAAGAGTTCTTATAGAAAATTAGGAATAAATTCCCTCACAGAATTTCTTTTTAAAAAGGGATTGAGATATCCCTGGTTATTTATTTTATCCTCCTTAGGAATAATTCCCTGAGAAATGATGAGTAAACTTCTTAGATGGGTATGTTTTTTATATATCACTAAGCTGAGGTTTCATAAAGTTGAAGCAAGGAAATAAATTTGAAATCCTTTCAAAATGAGGGAGTATTTTTTTGAAATAGCAAAATAAAAAGTAGAGTTTGCAATGATATCAATTTACTTTGAATACACCTCATGCAGAGGTGGAAGAAGAGTAGATGCTGATATTTGTCATTGTAAAAATATAGTTATAGTGTCCTGAATGAGCAATATCAACTGTGTCCTTTCAATAATTAGCCTGACCCTTGGGATTGCAAACTTGACTATCCGGTAATGGTGGATGCTTTGGAGTTGGATTGGGTGGACAGCCACCAATAATATGATCAGTTAACAAATAAATGTTTACTATATAAATGTTAACTATATGCCTATGTACCAGGGGCACAAAGAAAGGCAAACACCCATCCTATGCCCTGAAGGAGTTTACTTTCTAATGGGGGAGACAACATGTAAACAGCTATGTATGCAGGGGATGCATACAGGAATAATTGGGAGTCTTCTCGAAGAGGAGGCACTAGCGGCTGGGGTATTGGGAAAGGCCTTTTGCAGAAAGTGGGATTTGAGCTGAATCTTGAAGGAAACCAGGGAAACCAGTAGGCAGACGTGAGGAGGGGGAGCATTCCAGGCATAAGGATCAGCCAGTGGAAAAGCATTTAGTTGGGAGATGGAGAGTCTTGTGCAAGGAACAGCAAGAAAGGCAGCGTAACTGACTTAGAGAATATAGGTGGGAGAGGCAGCAGAGCTCAGTTCTGGGCCCACCCTACATCAGTTATTAGTTGTCTAAAGTTACTGCATGGACCTCATTTGCCTCATTCACAAAATGTGAATAAGACTTTAAATGATGGAAGGCAGAGGAATGAATCCAGGTGATGTCAATTCCAGGCATCAGATGGATGATAAATGTTAAATTATTTCTTCATTGAGTTGTACCATTTCCAGTCTATTTCCAAATCATGCCATATGCTCTCTGGCAATCTTCTTCATCCTCCTCCTATCAGAACCTGAACTCTGCCCCATGGGACCTTGATGAGTTCTAATAAGTAAGCCCTCATCTTTTCTTGTCTAGTACCAGACCTCGCCATACCTTTCTTCCCTTTCAGGATCACTTTTATGTATTCTTTCCCCTGTAGAATATAAGCTGCTTGAGGGCAGGAACTATCTTGTTTGCATTTGTATCCCTTGTGTTTAGCACAGTGCCCAACAGAGTTCTTATTTTATTTTATTTTATTTTTTTGGTGAGGCAATTGGGGTTAAGTGACTTGCCCAAGGTCACACAGCTAGTAAGTGTCAAGTGTCTGAGGCCGGATTTGAACTCAGGTCCTCCTGACTCCAAGGCCAGAACTTTATCCACTGCACCATCTAGCTGCCCCTTTAATTTTTTTAAATATTCATTTATTTTTTCACTGAAGTTTTTATTTCCAGGATACTGATTGGTATGTAATTCATGGGGTTTCTAGCATTGAACAGTCATAGCATGATATAGCAGATAGGTATCTAGACTGAATCAAGAAGGTCTGGATTTGAATCCTGCCTCCAAGACTCACCAGCTCTGTGATCCTGTTTAAATCACTTAACTTTCCTGAGCCTCAATTTCCTCATCTGTAAAATGGGAAAAATATAGCATGTATGTAATAAAGTTGTTAGACTGTGTGATGGCAGAGGAAAGGACAGTGGGCCTGTGATTTAATTGGTACTGGGAACTCTTGCAAGGAAACTCCCTCTACCTACTTAATCACCATGAGAAAGTAGAAATTGAGAGGTTAACTGATTTGCCCAGAATGATACAGTCACTGGATTCAATTTGATTCAGGAAGCATATATATTAAGTCCCTGCTACATGCTAGGTACACTGCAGAGCCCTGGATGTATAAAGACAAAAATGAAATAATATTTCCCTCAAGGAGCTTACATTCTATAATGGGTCAAAAACATGCATATACACAGACGAACACACACAGCTAAGAGACACAATTCACATGCACACACGAGACACCATTCAAACACTGGTTTTCTTGACTCTTAATCAAGTACTCTTTACCATTATACCAGCCATTTCTGAACTATATATGGTACAAAACAATACATAAGTATAATGAGGGAATACAAAGAAAACATGTAATATGATGTGTGTTTAATGTCATCATTAAAAAGGGGCATATTTACAGATTTTTTGTGTATGGCATCAGAGTATACTGAAAAATTAATAAGTGCAATGAAAGTACAATACTATGTTTAAAACCTGCTTTCTTCTTATATAAGTTATAGAGTTAATGCATCCAATTCCATGGATGGTTATGAATAAATTTGTCATAAAATTTTGAAGAGGTGTCCAGCAGACTAACAGATTTGTATTTTTGAGAGGATAAAAGGTTGTCTTCCAGAAAACTGGGATAAACTATAATTTGAATCCATCCTGAGGGAGTAGTGGTGTTAATTAGGTAAGATAGTTCGGCAAATATTGATTGGCACTAGCAACTCAGATTCTAAACAGCTCTGAATGTAGAGATCTTCTCTAGAGGCCTTTTAAAATTTTTATGTAACAGATCGGATATTTTAAAATGGATGTAATTATTGCATCCCAGTAGGGAAGACCCTTGGAATATATGAAATTCAGGGAGATCATCATAAGGCTATGAAACTGAATGAAATAACTCATCTACTTATCAATAGAGATTTCTATTTCTCTCTTGGAGAAGCCGTATAATGAGTAACAATGTACTATTTTCTGCTTGTATTATATGAGTTCAGATGATTGTGACCCAAAGTCACTCATTAGGATCTATTATGGTTCTATTATTTACAAAGGATAAGTTGCTTTTAATGAACTTTAACACTTCAAAGGATTTGTGACTTTGTTGATGTTGGTATTACCTCCAATAATAATGATGGGACCATTCTATCTTTTTCATTCTGATTCACTCATCCACATTTCGAAAATCCTTGGTAGGGGATACAATCAACACGCCAAAGTTCTTTTTCTCAGTCCTTTGACATTGCATGGTTTCCACTTATCAATCAGTCGTCCGTCAATAAATATTTATTAAGCGCTCACTAAGTGCCAGGCACTGCGCTAAACATTGAGGATACAAAGAAAGGCAAAGGACAGCCCTTCTCTCAAGGAGCTCATAGTCTTATGGGTTATGCATCCTTCTATCTTGTTACATGACTGATATCACCTTTCTCCATTCACAAATGTTATAAAAATTACATGATAACAGATTTAGAGCTAGAAGGCACCTTAGAAGTCATTGAACCCTACCCCCTCATTTCTACAGATGAGGAAATTAAGACCAAGGAAGTTTAAATAGCTTTCCCAAGGTGACATAGCTAATACATGTCTTAGGCAGGATTTGAACCCAGGTCTTCCTGAGGCCCAAGTATAACACCCTAACAAGTATAATACTCTAACCACTATACCACATTTTCTCCTTGGAGGTTGTCTTTTCAAGATATATGTACTGATTCACTGACTCTATGGACTATACTATTAACTGCATATCAGTCTGTCCTACATATAGCTTTTCCTTTTGGATAGTTAGGCTGAACCTTTGAATGATGAAGGGTCTTATTTAGGAATCTTTGCAATATTCCAGAGCTTGATGAAATCAACACTTGTATAGAGGATACCTTGGTATCATAGGATTATAATTCCAAAGCTGGAGGGGCCTGTAGGGTGATCTAGTTCAACCTCACCATTTTACAGATGTCCGTAATGTTTTGCAAGCATTTGATATTTTACACTCTTTAAAATATTTTGAGAAACAGTTTCTTACACTTGAATTACCTGAAACACAGACATCCTCTATGTAGATTTGGTTTAGTCCATCTGTTTTTTTTCCATGTCTAGACTTTCCAATTCTCTCTTTAATACTACTATTAAATATTTTTAGCTTCTCTCTTTCAGAAGAAAGTATTGATTATTCCATCACACTCTTTCTAGCAGTCACCTGCCTAAGCTTGCCTACCACATGAGTAGGTCCTATTCTTACCTTCTTTCCAGCTTTCCACTACTACTTAATGATCTGAGAGATTTCCACCTTGAGGCTGAACCCCTTTGGGATGTTGATAACCTTTTTAGACTCACATCTCAATGATTAACAAGATTCTTCTGGTCACACTCTTTCATTGATCTTGAAATCTTGAATCCTATTACCTTGCTTTCTGTTCCCCACTCTTTGCTCCCTTATTCACATTCTCCTCAACTTAACAACCCTTCCCAATAACATACTCTAAATCTACCCACCGTTTCTACTATTCTATTTGAAATGCCTGCTCTATAGGTAACAAATTTGACTTGCTTTCATCTTAAATATTTTCCTTTCCCACTTCTTCCATCTTCTTATACTCACTGAAATCTGACCCTATTCTGATTATACAGTGTCCTTGGCCATCCTTTCCAGCACTGTTTACACTTTGACTATACTCCCCTGACTCACTGGTCAAGGTAGGAGGGGCAGGGTTTGTAACACTCATTGATACTTTCAGGCTTTCTCTCTACCTCCATCATTCAGGTAACCTTTCCTTGTTTAAGGTCCATTCAATCTATATTTCCATGATATAAGATTCTTTTTCTTTTTTTAAAATATTCTTTATTTTTTTCCAATTACATGTAAAGAAAGTTTTCAACATTCACTTTCCTAAGATTTTGATTTCCAAATTTTTTCTCCTCTCTCTCCTCCCTCCTCCCCAAGATGACAAGCAATCTGATATAGGTTATACAAGTACAATCATATTAAATATTTCCCCACATTAGTCCTGTTGTGAAAGAAGAGTCAGAATAAAAGGGGAAAAAAAACAAGAGAAACAAAACAAAACAAAACAAAAGATGAAAATAGTATGCTTTGATCTGCATTCAGACTCGATAGTTCTTCTCTGGATGTGGACAGCATTTTCCATCATGAGTCTTTTGGCATTGTCTTAGATCATTGTATTGCTGAGGAGAGTCAAGTCTATCAAAGTCGGTCATCGCACATTGTGGCTTTTACTGTGTGTAATATTCTCCTGGTTCTGCTCACTTCACTCAGCATCAGTTCACATAAGTCTTTCCAGGTTTTTCTGAAATCTGCTTGCTCACCATTTCTTATAGCACAATAGTATTTGATTACATTCATATAACACAACTTGTTCAGGCATCCCCCAATTGATGAACATTCCCTCAATTTCTAATTTTTTTGCTACCATGAAATGAGCTGCTGTAAATATTTTTGTACACATGGCTCCTTTTCTCTTTTTTATGATCTCTTTGGGATATAGACCTAGTCGTGGTATTGCTGGATCAAAGGGCATGCACAGTTTTGTAGCTTTTTGGTCATAGTTCCAAACTGCTCTCCAGAATGGTTGGATCAGTTCACAACTCTACCAACAATGCATCAGTGTTCCAATTTTCCAACATCTTCTTCAACTCATCATTTTCATTTTCTGTCATATTGCCATTCTGATAGGTATGAAGTGGTATCTCAGAGTTGTTTTAATTTGCATTTTTCTGATCAACAGTGATTTAAAGCATTTTCTATTTTTTATTTTATTAATTTATTTTTAGTTTTCAGCATTCTCTTCCATAAGTTTTTGATTTTTAAATTTTCTCCCCCTCCCTCCCTCCCTCCCTCCCTCCCTCCCCAAGATGACATGCAATCTGATATAAGCTCTACATTATTATTAATATTAACAATATACTATTAAAATATACTATTAAACATATTTTCACTTTGGTCATGTTGTAAAGAAGAATTAGAACCAATGGGAGGAACCACAAGAAAGAAGAAACAAAACGAAACAGAAGAAAAAAAAGAGTAAATAGTGTGCTTCAATCTGCATTCAGACTCCATAGTTCTTTCTCTGGGTGTGGATAGCATTTTTCTTCATGAGACTTTTGGAGATATCTTAGATCCTTGCATTGCTGAGGAGAGCTAAGTCTATCAAAGTTAGTCATCACACAACATGGCTGTTACTGTGTAAACGTTCTCCTGATTCTGTTCATTTCATCCAGCATCAGACCATACAAGTCTTACCAGGTTTTTCTAAAGTCTGCTTGCTCATCATTTCTTATAGCACAATAGTATTTCATTACATTCATACACCACAACTTGTTCAGCCATTCCCGAATTGATGGGCATCTCAATTTCCAATTCTTTGCCACCACAGAAAGAGCTGCTATAAATATTGTTGTACATGTGAGTCCTTTCCCCATTTGTATGATCTCTTTGAGATACATCCCTAGAAGTGCTATTGCTGGGTCAAAGGGTATGCACATTTTTATAGCCCTTTGGGCACAGTTCCAAATTGCTTTTCAAAATGGTTGTATCAGTTCACAATTGTACCAATAATCCATTCATATTCCAATTTTCCCATATCTTCTCCAACATTTATCATTTTCCTGTTTTGTCATGTTAACCAATCTGATAGGTATGATGTGGTACCTCAGAGTTTTTTGATTTGCATTTCTCTAATCAAGTGATTTTTGAGCATTTTTTTCATATGACTATAGATAGCTTTAATTTTTTCATCTGAAAACTGCCTGTTCATATCCTTTAACCATTTATCAATTGGGGAATGACTTGTGTTCTTATAAATTTGACTCAGTTCTCTATGTAATTTAGAAATGAGACCTTTATCAGAAACACTGGCAGTAAAAAATGCTTCCCAGCTTTCTTCTTTCTTCTTAATCTTTATTACATTGTCTTTGTGCAAAAACTCATAAGATTCTTGTAGCTGTTGATTACCAATCTCCAGGATAATCCCCTTGTCTCTCAGTGAGTTCAGTGTTCAGCTCATAATCTTCCTTTCTTCCTCAATTCCTCTCTTCATACTAGTGGACTTCAGTGTACATAGTGATACTCCTTCAAACAATCCTACCTTCCAGTTCCTTAGCCCACTCATTTCCTATGAGTTATTTGATATGGTCATGCCATATTTACACACCGTTTACAGATATGGTCATACTAGTTCAAGTTCATGAACTCTGAAATTCTCTTCTCTGGACAAGCTGTGTTGTCATTCCATCGACAGCCCCGCCTTGTAACCCCAAATCTTGTTCCTCATCCTCTCTCTGTCCTCTAATCTCTTGACCTCTAAGTTCTTTCCTAGAATATCATACTTGAACTGGCTATACATGCCTCCATTTACCATTTCAATCTATTGGTAAACCAGATCAACTCTAGTCGATCATTTCTTGGCTTCTGTATCCTTATCCTATTACCAACCTTGCTCTGCCAAATCCCAGCCTTGGATTAATCTCACCTATCCTCTGCCTTCACTCCTCCTCGTGTTCTACTTCATGAAGCTGGAGAAAATCATGAAACTGTGCTGACTGGGCTCTCTACAAATTTGTTACATAATCTAAACTGGGCTCTAACTGCAGCAGGCAATCCTTTTATACTTCCCAAATCTACTCATACTCACAATCACCATAACAGTTTTTCCAGATCTTTTTATCCCCCCTCAAAGTTTTCATGGCTTCCCCACCCCACAAGCTGAGAAACATAACTCATATTCCAATGAAGCCCTTCACCAAAACTCTTTGTTCTTTCTTCCTTATCTTGTATCATTTAGGTCCTGGTGACCTTTCTCCTTGGCAAGGAATTTCATAGATTCAAGGATCTTCTCTATGCTAGGTGATGCAGTGAATAGAATGCCTGCCCTAGAGTCAGGAAGACCTGAGTTCAAATCCTGCCTCAGACATTACTATTTGTTTGACCCTGGGCAAGTCACTTTGTTTGCCTCAGTTTCCTCATCTTTAAAATGAACTGGAGAAGGAATTGGCAAACCACTCCAGTACCTTTGTCAAGAAAACCACAAATGGGGTCATGAAGAGTCAGACATGCCTGAAACAATTGATCAATAGCAATGCTAATGATTCACAGATCTACTTATTCAGTCCTGACTTATTTGCTGATCTCCTCTCATTGTTCAACCGCCTATTGAATATCTCGAATTGAATATTCCATTGACATAAAAAATTCAACATGTCCAAAATTATACTTTTTTTTCTTTTTCACTATGTCCTCCAGTCTTCCTAATTGTCAGATTATTTTGAAGGTTTCCTTGCTATTCCTCATACAAGATATTCCTTCTCCTGATTGCATTTTACCGAATATATTCCATGCCTGGAATTTTTTCCCTCATCATCTTTGCCTCCTGTCTTCCCTGGCTTTATTTGTCAGCTAAAATCTCACCTTCTAGAAAAAGCCTTTCATGGTCTTTTGATATTAGTGCCTTCTCTCTGAGATTTTCTCCAATTTAACCTGGCTATAGTTTATTTATACATAATTGTCTGCATGTAATTTCATCTAAGAGATTGTGAGTTCCTTGAGATCAGGGACTGGGTTTTTTTATTTTAATTTTTATTTTCATTTTCATTTTTTTTTTACCTTTCTTTATATCCTTAGTGCTTAGCACAGTGCCAGTTCCAAGCACAATAAGTGCTTAATAAATGTTTGTTGACTGACTAGATAGAAAGAGATAGATAAATGAAGCTTCTGTGTAGTCTACAAGCCTTTAGCTTCTTCCATTCCTTAATCTTAAATTCTACTTCTCTCTATCTACCTATATATATATACACACACACATCCACACACACACATATATGTATATACACACATATATGTATGTATATTTGTGTCTTACCCTAAATGTACTTTTTAGTTAAAATCACTAAATAATGAATTTATGTTGATATAATTTGGATTTTCTTAGTGAGTTCTTCATAGAATTTCTCTTCCTATTCATTTCCTCTATTAGTCAGTCAATAAGTACATATTAAGTACCTATACTGTGTCAGGCTAAGTGCTGGGTAACTTTTTTATCTTTTTGCTGTTGTTTTTTGTAAATGTTTATCATGAATACTTCAGTCTGAGAGAACCAAGTGTCCTATGAAATAATACTTCTCATCACCTTTGGAAGGATCATAGAACTAATTTTATTTGCCTGTCCAAGAAGAATATGTAGGCTCCCCTTCCATTTAATGACAGCTTCTTTTTGTCTTCTGATTTCATGCATAGCAAAAATGATTAGATTCAGTTTCTTCATTAGTATGTCAATTACATGGTCACTGGCTAAGGATTTCGTATTTTGCATACTGATGACTAAATTAATGTTTGTAAGTAGTCTAGAAACTTGTGATTTATAAGCATTTGAAATATTACCCCCTTAAAGATTTTGGAAACAAATTTCCCTATGCCCTCAGACTTTGCCCTCTCTCTGCTATTGACAGAAGAATCTGAACTATATGACTTTGAAGGTCCCATCCTCCCCTGACATTCTTTTTTCTGTTATTTTTAATCTCAAGGGAAAAAATAAGGAAAGAAAGACTGATTATTAAATAATCAGTACTACTGGGACCTTGGCTGCAGATAAAAGTGATATTCTTCTTTGTCTCATTGAACATTATTAGATTAGGATGAGAAATAAATTTCACCAGTAGTTTCCTTTTTGACTCAGGCAGCTATCCATGATGAAATGGCCCACCAGAGGAAGCAATCTTCCCTGTTCAAATCTCCTAAGGATGACAGAAGAACCATCACCAGTATTATTGCTCCATTCTCCTAAAACTATATAAAGTAATAGACATATAAAGAATATAAAAAGAAGACTGTGAAATTATTCCTAGACATTTGAAATATCTGTATGCTCATTACTCAGGAGATAAAGAGATAAATTAAGATAGAGGAGTTTGGTCTTGTCAAGAGGCTGAATTAGGCTCTTTTAAGTTCTTGCTAGAAGTGGTGCAGTGAATAGAGTGCCAGGTCTCATCTTCCTGAGTTCAAATCCAGCCTCAAACTTACTAGCTGTGTGACCCTCGGCAAGTCACTTAACTCTGCCTCAGTTTCTTCATCTGTAATATTATCTGGAGAAGGAAATGGCAAACCACTCTAGTATCTCTGTCAAGAAAACCCCAAATGGGGTCATGACATGAGGAGTAGGGCATGAATGAAAATTGACTGAATAACAATAATTGGTGCTAGGTAGTTCACCTTCTGGTGTTAATGGAGATCAGTAGGGCATGTTCAGTAGGGGCTCTATCAAGGACTGGTTAAACAAAGAGTCTGAAACTCTGGACATGGAGGAAGTCACTTTCTAAAAAAAATTTGTTTTTAAATAATAAATAGATGTTAAACCTCAAGTAAAAAGTTAGAAGACTTGACCATCTATTCTTCTCCCTTTCCTCTTTCCACAATCACAACCGGTCTTATTCAGGTCTCTGGGCCCTTGACCTTTGCCTATTCCCCCAGCTCATCTCCTCTACTCTGTTCTCACTTGATTCCATATCTAGCCTTGACCCCATAATCTTCCAGTTTAATGTTTCACTTGCCTATCCTTGACTCCTTGACCTTCCCTTGCTACCATTGACCTGCTAATCTCAGTAATCACAACTATCTGATTTCCCTACACCAGATCCCAGCTACTGAGCACATGTGGGAAAAAAAAGCAAGCTGATTCCACTTACTCTAGTTTGAGAGTTTTATTTTCTCCACAACTCCCTATCTAGTTTCCCATGGCAACTGCTCAAAACCTTTTCCTCTCCAGTTACTCCCAGATCCTACCCGTCCCTACCCTTTTCACTTACAGCAGGTTACTTAATCTCCTACTTCAGGAAAAGACAAAGCATTTGTTGGGAGCTTGATAGACTTCACTTCTTTATTTGCAATTCAAAATATTTCTCTCCTATTTCAGAGGAAGATGTACTTCTATTTTTAAGTTTAATCTCTCTACTTTTGCCCTTGGCTTTATCCCCTTTCGCCTCCTCCAGAATCTTGCTCCAACATACATTATCTGTTTCTTACGTATATTTATTGCTACTTCCTCATTTGTTTACAAACACTCCTTTACTAATAAAATATGCCCTGAAATAAATCCTACTCTAAGGATCTGAATACTACCTCTAAGGCTTTGTAGTGCTGTGACCTTGGGCAAGGCATTGACAGGTAGGTGATGAGTGGCTAGAATGCCAGGCCATCACTCAGGAAGACCCTAGTTCAAATCTGACCTAAGATATTTACTAGTTGTGTGACCCTGGGCAAGTCATCTCTGCTTGTTTCAATTTCCTCATCTGTAAAATGGGGATAATAAGAGTACCTGCTTCCCAGGGGTTGTTGTGAGGCTCAAATGAGATAATTATTGTAAAGCGTTTAGCATAGTGCCAAGCACATTATAACTACCACATAAATGTTAGCTATAATTATTTATCCTTCTTGGGCCTCAGTTTCCTCATATTTAAAATGAGTAGATTGAACTAGATTTATTTCATCTCTGAAAAGATGATCCCATCAGACTCTGATCTTTCCCTTGATCCTTTTACCCAATTCAACTACCATTTTTTTTCTCCTCCCTTTTCATTATTCAGAAAATATGAATAACTACTAAGTTATGTAGATGTGGGTGGTTGACATAGCAGATAGAGTTCAGGGTTTAGAGTCAGGAAGATTTGAGCTCAAATTCAACCTTAGATACTTACTGGCTATGTAAACCTGGCACACGGTAGCTACTTAAAAAAGAGACTTCTTTCTTCCTTTCCTTCCTTCCTTCCCTCCTTCCTCTCTTCTTATATTTTTATTTTCCCAACTGCAAATTTTTCTTTTTATGAGGATAATTTACACATAAAAAGAAAGACTCATTGATGAAGGTAGATTTTTCCAAATGCTATTCTCTAACAAATCACATCTTCCTAGTTATAAAATTGAAGGCAAGAATTCTCTTTGCTTTTTGTTTGCATTTGTACTGTATTGATATGCAGTATAGATTAATGTCTGAATCATACCCTTGTTTCACAGTTTGTCAAACTCATCGACTCCTACAATCAGGACCTTTACTCTACCTCAGCCACACACAGCAGTGGCCATATCATTGATTTTTTCGTCACCCACACATTTTCTATGTCTACCATCCATAATTCTGACACTCCTCTACCTGGCTATGACCTCCTGTCCTTTCAGCTCTTCCTGTACGCTACCACTCCTAATATAATTATACATCCTCAACACAAATGCAAGTTACTCCATCCTTTTCTGTTTTCTTAGGTCATCACTCATTCTCTATTCATACTTTTTCTTTTAAAAAATCCTGATTCTTTAATTACTAGTTTAACTTTACCATTTCCTCTTACTCTTTGGCTGCTTATATTTTTTCCTTATTACCATTCATTCCTTTCCAGATCCTATCCTTACATTGCTCCCACCATGTGCTATCTCTGCTCTTGCTTACATGCTGAAAGTGGTTTGGAAATCATAGAGCACCGTACCAATACTGGATATGATCATTAATCATAAAATAATAGTGGTGTTTGATCAGAGGTGATTGCAGTTGTACAAATTTTGCTCTACTTTTTTCACATCAATGTCACTGCTCTTAATACAAAATCATTACTCTTATTTATCATGATCAAAGTCAGCAGTAAGGATAGATAAACATGAACTGATTTATTAAATTATCAAAAGACCTAGGATGAACTAGAAGCCTATTTTCTATTTTTAATCTTGTTATTTTGAGCAACATAATCCTTAATATTTACATACATACACACAACAGTGAACTGAACAGAGATGGAAAAATAAACAGAAATGGATGAATTTATTTGAGTTTTGGAAAAAGCAGTCATTTATTTGGATCACTATAATTCACTTTTGAGTGGAACTATCATTATTAGCATATCTGATACATATAAACAAAAAGAAATGACTAATAAAACTGTTTCTTCCATTGTTGCCCCCAGTAGTAATACAAAGGGACAGGAAGTTAAAGAACTCTAATATTTAAAATTTCTATACTACATTCATCTTTATTAAAAGTATTTCAGTAAGAGCAATAAGAAAACCCCAAGGTGGTCAGAAAGTCCCAGTGTAGGGATCTTGATGTCTAGGGGAACAGAACTCAAACCAGGAAAGTCTGGGTGAAGTACCCATCTGTCTGTGTTGATATTCCAAACTAGAGCTCAGAAATTTGAGGGCTCTGAAACTCAGTTATCTGATCAGCCAAGTCCCAGGATGTGGAGGTCAATACAAGAACCCAGAGGAGCCAGAGGAAGATCCATGCACCCAAAAGTGTATCACAGGGTGGAGCCCGACCTGACACAGAACCCCAATTGAGGGATTAAAGCTTACGAGATGAGTAAATCAAATAAAAATTGAATTGACATTAAAACATTGAATTAAAAAATTGAAACAACAGTGTAAACAAAAGTAACAACTATGAATTACTTAATAACTTTGATCAAAGCATTGACTATCCATGTGTCCAGAGAACCTATCATCAAGCATGACATCCTCGTAGACAGAGAGAGGATGAACACAAGATGTTTTGTGTGTGTGTGTGTGTGTGTGTGTGTGTGTGTGCGCGCGCACATATTCACTGAATGGGTTCCTTTTTGTTTAACTATGCTTATTTATATCAAGGGTTTTCCTTCTCTTTCTTTTTCTAGGTTAATCTGGAGGAATGAATTGGAAAAGTGGGAGGAGGGATGGGTTAGCAATACTGATGCAGAAAAAAAGAGTAACATTTTTTTTCAAATGCACAGAAGAGAACAGAAAGTTCAGAAGAAAACACAGACAAAAATAATGTGTATAATGTATCATATACTTAAAAAAAAGGCAAGTGTTGTGAGATGATTCACAGTTTCATATAGAATCTTCTTTTTGAATTCTTTAGTGTATGGAAATATTCTTTTTTGGGTTTAAGTTCATAATCATAATAAATTTAAGTTCATGATAGAAATAGAATTAAAAATGAGGTGTATAACCCCAGGCAAGATGCTTATCCTTTCTAAGCCTCAGTTTCCTCATTTGAAAAATGGGGATAATAATACTTATACTATCTCCTTCAAAAGACTATTGTGAGAAAATCTTTTTCTTTGAACTCTCAAAGCATTATAGTAATATAAGCTATTATTATTTCTCATCAACATATGTTAGGTATCATAAAATCAAGGTGAACTTAAGTAATTTACTTACTGGCTATCCATTTTGAATAGAATATTCTGAACTGGACAAATCCTTGGTATGGGTGTTTATAGAAGGAACAATTAAACGGTATCTGGAAAAGAGCTACTGAACTAAATGGCAGTTTAAAAGAGGAAGAATCTCTGGTTATGAGATAGATTGCTTACAGAATCTGTACAAATGAGCAGACAGAATATCATTTTTATCAATGATAAACAAATATTAATAATTATTACCCCCCAATTTTTAATTTAAAAGGACAATCTTTTGAAGATAATCTGGAAACTTTTGGAAAAGATACTTTATTTATTTTTTTTAGGCAATTGGGGTTACATGACTTGCCCAGAGTCACACAGCTAGTAAGTGTCAAGTGTTTGGTCTGAGACTGGATTTGAACTCAGGTCCTCCTGACTTCAGGGCCAGTACTCTATCCACTGCTCCACCTAACTGGCCCAGAGAAAAGACACTTTAAAGAATGTTGTATTATTTATGCTTTTTTAAAAATCATTCCTTGACACATTTTAATGCATGTACATGCTCCCAAGATGCCTTCTTGAACAAAGGAAAGAAATCTCAACATAACAAACTGAGTGGACCACATATGCACTCATTTATGCTACAGAGTGGGAAGAATGAATAACAATCTCTAATACCCTGCAATCAGCGGACAAGACAAAATTTCACTTAAGTATAGTGATTCTACTGGCATGAAATGACCACAGTTTTAAAAAAATAAGTTTAATTACATTAGTCACAGCTTAGGGACAAAAGGTGACCTCTGTTTTAAGGGGGAGGTGGACCAAGTTCAATTGGGGGGGGGTGGTTCTGACCCTAAAGAGAGGGGAGAGGAGAATTAGGATTTTCTCTGACTTATTAAACTCCCATTCCAGAATCCTGGGGAAAACATCTTAAAGAAACAGGTATAGCTCATCTGGAGTCTCCCCAAAGGGAGTCTATTACTAGCTATGTCTCCTTGAAGAAAGCTGTCACAAAAAGGACCAGAGATCACTTCTCCATCTTCTTTATGGCCCACAGAGTGGACAACTTCTTGGCTTAGTCATCAGTCCTATTTGGTACAGTCCTTCCCATCGCAGGGATTAAGCGCCAGCCAGGAATCTCTGCTCATGTGTGCCTTTAAGGGGTCAGCATATATATGTCCCTCCCATACAACCAAATCACACATGCCTAACCTCTTGGGGAAGTGCTCCAACCCAATAATCACTCAAAATTACTTCTTCGATTGTGTACTATGTAGTAAAGTGAATAAATACTAGCTTCTCTTGTGCTATGTTTTCCCCTTAGTACAGGCATACCTCACAGATACTGCGGGTTCAGTTCTAGACTACTACTATAAAGCAAATATCACAATAAAGTAGGTTACAGGAAGTTTTTGGTTTCCAAATGTATATATAAAAGTTATGTTTACACCATACTGTGCAATAGTATAATGTCTAAAAAAATCCCAATGTATATAACAATTAAAAATACTTTATTGCTAAAAAAAAAATGCTAACCATCATCTAAAACTTCAGTGAATCATAGTCTTTTTGTTGGTAGAGTGTCTTGTCTCTATGCTGATGGCTGCTGACTGATTAGGGTGGTTGTTGCTGAAGGTTGGGGTAGCTATGATAATTTTTTAAGACAAGACAACAATGGAGTTTCCCATATTGATTGACTCTTTCTCTCACTTGAACACTTAGAGGCCATTAGAAGGTTATTAATTGGCCTAATTGTTATTGTTGTTTTGTATCCAGGAATAGGGAGTCCTAAGGAGAGAGAGAGATGAGGAACAGACAGTTGGTAGAGTAGTCAGAACGTACATAACATTTATAGATTAAATTTACCATCTTATATGGGCGTGGTTCATGGCACTCTCAAAAAATTACAATAGTAACATCAAAGATCACTGATCACAGAGCACCATACAGATATTATAATATCATATCATTAATATAATATAATATAATAAATATATGTTATAGCATATAATTATAAAACATTATAATATAAATATAAATTAATGAAAAAGTTTGAAATATTATGAGAATGATCAAAATGTGACACAGAGATGTACATACGGGTGGAAAAATGGTACTGATAGACTTGCTTGATGCAGGGTCACCACAAACCTTCAATTTTTAAATAACATAATCTCTTCAAAGTGTATTGAAGCAAAGCACAATAAAATAAGGTATGCCTGTCATGACCTCTCCATTCTCTTACTTTTTAATACATGGTCATCATTCATTCATTTATTATTTATTTTTTGGCCTGAACTTGTGATTCATTGGTATAGGAGTCCTCTACCAGTGAAAGTCAGGAAGTATTTTAAAACTTAAGAGTCTTAGATAGTAGACTGAGAACATTGAGAGGTTAATATCTAGCATTTATATAGGGCTTTAAGGTGTTCAAGGCACTTCACAAATATCTCATTTTATTCTTACATCAACTTTATATTATCCCCATTTTACAGATGATAAAAATGAGGCAGACATAGGTTAACTGATTTGCCCAGGGTCACACAGCTAGTAAGTACCTGAGGTAAGATTTAAACTCAAGGTCTGAATCTAGGGCCAACACTCTATTAACTGAACTATCTAGCTGCTTAAGTTAAGTGACTTGTCTGAGGCCACTCAGTCAGTATTTGTCAGAGGCAGGACTTGAACTCATTCTTTTTTACTGAGACCAGCTCTCTATATTAAATACTATCATTTTACATATCCATGTCCCCTAAATTGCCCAGTCCAGTTAGCTAGTGAGAATCCCTACCTTGCTTCAAAGCATATCTGAAGTAACACTTCCTATGGGAAGCCTTTCCTGATCTCCCAAGCTGCCTAAGCTTTCTCATATTGCTTTGTATTTACTTTGTATGTAGTTGTTATATATTGTTATATATATTATGTGTTATATATGTGTTATATATTGTATGTAGTTATATATATTATATGTGTGTTTTATTTTCCCCTAGAATGTAAACTGTTTGAGCATAAGGACTGTTTTGTATTTCTAGTACCTGGCACACAATGATGTGTAGATGTACTTTTCAAGGTATATCAATCCCAAATCATCATTTCATAGTGTCTGCCCCTGCCCAGGTAAGAAGCTTGCTGTATTGAGTGAATGAGTGTTCAATCAATGCTGTTGATTGATTTTTGAGACAAGTTTGGCTCTTGGCCTATTTGGTGACGTTTTCAGGCAAAACTGATTAGTGATAATGCATCATATGGGGGTTTTATCACATAAATAGTGAGGGTGGCATGCATCAATACTTGGCACAGGACCAGTTTCCATATTCGCCAAATAAACTCAGGAGGGTTTGTCTCGATGACAACTGTCAGCATCACAGTTTTCTAAGCAGCCAATATAGATTCTGAATCTGGGTAGTTAGCATAGACAAATTGTATCTCTCTTGTGTGTAGCTATCAGAGAAGCAGAAAATCTTCTAGTGATTATGCTACAATGCTTTCTTACTGTAGATTAAATCCTGATGCACTGTGCTTTAACTTGTAATTAAATGGACCTATAAGGTCATCAGTGTAGTTGTTCCTTCCAATGATGCAGATTGGAAGTCATCCATGCCTGTCCATCTTGTCTGACTCTGATTCCTGGCCTCCAACAAATTCCAGAAACATCTTAGAACACTGTCTAAGTCAACCCTCAATCTTTACCCCAGAATCTTTCTTAATACCTTGTACCTGCCCTGAACTCTTGCAAACAATATATTAACCATACCTTTCTACCACCCATCATCTTTGACCTTCTTCATTCCAGGACTTTCTACAATACTTTTTGGTGATCCACTTGCCTCCCAGCCAATGTCTTAGTTTCAGAGTCTTCCCAGTATTCCTCACTAGCCCTGGATCCTGGCCATTCACCTCCAGCCTCTGTCCTCATTCTAGGACCTTCTCTGGCACTATGGAGGCTGTTCTCCCATTAGATACTCTTCCCATTTCCCCTCTCCACACATATACAATTCTTCAATCTTTCACTACCCCATCCTTGCCTCCAGATTGGATTCCCATGGACCATATTTACACCTGCTCCTACTTGCTCTGAGGGGTATCTTCTGGGGTCTGGTAGGACACAACAATCCATCTATTGCAAGGTTTGATTTTAAGGGAGGACTTTGAATAGCCTAATCACTTGCCTTCCTTAACAGACCATTCTTCCCGATCACTGGTACGCTGCTTGGACTCATTTCTCAAAAAGTAACATTCTCTAATCCCTTTATATTCTTTCTATCTCAGTGATTTTAAATCTTTACCTTTCAATTTATAAACTCTGTTGCCATTCTCCAACTGCCCAACCCCTCAGAACTCTAGTTAATTAATGTTCTGCTACAGATCTTCTTGCGCCTTACACTGGGCTCTCTGAAATGCCTAATCCATAATTAATGAATTTGTTTTCATCTTAAACCTTTTCTTTTCTCACTCTTTCCACCTTCTAAAACTCACGCAACTCTTGATGACATTTTAACCATGACACTCCATGGTTAAAACTTCTGAGAAAGCCATCTACCCTGGTGATTCCATTTCCTTTCCTCTCATTCAATTCTCAACCCTCCGTAATCTGGCTTCTCTTCTCATCACTTAATGGAATCTTTCTCTTCGAAGTTACCAATGATTTTCTAATTGTCAAATTTAATGCCTTCTTCTCAATCCTCACCCTTGACCTCTCTGAAACTTTTGATACTACTGATCACAGTTTCCTTCTGGATACTCTCTCCTCTTTAGCTTTTCATGATAATATTGTCTCTTGGTTCTCCTCCTACCTGTCTGATTATTTCTTCTAGGTCTCCTTTGCTAAATTTTCATTCAGATTATGCCCATAAACCATGACTCTACCTTGGTTTTTCTTTTCTTCCATGCTACCTTGCTTAGTGGTCTCAACTCTCAGGGGTCCAACTATCATTTCTATAGAGTTGATTCTCAAGCCCTAATCTCTATCTTCAGACTCAGTTCCCTATCACTCACTAGCTTTTAAACATCAATAACTGTATGGACTATAGGCATCTCAAACTCAACATGTCCAAAACAGAACCATCTTTCCCCAAAAAATCTTTCCCTATTAACAATTTTCCTATTACTATCAGTCACCACAATCTACCCAGTCAACCCAATTTTCAACCTCAGTGTCATTTTCAACTCTGTACTTTCATTAAACACACACACACACACACGTATACATCCTCTTCTTTCTTCTCACACCAACTCCACCTCTGTTCAGACCTTCAAAACCTCTTGCCTGAGCTGCTTAAATTAATCTCCCTGCCTCAAGTGTATCTCCACTTCAATCCATCTTTCACTCACCTACCAAAGTGATTTTCCTGAAGTTCAGATCTGACCATATCACCTTTCCCCTCCCCTGGTCCCTGTTCCCTCCCAACCCCTGCCCAAACCAATAATTCCCCATTGCTTCTAGGATCAAATATAAAATCCTCTGTTTAGTATTTAAAGCCTTTCACAATTTGTCCCCTTCCTATTTTTTTTTTCATCTTCTTATACTTTACTCCCATCTAAATATTCTATAATTCTGTTACTTGGGACTATTTTCACATAGCATTTATCGCCCAGCTCTGCATTTGAACTGTCTCTTATCTATGTTTGGAAAGTTCTCCCTCCTTACCTCCAACTTGCAAATGTTTAGGTTTCCTTCAAGATTCAGCTCAAATCTCTCCTTCTGTAGGAGGCTTTACCCATTTTCTCTCACTACTAGCTTCTAATATCTGAGATTACCTTCCGTTAACCATATAGCATCATTAGAATGTAAGCTCTTTGAGAAGCCTCTGCCAGGGGTGGGGAATCTGAGGCCTGGAGGCCACATGTGACCCTCTACATCCTCAAGTGTGGCCCTTTGACTCAATCCAAACTTCACAGAACAGTCAAAGTGCCCTGCTTGAGGACTTAGAGGGTCATATGTATCCCTGAGGCCACAGTTTCCCCATCCCTGCAACCTGTATGGACTTTGTGAACTTGGGCAAATCATTGAATCTTACAATATTCCCAGCCTATAAGTTGTAAAATAGGCATCAATTTGCATTGTTGGAAGAAGATTTTTTTTTTCATTTGGAGTTACTAATGTGAATGAAAGTACAGGTGTGATTACCAAGAAAGTAGACTTTGCCTTTTATAAGTCCCATACTGAAGTCTTCCCTTCATGATCGGATCTGACAGACCTTAAGGTGTGACAAAAAAGCTGGCACAGCTTTTGAAAACCCAGAGTAATTCCAAGATGAGGCTTTGGTCAGGTCTAGTGGAGATCAGCTAGAACTAATTGAGGCAAATGTTTAATCAAACAAATACAGATTATTAGACCTAGAAAGAACTATACACATTATGCAGACCTGATTTTTTTGACCTTTTACCAATGAAGAACAAGGCCTAGAGAGTATAGGTGATTTTTCCAAAATCATTCTGCTAGTTAGTTTTCCAGCCAGTCTCAGCCACTAGGCTTTCCATTATAACTATACTTATTTCGTTGTTGCCTCCAATTGTTTGCAAACCACACAATGTTGTATGTCTCCAAGCATTTTCCCCCTTTTCATTGTTTGTTTACATAAAAGACTGGAAACAGCCCACTAGCAAAAAATTAAAAAGACCTCTATCTATGAACCTGACTGCAAGTGATCCCTTGATCATCAGTGTAGAGATTTTTAACTCAGAATGCCTTTTATCCTTTTTATAGAAATAAACAAATTGAAATAAAAGACGGACTCAATTCCCACACTCAAACATAGCTGCTTACAACCCATGAGAATATTTCCTCTCTAAGAAAAGACTTGGTGGATGTTATGTTTATCTCTCCATAATATCAATTAAATAGAATATTCATTTTTATAAAAGGCTTAGTGGAAAAAAAGATTAATAAGGTATCCTCAAGTAATCTCTAAGTTCCAAGAAATATTTTATAATTTTCTTGGATGAATACAATCTTGAAAGCATAGGTGAAATATGTACATTCAACAAACTTTGGTATGAAGAATGGAATGTCTAAAATGTAAATGACATTATTTCCTAATATAGCCATCACAATCATTCTGCTTATGTCTAGTGTTGTCTTATATGCTATTAGCAGAATACTAGAAATTGTCACGTTTCCCTCACTTTTGGACCTAATCTAGCGCACACACAATCTAGCCAGTAAATTTATAAACAAAGTTCATTTTGTTTTTATGGGGAAGATGAATCTGCACTTTATTAAAATTTCAGGTAGAGTAGCTTTCAAATACCTGTCATTGAGGTATAAAGCAATTTAGTTCCACTTGTATAGAGTTCATTGTTTAATTACTAAATCAAGATAGATATGCAAAATTTTGAAAACTACCAAGTAGGCCAAAAATGCGCAATAGTTCATTTCCAAAGCATTCTTGCCTGAGAAACATCAGTAATGTGTGACCTTTTCATAACTGACTTCAATTCAAATAAGAACTAGTGGCATTAAAACATATTCAACATTTATTAAAATAGCATTAAAAGTCAAGCAAAATGCCATGCACAAAAACTCCAATGACCCAAATTCATCCAAATCAGATTTTTTTCCTATTTCCATGCATTAGAACTAGGGGAAAAATGGGACCTCTTGTATTCCAGGTCACTCCAAATATATCATAGTAGCACCAACTTGTGATGTTGAGGATAGTTGGTTGCTATGTGAACACTGATTTCATTCAGTCTTTTGGGGCTTCTGACTATCTAGCACTGTGAAGAGAGAAAAACAATGGGAGTAATGTCTCTTATTAGTAAAACTTGGATTATGAGTATATGTACATTAACAAGTAAGGAAAGTCTAGATTATAAGAAGTAAAAGAGTAGTCCATTAGTTAAAAGACATTCCTTCTATAAGGCTCATAATAGTCAGTGTTAAACTTTGATTCCTCTTGAATTTCTAATGCCATTGAAAGTCTTCTTAACACACATGGGAAAATTTCCACGAACTGCAACAAAGTAAACAGCACCCAAGAAATAAGATGCATGATGGCTACAGCAATACTAAGAGAAGAAAAAAGTGAAACTGTATACTGTCCAATTATAATGACCAAACATGGCTCTAAAGATGAGGTAAGAAAACATACCCCTGTCCTTCATTAGAGAGGTGAGGGAACTACGTGTGTGTGTAATATTTTATACCGTCACATTCTGGTGATGTGCTATTTAGTTTTCTAGAGCTGTTTTTTCCTTCTCTTTCCTTTTATCCTTTGTTTCAAGGGATGTATCTCAGGGTAGGGGGTGGAGGAGGGATATATTTGGGTTATTCCAGGATGTCAGGGACAGGTTGGGGACCTGAAAGCTTTCAGTGTTCCCAAAGTGGTCTGATTCAGGGCAAAGTCTGATTGCTGCCACTCCTGGTCTGAGCTCTACAATTTACTGACCTGGGTTTGGATCTGAATGACAGTAGACTGCTGTTGGACTTAGCCCCTGTCAATCAGCTGCAAAGCTCAGTTAGCTCATTGGGGCAGAATTGTAGGGTCCTTTTTTACCTCAGATTGCTGAACTGGTTAACCCTGTGCTTGCTGGACTAGATGCTGAAAATGAGACTCTCCTCTGCTTCTGATGTCCGAGCCTTTGTGAACATTGAGTCACAATGTTGCTGCTGCTGCTGGCCTTTGGACTTTTTCCCTTCTTGGTACATTGGCCATGGCATCCTTACCCTGGAACTCATGGGCACAGGTCCCCTTCTCACTCCCCTCTGAATCTGTGACCTGGAACTGGGTAGTAGGCAACAGAGCTCCCAGTTTGCACCTGTTCCTGTGGCAGTGACCTGGTATAAGTCTGATGGTGCCCTTTATGGTTCTTGGACCTCCTCTTGTTCTGGTGCATAGCTTCTCCCTGGGTGTAAGAGTGCTCTTCATGTAGGGGTTCCTGGCCAGACCCCATACCCAGTGTCTACAGACCACTGTCTTCGTCTCCGTATACCAAGTTAGTCTGGACAAATGAATCGAGATGTTTTTTTCTTCTGAATCTCCCCATCAGGTTTCCATCTAATACATTTTCTACATCTGTTTAGAGGAGTTTGTAGAGTGGACCTTGATGTTTTGCTTCTCATCCCTCTGCCATCTTGGCTTCTGAGGCATGTATTTGGAAATGATATTTGTACAGTGTTTAGCACAGTGCTTGGCACATTCTTGTTGTTCAGTCGTGTCCAGCTCTTAGTTATTCCATGGACCAATAATGTCCATAGGGTTTTCTTGGCAAGGATGCTAGAGTGGTTTGCCATTTCCTTCTCTAACTTGGCACATAGTAGACATTTAATAAATGTTCATTCTCTTCCTCCCTTTTCCCTTATAAAAACAATAACTGCCCATTTAAAAACTCTGCTTCGATTACTAAAACTCTAAAAGCAATAGGGATAAATTTCCTTATAATAAATAAACTAATTCAGTACAGAATTAGTGCAACTGCTTTCTGAACTTGCAGCTAGGTAGCATAGTGAATAGAACCCTGCATCTACAGTCAGGAAGATCTGACTTTAAACAGGACCCTTGGAACCTACTAGTACATGACTCTGAGCAAGTTCCTTAATCTCTGTGTCTCAGTTTCCCTATCTGTAATATGGGGATAGTAAAAAACCCTATCTCCCAGGGTTGTTGTAAGGATAAAAACAAATAATATTTGTAAGGCACTTTGTATACCTTAAAGTGCCATATAAGCATCACTTACAAACTTTCTGGCAATTTGTGAGACTGTTTTTAGTACTATAACTCCTAGTGAGAATTGCTTTTAGAGGTCTAGAATTCGGTATGCTTTTCTGATATAGGAAAACACAGCACAAAAGGGTATCATTAAACAATTAGACAGTAGTGAAGGATGAGAATAGTGATTTACAAATTCAGTACTAGTAATTAATTAACTGGATAAATAGCAGGTGAGGTCAAGTTCACTGCAGGAAATCCCTGATTTTCTTTCACCTTATTACAGTATGGGCACCCACATGCAACTGGATTCCATAGTCTGGGGTACTGAGAACAGAACAATGAGATCTAAGCTCCATACAGCTTTCTTTTTCCTAAGAAGTGGCAGGAGATCAGGACTCCAAGGAGCTGAAAGGGGAAGACCCCAACATACGCTGCTGCTTAGGGTGAAGCTCTCATTAATGCTTCTTTCCAGTGTAAAAGTAATTACTGGAGGAAGCCATTGATCCCAGTGGTACATTAGGGCATTTGAAATTAAGCTAAATTCCAAATAGAATTCAGTGGCTGTCAGGACCTTGGAAGTGGGCGTGGGTATTGTTAGAGAGGAAAGGAACAAACATTTATTAAGTGCCTACTATGTGCCAGGCGCTGGGCTCATTTGTTTCCTTCCCTTTCTTTATAAAAAAAAAAAAAGACATCCATTTAAAAATCCTCTGCTTCAACAGCTAAAACTCCAAAAGCAATAGAGTTTATACACAACTTTTCACAGCAACCCTGGGAAGTAAATGCTTTTATGATCCCTGTTTTACAGATGAGGAAATACAGTAACACAAGAGAAGCTCTAGATGTGATTAGCATATGTTTTAGGTGAATATTTCATGTAAGAGAAGCTGTGAGGGTATTTGTCTATTTCCTTTGTGCCTTTATGTCTTTGTTTGGTTTTTCACCACGGGGTTCTAACCTATCTTTCAAACCCTGTTACACATATCCCCTTCCTTACCCTCTACAATCCAGTCAAATGTACCTTTTGGCTGATCCGCATTACATGACATTCTATTTCCTGTCTCTGTGCTGGCTGTCCCCACCCCTGAAATACTCTTCCATCCTCGTTTTGTCATAAAGTCCTTTGTATTCTTCAAAACTCTGCTCAAGTGAGCTAAATGAAGGCTTTCCTGATCCTCTACCTGATGGGAGATATCCTTCCTGTACCTCTCCCATTTGCCTTTTATAAATTTTGTACATCCATATTTACCTGTGGATTATCACCTGCAATATGATCTAATTTCTTTGAAGTTAGGTATTGTTTCATTCTTATCTTTTTAACTTCAGCACTTTAGAAAAATACCTAGTCCATAGTAGGCACTTAATAAATAATTGTTGATTAGTTGACAACAGAAAAGAGGAGTGAAGGGCCTAGGAAGATTTAAGGCAACAGCTTGTGAGAACTGCCTTCCTTCTAAGGCCTCTTTGCCTTTTTCTTTTTGAAATAGAGAGATATAGTGGGGGATTATCAAATCCAAATACAACTCTGGAAACTCTTCGCTTAGTACGAACATGCAAATCTATTAAAAATAACAAGAAAGAGGGAGAGAGAGAAATGGATTTAATTTCAAAGGAAGTGGGTTGGAATTCTAGCTCTACAACTCATTTACCTCCAGCATATATCTATATCAACATCACTTCACATCTCTGGGCCTCAGTTTCCTCATCTGTCAAATGAAAGACTTGGACTAGACCTTTGAGGTCCATTCCAAATCTAATCTATGATTGTAGAAGAACAAACTGAAAATAAACATGGCATACAGTGGATATGAAATCCAGCCTTAGAGCTTGAGTTTCCTCATCTGTAAAATGAGGTTTATAGGTCCTATCTCCAAGGGTTCTTGTGAGGATCAAACAAGAATGTATCTAAAGCACTCTGCAAACATTAAAGCACTGTATAAATGTGAGGCATTAGTATTTGTGTCAAGACTGTGTATTCATTCAAAGATGATGTGGACACATAATTGTGTGGTGTTTCCTTCCCCCAAGGAGAGGTCCTAATCTCTTTCAGCATGGATAGGATGGGCATTGTGCTTTTTTTTTCTGAGAAAACATCTCTGTCCTAACATAACAGGAGATTTTTATTTGACTTTAGAAGAAAGGAGGAATCACTTGGGAGTCCTGAGAAGGGAAGAGGTATGATCAAAATTACATTTGATGAAAATGTTCCCTACCACTACATGAGACATAGGTTGGATGAGGGAAAAAATGGAGAAGGCATTTTCCCAGATCAACATCTCATTTATCTAGGAGGGACGAAGGGAGAAGGGAAATACAGAGGAACAGTTGGCAAGCAGGGAGACTAGGGAAGATGGAGAAGAACAGTTTTATGATATGAACCACTCTCTTATGCATTATTTTCCAGTAACTCTGGACAAGTCAGGTTTCTCTTCTTCCAGTGGGTTCTGGATGCAGGAAGAAATGCTGGGAGAAACATTCGCACTACCAGGGGTGTGCTGGAGACAGCTTGAACTGACTTTCAAGAATAAATTTTAAAATTTTTAATGTGAGAATTTATGGCTCTGAAATCAGCAAACATTGCAAATTAGGACTTCATTTGTTGTATTGTTGATTGTCTAGGACTAAGAAAGTGATGGAAAAATGATAATAATACAGATTGAACTTAAAAATGTGTCTTTCTGTGAATTTCCTCCCCGGGAAAGGCAGTTCTTAAACAGTTAGCAGCACACAACTAGCACTAACAAACATTTCCTAGTTTTCTGAGAGTTTTTGTGAGGAAAGATTGTTTAAGGTCTTGGGGAAGTTCACAACTTCTTGGCAAACAGCAGCCATGTCTAATTCAGCTCTGAATCTTTCTTGGTGCATAATGTTGCATCTTAGTATTAAATGGAAGCTCAAAAAAGTTTTGTGAAATGAATACATTATAGAATAAATGAAACTAGCGATATATCTTCCTGCTAAATGGGGAGGCAAACCTTGGACCTAGTGTATACCACTATTAAGCTTATTCTCCAAGGAAATTGAAGAAAGAGGCAAAGAGCTTTTATGTACCAAAATATTTATAGCAGCTCTTTTTGTGGTAGCCAAAAAAGTGGAAACTATTCTTTATTGAGAATAGATAGCTAAGGAAATTGTGGTTATGAATGTAATGGAATATTTCTGTGCCATAAGAAACAACAAAATGGATGGTTTCAGAAGAAACCAAGAAGATTTTTATGATCAGATGCAAAATGAAGTAGGCAGAGCTAGAACAAACAACGTTACAGGGACAGCTAGGTGGTGCCATAGTGCACAGAGCAGCAGGCCAGGAGTCAGGAAGACTCATCTTCCCGTGTTCAAATCTGACCTCAGACACTTACTAACTGTGTGACCCTGGGCAAGTCACTTAACCTTATTTGCTTCAGTTTCCTCATCCATACAATGAACTGGAGAAGAAAATGGCAAACTATCCCAGTATCTTTGCCAAGAAAACCCCAAATGGGGTCACAAAGAATCAGGAGTGAATGAAAAACTACTCAAAAAAAAAAAAACATTGTAGAGAAAAATAACTTTGAAAAACTTTAGAACTCTGATCAATTCGGCATTAAACTGATGTTCTGAAATTATGATAGTAACCTTGAGACAGAGAAGTGATGGGCTTAAGATACAGAAAGAGACATACCTTCTTTTGGAATAGCTAATGTGAGAATTAATTTTGCTTTTTCATGTAGTTATTCATTGAGGGCTTTTTGGGGGGACTTTTTTGGTTTTGTTTTTAAATTTGCATAATGGGAGGAGAAGGGAAAAAGGAGAGAGAGAGAGAGGGAAAGAGAGAAAGAGATTAATAATAAAAAAGAGATTTGTCCTATGACACACTACATTTCTTTCAATAGGAATAGTTGTTGCATGACAATGTTGCTCTGAATTTAAACTCAAGCACTGAATCATACCACCAAAGATACTACATTAAGTATATTTCAATGCATTGCCTTAACATGTAACACCGCTATTGATATTGGGGTTATTGAGGAATGAATGAATGGAGATTATTTACTGAAGAAAAATGATATGTTGTATACTGGATTTAAAGTGGATTCCATTCATATTTCTTAATCATTCTATTGCTAATCTACATATTCTGTGTGATAAAATTAAAAAAAACAGAAAAATAGAAACGGAGAAATGAATAATATCAGTAATAATTATGCCTCATCATTTAACCATCATTTAACCATAATTAACTTTATGGGTTATCTAATCTGATTCACAGTAATCCTGTGGGATTGGTGAAGTAACCCAAAGCCTCAAGGGATCATAGATTTGATCTGGAAAGACCTCTGAAGCGATCTTTTCCAACTCTTTCTTTTTATAGACAAGAAAAGAAAGCCCAGAGAAATTGTAACTTACTCAAGGTCATGCATTAATTCACTTATTCAACATATGCAGAGTACTATGTTAGACTACCTTAAGGAATTTATACTCTGTTGGGGTAAAAAGCGACATGTATACAGATGAATAAATACAAATATATTCAAAGTAAATATGTCATTATTTTGGGGAGAGGTGATTTAAAGGCTTTATTGACTGGGGGGTTCAGAAAATTCCTTGGGTAGCAAGTGAAACATGTGGTCTAATAGGTGGTCTGATATAGAGACAGGTAACCCTTTTATCTTATTGACCCTTAGTTACTAATAGTAGAGGATCTTAATGGGATTTCAGGCAAGGCTTGTTTCATTTACTCTGTAAATATTTCCTCTTTCTGAACAGGAGAGACCTGAAAGTCCTCCCCAAGACAGAGCCTCAAGAATTTTTACCCTGGTGTCAGAACAATTGGCATTGTTGCTGCTTGGACCATAAAGTCTATGATAACCCCATTGAGCATCCTATAAATGACACAAATAAGAGGGATGTAAATGGAAAAGATTGTGTTTGCACTTCAGAAAGTTTTATACAGTGTATCCTGTAGAAAGTCTAGTGCCAAATGACTTTAAAGATGCTATTATCATATTAATAACCCTCTCTACACTCTGAAAGCTTGGCACTCTTTTTTTTTTTAAGGCAATTGGGGATAAGTGACTTGCCCAGGGTCACACAGCTAGTAAGTGTCAAGTGCTTGGTCTGAGGCCAGATTTGAACTCAGGTCTTCCTGACCTCAGGGCCAGTGCTCTATCCACTGCGCCACCTAGCTGCCCCTTTTATCTTTTAAAAGCCTACATGTATCTCAGAGAAGACCAATTATATTCCCATAATCCATTCATTTAATGTGATGAACTCTGAAATTTCTCAATGTGTAGGAGATAGAAATCCAGACTATCCAAGTTGTCTCAAAAGTTAGCCAGGTCAGAACTGGCTATTCACAGAGACAGATACCCCTGGGATGCAAAGATGCTGATGTCTTCTCTATTCAGTAAAATCATGTATAGTAGTAGCTAACGTGCAGGGAGGATAAAGAATTGGAGGACACTCAATCCATGGAAAAATAATTTCTCTGTTTTTATGACATTTTCAAAGGTCTGGGGAAGGATGAATGTGGCAAGATTGATTTACAGTAATGGTTTGGTCCACATAGAGTTCCATACTGGGCAATACAGAGAGTCAGGGGAAAATGCAAATATCATAACTTTGTTAATTGTTTTAGCATGCATTTCTTCCACATGTCTGAAAGTAAATGTAATTGAGGGTTGTGGTTTCTGTGGCATGCCCAAAAATCATTGTGACTAACAATCGTATTTGAGGGAGGAGAGCAAGCAGAGTAAAAACCATGAAATATAATGAAATGGAACGTCTTCTATCTTCTAAATTTTTTCTTTGTGGAGGAAATGTTTTAGGTTATTTAATTGTGTTTTTGGCAGTCATTTTAATGGCATTCCTGGTTAGATATTCTTCCTCTGATCATGAATAAAGTACACATCTTAGACTGGAAGAGATCTTAGGCAATCTCTGTTTCTACTTCTTAATTTTACAGATGAGGAAACTGAAGTATACAGAAGTTGAATGAATGTCAATGCTCTTCACACTATACCAGCCTTAAAAGCATATACATTTTTTTTAAAAAATAGGATTTAAATTTTATGGAAATTCTCTTAAGCATCAGATTTCTCCCCAAATCAGAAATATGAAAAGAAAACAATACCTTCAGTCCTTTAGATATGATAAATGATAAGTATTTTCCATAAACAAATACCAGGAAATCTCAGGACAAGTTTGAGGTTGTCTTTACTTCATCTTGTTGCACCAAGTATCACAAACCTATAGAAAATTCTAAATCTCCACCTTAAGGCTTCTTTTGGCTTTTTGGATTGAATACCTACCTGGAGTCGGGAAGATTCATCTTCCTAAATTCAAATCTGACCTCAAATACTTACTAGCTGTGTGATCCTGGGCAAGTCATTTAAGCTTGTTTGCCTCAGTTTGCTTATCTATAAAATGCGCTGGAGAAGGAAATGGCAAAGCACTCTAGTATCTCTGCCAAGAGAACCTCAAGTGGTGTCAGGAAGAGTCAGACGCGACTGACTGAAAATTTTTGTGATAAAAGTTTAATGCTTTCCAGTTAACACAAGTTAACACACACACACACACATATGTACATGAGCTATGCACACATTGTTTAATCCTTAAAGTAATTAATCAATTTACTACATGAGCATTACAGAACCCAGAGATAAAGTAGATACAGTAGGAACTTGAAATCTTCCTGATCTATAATTGACTAGAAATGCTATTAAAACAATTTCCTGGTATTTTAGTTTTCTGAAAATTGAACTGTCACAAGATCTTTCAATAGCTAGCACATGGCACCCAGGATACCACACATGTATTACCATACTATTTTGAGGCAGGGCCTGTCATCACTTTACACTATGTCCTTTTTAGGCTTTTAACCTTTTCCACACCATGTGTATAGGGGTCATATGAGAATTGGGTTTGTCACATTTAGGGCCAACAATACCAAAAAAAAAAAACCAAAAAAAAACTGGCCCAACCTATGGTGAAGGCCTGACTCTAGGAGGTTGAAGAGGGTATTCCCTCAACTGGTAGAAAAGACTAAATTGGCTATCCCTTTTGTTAGTGCCAGATGGAAGGATGCCAAGATATTATTGGAAACATATCAGGAGAAGAAAATCAAAGAATAGTGAGGGGATTCAGGGAGAAAATAATGCAGAAAGACAGAGAATATAGAAAAAATGGTATCTGGATATGGGGAGAGAAGGAGAGAATTTGGAACTCGAAGTTCTGAAAAAAAAAAACCAAATGTTAAAAATTGTTTTTATGTGGAATTGGAAAAAAATAAGAATATTATTCAAAAAGAAAAGGAAAAAAAAGAACCAAAAAAGCAATATCATAAGAGATCAGGAGCGATGGTCAGATAAAGGAAGAAAGATACACAATGCTAAATATAAAAGGTTGAGCTAGCAGAAAGAATACTTAACCCAGTCCAGCAACTATTCCATCTCTTGGCTGATTGGAATGATATGTGCACATACAGAAATTAATTTTCCAGAAACCTTTTTTGTTTTCTAAAAGCTCCAAGCTTGAACTTAATATTTAGGAATCTTCATATCCGTGTTTTATTATTGTTATAACCGTCACCGTTTTATTTTTATTGTCCTTTCAGTTCTTATTCTGCCAAGTTTCTCCTGAAGAAGAAACACTGAAAAAGTAGCAGAAATTAAACAGAAGTGTCTAGATAAGAGTTCATATAGAGTGGGCATCAATATGCCAGAACACAATGAATTAAGACAGAAGTAGCAGGACAAGGCTGAGGTATCAAACACACAGCCTTCAATAGTCCCGAATAAGGCTGAACCAGATTAAAATATAATTGGGAAATATTTCACAAGATAAATAAAAAATATAATAGAACATAGATAATGTAACTATGTGGTTTTCTACGTCAATATATGGTCAGCAGAGATCTTTGTATAGAGTTTAGTAGCCCTGTTTCTATTTGAATTTGAAACTACTGGTATAAAGGAAGTTATTGAAGAAATGGATAAATTCTTTGAGGGCAGAGACTAATTATTTTCCCCTCTCATCTCTGTTGCCTAGTATAGTTCCTGGCCCAACATAGGCACTTAATCAGAGCATATTGATTGTTGACATTATGAGTTTTAAGATAAAATGTTTAAAAAAGTTTAAAAGGAGAATGCATAATAAGTATGTATTTTAATTCTAACACCTTAATAACTTCTAATATACTGATATGTATTTCAATTACTATCATATAATGGTCTGTCCTAAGAAAATTTTGATATTAAAAAGGGGTCCTCAGAAGACAATGTTAAGAAACACTAGTGAAATCGAAAAGCCAACTGAATTTAGAGGTGGAGGTCATGGGTTCAAATCAAGCAAATGTGTCCTTGTGCTTAGTGTGTCAAAATATCTAGTCCATCTCTTGCACATCAGAAATGAACTAAGATTAAAAATCTCTGGTCAGCTCTCAGATCTGTCCTTTCTCCCATTTTCATCTCAATCCTTTCCCCACACTTAATAGTATTTTATTTTTTCCAATTACATGTAAAGATAGTTTTCAACATTCACTTTTATAAGATTTTGAGTTTCATTTTTTCTTCCGTCTCCTCACCCCTCCCCAAGACAGCAAGTAATCTGATATAAACTATACATGTACAATCATATTAAACATATTTCCACATTAGTCATATTGTGAAAGAAGAATCAGAACAAAATGGAAAAACTACAAGAAAGAAAAAAAGAGAGAAAATAGTATGCTTTAATCTGCATTCAGAATCCATAGTTCTTTCTCTGGATGTGGATAGCATTTTCCATCATGAGTCTTTTGGAATTGTCATAGATCATTGCATTGTTGAAAAGAGCTAAGTCTATCAAAGTTGATCATCACATAATGTTGCTGTTACTATGTACAATGTTCTTCTGGTTCTGTTCACTTCACTCAGCATCAGTTCATGTAAATCTTTCGAGGTTTTTCTGAAATCTACCTGCTCATCATTTTTTTACAGCACAATAGTATTCCATTACATTCACATACCACAACTTGTTAAGCTGTTCCCCAATTGATTGGCTTCCCCTCAATTTCCAATTCTTTGCCATCAGAAAAAGTTGCTATAAATATTTTTGTACATGTGGGTTTTTTTCCCTCTTTTATGATCTTTTTGGGATACAGACCTAGTAGTAATAGTATTGCTGGTTGATCCTTTTATAAAGTTCAAGGTTCCGTTGTCACTTGTACAAGGTCAGGGAAACTATTAGGCCAGCATTTTGAGCATGGCATTTGTCAAGACTCATGCCAAACTCCAATCTGTGAACCAAGAGTAAAGATTAAAGAAAAGACTGTTACTACTTAGAAAAAAAGAAAACAAAACAGCAATATGATGACCGATTATATTTGATTCCTTTTAAGTCCTTGCTTTTGGTTTTTGCTATTTGATATGTAGTCTACCAACCAACGTTGGAAAAATGGGAAAGGAGTTTTGTTCCTGTAGTGAAGAAAAAAGCAGTTTTCTAGCAATGTTTATATCACTCTTATCCATCCCCCAACCTCCTCATGCAAAATCTGGCATGCAACTTTTCTGGGAGATTATAATCAGCATGTAGCTATGTACAATGAGTGGGGTGAGCAAGTTTGTGTCATGCTAATTATATATTTCGATAAAGTTTAATTCTGGAGATGGTCTCACTGATGCAATAACTAAATTTCAGCAGAAATAAATTATAACAAAACTATCAAGCATTCTGAGAGCAATTTTGGGGGGTGATAACCCAAGTTAAAATGAACTGAATACAAATATGAAACAATTCAACCACAATATATGAAAAGACTGACAAGGAACTCTAGTACATCCAGGCCCATGCCAAAGGACCATAAGTTGCTTCAGATCATTAAGAAACAACCTGTTAAGACGGACAGAAAGGAGACCCCACAATTTCCCTCATTTTCTTATTCTATGCTTTAACAATTCTTAGAATCATAATGATAAACTTGGTAAAGAAGTCAAATCTCTCTCTTTAAACTAGATGAGACAGATATTCAGCCAGATTGTGTACTATGGGGTGCAGGACACAGAGCAATTTACACTGTCTGCAATCACTTTTTCCATAATATTTTTGAATAGGAGAAATCAAGTTAAAGCTAAAGCAAAAACAACCCTGATGGGACTTAGATGTCACCAAAAGGTAGAGAGACTCATTGATGAAAAGCAGGGGGTGAGCGTCATGGTTTCCTTAGTGATATAGAGGAATGGTGTGATTCTGGGCTGATCCTATGTACTTCAGCCTTAGGTTCTATATTTAGCACCAACTGACAAAGGCGTTTTTTCCTCCTGCCCTGATTCTTCCTTGAGTTCACTGCCCAATTCCAGAAGCACTGAGAAGCACAGGACCTGACAGTATCACCCTGATTCTTTCCAGCCTAGAGATGACTGTAACGGCTTTATATGTTGCTGCCTTAACATTCTTCATACCCTTTCTATTTTCCAGATTTTGGCACCATGCCTCAGCTGTCATCTTACCCTAGGAATTTTCTCAGTCCTTGGGCCACTTCAGAAATATCCATCTGTCCCTGAAGACACTGTATGTCCTAGATATTCCTCTGCCATACAGGATCCCTTATCCCTTTAATGAGTTCCTTTCTGGGGTCTCTGTTTTGGAGCTAAGCCTATGAAAGCCAGCCTTCATTCTCCTTCTGGCTTTGATTTTGACCTTCTGGACTTTGACACTACATACCATTTACCTCCTCCATTCCCATAAGTACCCTTTGGTAAGTACTTATGGTTGGTATCTTCCTCTATTCCTTGCTTTTCAGTTGCCCTTTTTTAAATTATCTTCACTTGTTAAAATGTAAGCTCCTTGAGGGAAGAGGCTGTCTTTCTTTTTGCTTATATTTGTATCCCCCGCCCTTAGCACAGTGCCTGGCACATAGTAAATGCTTCTTGCCTTGCCTTTCCAAAGAAAACACTGATCCAGTGGACAAGCTGCTTTTCCTGATTTTTTTTTGTTTGAAGGGAAAATGGTTAAAGACTGGAAGTACCTTTTAAGTTCATGAAATCCAAATCTTTCATTTTGCAGATATCGAAACTGAGGACCACAGAAGTTAAGTAATGTGTCTAAGACCACACACTTAGTAAATGTAAGAGCTAGAATTCTAACTCTTTTCCTCTGGTTCCAAATTCAGTACTTTTCCCCCACTATATCACACTTGAGACTCAAGAAACCAGTCCTACCATGCATGGTGAACACTCAGAGCTCTTAGGTTTCTGTTTACATATACCAAGCATGAAAATCTATATACAGAACATACATAGTAAGTATTGAACAAATTCAGATATAAATACAGTAAAGGAAATTTCTTATGTTACATGTATTTTTGATGATGAATTCTGAAGTAAAAAATACTTATTTTATCATCGCTCTTGAGTGATGTGAATTTTGAAATAATTTGTATAATATGAGGCAGCAATAAAATATGATTTGCCTGAGGAGAAAGATGAAGAAGGGGAATAACAAGAAATCATTAATTGGCTTTTGATTGTGTATGGTGGGCTATGGATTTACTCTTCCAATCACACTGGCAGGTTAGGCCCCCAAAAAGAGACTATATTTTCCCTTCTTGGTTCTAGAGGATTATGAGAGATTGAAGAATGGTTTTATACTTCTGTCAAAAAAGATAATATTTGTAAAAAGTGCTTGTGCCTGGAACAAAGTAGGTGCTACATAAATGCTCATTTCTCTCACCCTTCCCCTTTCCCCCTTAATTTGGTAACAGAATTATTATTTCCAATCCTGTTTCCTCAAGTGGCTTATAGTTTCTAGATGTTGGTGTGCATTACTTAAGTTCTCAGTATACTGCCTAAGAGTGTCAGCCTTTAAAATAGGTTTAATTATGTAGATAGTAACCTAACTTGTACATTTTACATATGGAACACTACTCCTCTATTTAAGAAAACACATGAGCTCTATTTTGGTTGTAAAATAGGCCATCATGCCTAAAGCTTGTACCCCTCATTTAAGTATAGTTACTAACTGACTAGACAAATTGAGCAATAGAGTCAGTTTGGAAGAGCCAATTAATATTAGACTTGGAGTCAAGGAGACCTGAGTTCAAATCCTTCCTTTGATACTTACTATTTGTGTGAAGCTGGGATGGTCATTTAACTATTGAGCTTTAGTCTTGTCATCTATAAAATGGGGAATAGCACCTACCTTCCAGAGCTGTTATGTGAACCAAAGGAAATGATGTTCATAAAGCACTTTGAAAACCTTTCTTTATGTTAACTATTATCATAATTATTGTTTTCTTGACATTAGAGAGAATGTCAAGGGAAGGTGGGGCAGCTAGGTGGCACAGGGGATAGAATACCTAGTCTGGAGCCAGGAAGACTCATCTTTCTGAGTTCAAATCTGGCCTCCCATACTTAAAAGTGTGTGACCCTCGGCAAGTCATTTAACCTTGTTTGTCTCAGTTTCTTCATCTGCAAAATGAGTTAGAGGAGCAAATGGCAAACCACTTCATTATCTTTGCCAAGAAAATACCAAATGGGGTCACAAAAAGTTGGACATAACTGAAACAGCTCAACAGTAACTAAATGGAGCGTATCGATTATTCACTAATGACCCCTTACAGTCATCATGAGACCAATTAAATCCTTTTCCTATCACATATTTCTTGGAAAATATACTTTATCTCACTTCTCTTTTACAATTCTTCATTTGTGTTTTGCTACAGTTTCCTCATGCCCAAAGTGTATATCTCCATTGTCCTCTGGGTAATACTCAATTTCAGTTCTTGGGGATTAAAGTGTTTTATGTTGCAGTCATATAACACTGAAATAATATTGTTATTAAAAAGATAAACAGGGGCAGCTAGGTGACACAGTGGCTAGAGCACTAGCCCTGAAGTCTGGAGGATCTGAGTTCAAATCCAAGCTCAGATATTTACCAGTTGTGTGACCCTGGGAAAGTCACCTGACCCTGTTTGCTTCAGTTTCCTCATCTATAAAATGAACTGGAGAGATAAATGGCAAATCACTCCAGTATCTTTGCCAAGAAACCCCCAAATGGGTTCATAAAGAGTCAGACATGACTAAAAACGACTAAATGACAACAAAAAATGAATTTTGGATAGATGATTTCTAATGTCATTTTCAGCCCTATGTCTATTTTTCTCATTTGTCTCCTCAGCTCCAAACAAAGGGCCTTACACATGGTAAGGCATGTTTCCTTCTTCCCTGAGATTCCTCATCCCAGAAATGGGATTAATAATACTTTCTCATCCTAGAGATTTCTCTCCCTCTACCTAACCTTTCAAAGGATGGATGTAATGAATCCTTAAATGAAATGTGGTTCAATGTCATGTCTATTCTCTTTTTATATTATCTTTTCCTTTTGATTTGCACCTATCCCTCCATTATCACCATATCTCAGTGATGCTCTTGAAGGCCTCTTTACCTCCTGGATCATGTTTGCTTATTACTCATACTCTACTCATGGGCATGTAGGCGTATGATGCTACAATCTGTATTTTTGCCCCTCAGTCTGGATATTTTCTTTTGGGCATCACTGCATCTTTTCTGTATTATTTTTCTCCTATGCTATTCCTGTTATTTTTTTTTTTAAGGAACTAGTTTAGCAGTTGTATCTGGGCAGTTTTCTTCTTCCTGTTCCATTTTCAGTTTAAAGAAATCTGGATCAGATTAGTCAGTCTCCAGGCAAATACATTCTTCCTGGTTTTTGTTAGATTCCTCTTCTCTTCCCCCAAGGCTGTCATTCCCATATCATAAGCCATGCACCAGGAAATCAAATGCTATTTTCCAGAACTGCCTTCTGTGTCTGATGTTCATATTCCACATTTTACTTTCTTTCTTACCACCCCTCCTTTTGAATGGCAACAGAGATGAAATACCACTTGTATCCCAAAGATCTTCAGCTTAGTGGCCAGGATTTTATAATCTCTAGAGATGTTTTCCAGGTTCTTTCTGGTGATGTCATTTGCTCCCATGTATGTGTAAGAAATGAGTAGCCGTGGTTAGAAGGTCTGAGAAATTTTGGAGCCTCTATATCTCATATCAAATATATAGGCCAGGTCACAGAGTACCCTTTTAAATATAATTTTAATTCAATAAACATGTATTTAGTGCTTCCTCTATGCCAGGGACTATGCCAAATGCTTTACAAATATTTTCTCATTTGATTCTCACAACCCCGAGAGGTAGGTGTTATTATCCTCATATTATAGTTGAGGAATCTGAGACAAACAGAGGTTGTGACTTGCCCAGGGTCACCCAGCTATTTAAGTGTCTAAGGCTGGATTTGAACTCAGATCTTCCCAACTCCAGGCTCAGCACTCTATCCACTGTTGCATCTAGCTGTCCTCTGAGCAGAGATGTGTTCTCAAGAGGGATAGTATGCTCCTTAATACAAAATTCTGGTAAAGTCATATAATCATTTCCATTGACAAAGAAAAAGGGAGAAGAAGTCTGAAAGAGATAGATGGTTATATAAGGAACTTAACAAACTCAGATTTTGAAAAAAATTGATAATAGAAGGAATAGAGGCATTAACTGAGGATCAATTGTGAGGGGTGGTGAAATCCTGCAAGAATAGTATCAGGAAGGCAAGAATAGTCTGAAAATTGTAAAAGAGCTATTTTATTTTTTTTCTCTTTTGCCATGATTGAGGTGAATGGAAGATTAATGAAAGGATTGCCTGCTGAATCCTATTTCATTTCTGTTTCCTCAGCAGGAGGAATAACTGGGATGGAGAGAAAAATATATTTAATAAAGCATCATCTTTGAATTTAAGGGAATAATAGAGATCACTTGACTTCTTGTTTAATCTTCTTTCAATTCACAAGCATTTATTTTTTCTTCTTCTGCTTCCCTACACAATGGTGAAAAAAGAAAAGAGAAAAACAAAACCCTTTCCTACATATTTATAGTCAAGCAAAACAAGTCCCCGCATTGACTATGTCCAAAAATGTATATCTCATTTGGCATCTTGAGTCAATCAGCTCTCTGCCAGAATGTATGTAGCATGCTTCATAATAGATCCTATTGGCCTTTTAGAATCATAGTTGGTTCCCAAGTCTTTCAAAATTGTTGGGTTTTACAATGTTTTTGATATATAAATTGGTTTATTGGTTCTGCTCTCTTCATTTGGTTTTCCAAAATCTTCTAAAAGCCTACATTCTTTTTCTTATTCCACTCTATTTCTACTCCTGGTCTAGGTAGAATTGTTGATGGGTAATCTTTGGTACTTAAGTAGCAACTCTTCTCTTTTTTTTTTTCTGTCTCTGTCTCTATCTCTCTCACTCCCTTACTGCTTCCTTTCCCTCATCCTTTCTTTAAATTGTATTGATATCTGTTGTTTTTTATGCTAGTTTCTAGCATATGTATACCTCTTACCCTCATACTGATTATTCCTTTGTAACAAAGAAAAAGTTAAGCCAATCCAACCAGGACAGTGACTATAAGGGACTTTGTAGGCAACATTTCATCTATTGAGAATAGGAAAGTGTGCTTCATCTTTTACAGGACCAAGATTGGTCATTATAATTAATTAATTTGACTCCCTTTTACTGATATTTTCAATTATGTTACTGTATACATAATAAGCATTTCCTAGAGCTTAGTAACTGGAGAACTAAAAAACAAAACAAATAAACAAACAAAAAATCCTTTCTGCCATATGCTACCTCACTGAACACCTAAGTGTCCCTTTTTTCAACTATTCTATCTAGTTCTTAGAAAAATGAAATGAATATTTCTCATATTTATCCATTAATAATTGATTCTTAGACCATAAATAATCCCTACCCCACAGGGTTGTCGCAAGGACTTATAGGCTATAAAGTGTAAGACATGCAACCGGTGCCTATGGATTTCTTGCCATCTGGAGAGGGGTAACACATTGCTAGAGGATGAAGCTGTACTAAACTCATTCAGGTTTAATAAGGGTTTGGTGACTGCCCAGACCACCTAAAATGACATCACCAATGAGGGAAGTACTGGGGATTGGTGAGCACATGCATATTCTCTGTTGACCTATCACATGGTTGGAAGCAACCTCTTTCTACTGCTGCATAGCCATAACTAACTAGACATTAAAAATTACCAGATGTCATTGTTAATCACTATCTTGTACATCTTTTGATTGCTTGATGTCTCCTCCATTAGACTGTGAGCTCCTTGAGGACATAAACTTTTTTTTTTTTTCCTTTTCTTGTATCCCTAGTGCTTAGTACAGTTCCTTGCACACAGTAGGGACTTAATAAATGTTTATTGACTGACTGGGACAGTCATTCTCTTCCCCTACACACACTCATTTACATCCAGGACAAAAGGAATCATTCACTTACAGAAGGTTACACCAGGCAATATACAAGAGGAAAATCCTGAAAGCTATCTCCTCCTCCCCCTTGGACATATGGCTCCAAGAAACAGGTATGGGGCTCTAGTCTCTTTCCTTTGCCCTTTTCAGTGAGAAGAACAGAGAATGGAGTCCCAGATCCAGGAACTAAAGCCTTGGGGACCCTGGAGCCCAGGATTCCAGACTAGACATTGCAGTCAACTCAGTAAGGAAACCCTTAGTAGCCAAATTTCTGGGAAGCTGGAGGGGTAAACTGAGTTTTGAACTTGAACTTAGTGGGATTAATGTTATATAAGAACTGATCTCCTCCCCACAAAGTCCTTTGCACAGACAGATTGTATGCAGGAGAGGATTATACTGCCAAGGTGCTGCAGGAAAATGTTTGTTTATTGTTGCTATACTTTCGAAGTAAACCTTTGTAAAAAAAATTAATCTGATGTTAAGTGGTTACATGGAACTGAGGTGCTACTCAGTAGCCCCTAAAATTGTGGGAACACAGTTAGTGGGGGCTCTAAACAAGAAGAAATAAAAGACTTCCTCCCTTTAGCTCCCTTAAAATACTGGAGAGTCCGGGGAGATGGGTAAAATATAAGATGCTCAGAGACTATGTGGCCCTTGGAGAGAGAGACCAGAGTTCATCCATGTTACATATGTATACTGGATTGGATGGTTTTCCTTCTTTCTCTTTGCTATTAAAAGTCAAATCTTTACCCTTTCAAACAAGACATCCAGTTCAGGTAAGGAACTGAAAGGACAGAAAGAGTCGTACTCACTGCTAAACATATGTTGGTGCTAAATACCCAAGTTCCAGGAGCTGGACTAGGACCAGTGACCCACTCTACCGATGCTTGTGATGCAGTAGCCTACTGATCCCAGAGGCAAAGATTTGAGTATAATAACAAGTGCATTGAGTATAAGTGAACGTACTAACAAAGGTGGTATGTAATAAAGGACTTTTATAAAATCTCAGTGATTGTTGAAAAGGCTACAAGACCATTTAGCTCCCTGTACTATCCCCTTCTTCCCTGCTTTTTTCCTGGCTTGCAAATCTGGCCTAGTAAGGCTTCATATCCAAAAGTTACTTCTTCGATTCTCCCCATGAGTTTTAAGGGCTAGGATTAGTAAAAGCCTTTGGAAGACAGTGGCACTCAATGCTTAAGATGCAAATGCTTAACAAAGATTTTAAAGATTATATTTGTTTAATAATTACTTTGTGACTTCACAAAGATGATTTCCCCCATAACAAGAAAATACATAGGTTTATGATACAGAATGTGATTGTTTTATGGTTTTTCAATATTAGGAATATTAAAATTTCATATTCTTAAAATTTAAAACCCAGATCAGTGTGGAATTCCTTCTTGTCTAGTGTTTTTCCAGCCTCAAGGTTTGATTCATTTGAGTGGTATGCCTACAGGGAGAGGGATCTCCTTCACTAGTTAATTAATTAATTTGTGTGATACTCCATTTTTTGTAAGCTGGTAGAAATAGAGATATGAGCTAGGTGTAAGCTAATACTTCTTCTATAGTCCCCTGTATCATCCAGGAACTTACCAAGTACAAAATCTACCTGAACCTAGCATTTTAATTAAATGTTAGAATCATCATGATGACATATATGCAAGACATCAACATACTAATATTGGTGCTATTCTATGTTCTAGCACAGAGGAATTTATCCCAACCTAGTTTATCTGGAACATATTTTGACATCACCAAGCTGAATGGTTTGTACATTTGTATTGAAGCCATCAGAAATAAACAATGGAACTCATTAATGTCCTTTTTTCTTATCTGTATCAACTTTTTCCGTTTACTTTTCTTTTTCCTTTAAAAAAACTTGAATTAATTTGTTTCAATTATCAAACATTTATTTTTTTCTTCCCCTTTCACTCTTTTCCCACTGAAAAATGGGAAATGATATAAAGCCCTTGTAACAAATATGCATAGTCAAGGAAAACAAATTGCCATATTTTTCATACCCCTAAAATGTCTATCTCTTTCTGCCTATTAGTTCATCAGCTTTCTGTCTGGAGGTGGGTAGCATTCTCCATCATTGGTCCTCTGAATTGCTCATTGATCTTCTGTCTTGTCTTTCAAAATTACTGGTTTTCAAATATTGATGTTATGGTATTCCTGTATAAATTTTTCATTCTGCATCACTCCATATAATTTCTTTAAATTTTCTCTGAAATCATCTCTTTCTTCATTTCTTATAGTAACATCCAATTTCATCAAAAGATAGTGATCTGTTAAGCCATTCTCCAGTTGATAAGCACCACCTTGGTTTCTAATTCTTTGTCACTTCACAAAGCTTCATGCAAAAATATTTTTTACATATGGGACCTTTTTATTTTTCTTTCATTAAACTATTTGGCAGCATAAGTCTAGTAGAGGTATTGCTGGGTTAAAGGACATGAACATTTTAGTAACTTTTTAGGAGTAGTTCCGAATTTCTAGAATAGTGTTAAAAATTCACAGTGCCACCAATAATACCTCAATGTTCCTATTCACTAGCAGAGCCTCCAACATTTATCCTTTTCTTCTATGTCAATTTTCCAAATTTTATGGGCATGAAGAGTAACCTCGAAGTTGCTTTAATTTGTGTTTCTCTAGCTATTAGTGATTTAGAGTATTTTTATATGGTGTTGATCACCTGCATTTCTTCCCTGTTCTTATTCTTTGACAATTTACTTATTGGGGAATGAGTTTTTAGTTTTATAATTTGGTTCATTTCCTAATACAACTCAGAAATTAGACCTTTATCAAAGAAACTCACCGCAAAAATATTTTTTTGCCCAGTTAACCGCTTACCCATTAATATTAGCCCTATTGGATTTGTTTGTCTGAAAATTTTTAATTTTATGTATTTCTTTCCATCCCATTCTGCTATACTTTTCCTCTCTTTTCTCCCTGCTCTCTTTACATAGAAGGAGAGCTGGAAAGAAGTACGCTCAGTAGTCAATGTTTGATGCCGTGCCACTGCTTCTTTTTTCTTCTCCTCACTCAGACCCAATCACAGGTTCTTATTCTTTCTTTCTTTCAAGTCCCTCTTTTTTTGATCCCCTCTCTGAACTTGGGGTTTCTTTTGTGTAAAACCAATCCCTCTCTAATTTGACTCTTCTTCTTCTTTTACTCTTTCTCCTCTCCCTATTTTCTTCTGTTTCCCTGGTGAATTGAATGTATTTCTCCACCAAACTTTTTAGAAGTGTGTGTGTGTGTGTGTGAGTGTGTGTGTGTGTGTTTTCTTCTTTCTTTTTAATAGTTTAGATGAAAGTAAAATTCAAGTGATGCCAAGCCCCTTTTTCCTATTTTGTGTAGATTTTTACTTTTACCCCCAATTATTTAAGATAATTAGTCCCTTCTCATTCCTCCCATTGTCTTCCCTTCCATCTCTCTTTTCTTTCTTCTTTTAAGATTATCCAAATATAACAAAAAATTACTCTCATTTCTTCCATTCTCTCTATGACTCTTGAGGACATTGTAGTGCTTAGAGCATATTTTTATCATACTCTTCCCCATAAGAATACAAATACTGCATCCTTAGAAAGTCTTTTCTTGGTTGCTCAATTGCATTTGCTTTTTTGTTTCTCTTGACATCTGTCTCTGTATTTCAAAGTTTCTTTTTTTGTCAGGAATTTTTTGATGTCCTCTATTTCATTAAAAGTATTTTTTTTCTACCTGTAGTATTATGCTAAGTTTTGTGGGGCACATTTTTCTCTATTTTGGGTCCATGCTTTTTGCCTTTTGTAATATTATATTCCATACTCTCTTCTCCTTAATTGGAGTATCTGCTAAATCTTATGGGATGCTTACTATGGCTCCTTGGTACTTGATTTCTTTCTTTCTTGCTACTTGCAATATTTTTTCTTTAACCTTGATATTCTGGATTTTGGCTATAATGTTCCTGGGAGTTTTCATTTTGGTGTTTTTTATAGGAGGTGACTGGTGGATTCTTTTTATTTTCACTTTGCCCTCTAGTTCTAAGAGATTTAGACAGTTTTCTTTCATGGTTTCTTAAATTTTGAAACCTAGACTTCCTCACTCTGTGTCTCTGTCTCTACCTGTTTGTCTGTCTGTCTGTTTTTCTTTCTGTCTCTGTCTCTATCTCTGACTCTCTTTCTCTCCCTTTCTGTCTCTGGTTATAGCATTCAGGTAGTCTTAAATGATTTCTCTTTGACCTATCATCTAACTCAAATGTTTCTGTCATGAATATTTTACATTTTCTTCTATTTTTCAATCTTTTGACTTGGTTTTTAATATTTCCTGTTGTTTCATGAAGTCATTAATTTCCCTTTGGTACATTCTAATTTTCAGGGAATTTGTTGCTTGGGTAAGGTTTGTTCCTCTTGTACTAAGCTGTTAATTCTTTTTCCAAGTCTCTCCTCTATAGTTTTCATTTCTTTTGAAATTCTTTTCTTTATCACTCTCATTTCACTTATAGTATCAATTTACCACCCCTCCCCCCCAAAAAAACTTACATAATTTCCTTTTAAAATTCTTGTGAGCAAATTTGTGTTTTTCTTTGAGGCTTTGCTTACAAGTGTTTTTGTAATTTTTCTTCTCTTCTGGCTTTGTGTCTTTGGCACTCCTAGTATCATAATAACTTTTTATCTTCATTTGCTTACTCAATTTTTTTAAAGAACTCTGCTCTTGGCAACCTTGCATTGCTGGCCTGAGAACTCTGGGGATTGAGTCTAAAAGTCTGCTCAGGGTGACCTGATGAATGGATTAAGCTATACTCCTGGTCCACTTCTGTTCCACAGTTCCTGCCCAAGTCACTTGCTTGTGGGTCACATTTCTGATCTTGGGCTAGAAAGATGACTCAAGATAGTTCCTCTTTGATTTACCAATTCCTATTTAGTTGGATATTCTCATATCCTTGTTGGAGTATTTGGAAAGGAGAAAGGACATTGTATTCATTTCTCTTACTCTACCCTTATGACTCAATCCTCTGCTTGGTTTTCATTTTGAAGACTTGAGTTATCCTACAAGGCCAAAATTTGATATTTAGCTTCTATTTAAATAGTAAACCTGAAGAAAGACTTGCCTTTCTCAGCTTCCAAGATACTGATTAGGTTGTATAATGTCTGCATCACAGAACTTCTTGAAGAATCAACAGTAGTCAATCAACAAATATTTATTAAGCACTTATTACACCCAACCTTATGCTAGGAGCTGGAGACAGAAGAACAAAGAACAAAATAATACCTACTTGAAAGAAGCTAGCATTTAATGCAGTGGTTTTCGACTTGGGGTATTTCAGAAGGACCATGCATGTGCATAATTATAAGTACACATACACACATATACGTATGCACATATATCTGTATACTCTTATACATATATATACATAAATGCACATGTGTATATATGTTATGTACAAATTAAATATATACATATATATTTTGGAAAATTATGAATATATACATATATTCCTATGTTTTTATGCATTTTAAATGTTATTCTAAGAAAGGATTCATAACTTCTCCAGGCTACCAAAGGGTTCCTATGACACGCATAAAAAGATTAAGAACTCCAGTTTTAATGGGGAGCTGTAGAGAGAAAGTAGTGACCATTCCTTCAAGAAAAACCACCATAATTGACATCCTTCATTCATTCAGGTTTCTTGTTTGTTCAGATCATCCCTATGGAGGAGAGTAGGCATTTATTGCGGACCGTGAAAAGCTCAGCCTCAATGACTGATGGAAAAATTACCCTCCTTTGTCAGTTCATGTAAATAATAATTCATCAAAGAAACATGTGCTCGTGAGTTCAGTCTGGTTTGAATTAGAACCATAATGCATTCTTGGGAAGCAGCTGAAGGCAACTGAGCCTCATTAAGAAATCTCCAGCCGTCATTACTTAAGCATATAAACACTCCCTCCTCGTACCATAATGAATTGCATCAAACCTAGCAAGAACGCTGCTTCTCACAGCTGAGTAGGAGTTGCATATATTTACCTGGGGAAGTCACATCTGGCTGACAGTAAAGTTTTGATGAGTCCTTCAGAAACCCGATATGTTAAGTGTGCCTGGAGTCAGATAAGTATTTATCACAGATTGGAAAGAATGCCCAGGGAAATGATTAGTTTATGGTGAATCTACTATTCTCTGATAATCATTATGTAGTGAAAAGGGATGGGATATTCTTTTTTTAAAATGCTAAGGATTCCACCCTGAGGCCTCACAAAGTCCAAAGACTAGATGTTCTGCAGATGAAATGACAGCAGCTCATATACCACTATGCATATCTGGCAACCAGGTGTTTTGTGGATTAGACAGGAGCCAGCAGCCTTTCCACAAGGGGATATTACTCATGGTTAAGTCCCATAGAGAAAAAGCAATCAACTTTCAGTAACTTGTCCCTTTAAGACCAAGTGCTTTGGAATAACTGCCTCTGATAACTTACCTCTCCAAAGAGAAGCATTGCATCCTGGGTATATTTCAGCCATCAAGCCAAAACAAGCATTTCCAAAGTGGCTCTGTCTGATTGTGCTGTAAAAAATCATCAGCCTGTATCTGGAGGTCATCTGAAGGGAGGGGCAGAAAGAATTCTCCAGCCATCCAAGAGATAAGGGAGAGAACACAAAGCAATGAGGTGTGGCATTGATTTAGCACTTGAGTGAAATCTAGCCTAACCAGACTTATGCCAGTCAATCACTGCCTGTCCTTAAAAAAAAAAAAAAATTTGTAAAAGAAAAATACAAACACAAACACAAATCATGTTTTTCGTGGACCATGGCTCCAATGGCCATTTGCTGCTCATTCAGCTCCAAATATCACATCTGTAGGAGCCAAAGCTGATTCTGAGAAGATTTTCACATTTATTTTTGGGAAACTCAACATAGAGCTCCCTGAAGAAAGAAGCATCAATTTGTCAATGCCACTGCTCACCAGTACACAGCCTTCTCTAAATTCTCCGGGCATTTTGCTGCAGTGTTTTATTTAAAAAATGATTTCACATTCCTTGATGTAGAATCAGGCATCCAGAAAATTGCACAGCCAACCGAACATTGCCAACTTGATGTCTGAGTTCATGTTGCCCTTGTGACAAATAGGAAAAGGGACACAAAGTGTGTGACTATCGTAGTTCAAACTCCTCATCATTCTAGGGGAAAACCCAAATTACAGATCTCTTATTCCTCCAAGATCTTTGTGCACTGGAGTCCCTGATGCCTAATAAATAAGTTCAACCCAACCCTGCTTGGGCTATGATTTCATTCCTTTCCTCCAGCCTTCTCTACAAGATTACCTTCAAACATCTGGGAAAAATTAAACAGATTAGCTTTGTTTCCATGTCCAGTTACTTTTTTGCAACCTATACTTTCTGCTCTGACTTCTCTAAAACAGAGGAGAAATGTCCCGTTGTATGAGAAACAGTAATTCCAAATGAGGATTCTGTTTAGAGATTGCTCAGCCAGGGGCAAGATGATATTATTTTAAATATTCCACTTCCAACATATGAGCTAGTATAGGCACATCTTTACTATTAGTATTTGACCTCATTAAAAAACAAACGAACAAAAAAACCCCCAAAAAACACACAAAAAAACCCCCCAAAAAAACCTTCTAAGCTGTGGAATCATGTCAAACAATCTGAGTTTAATGCCACTAATCAGCCAGACTCCTGTAACATTTCATTTGCATTGTGCTAAATAAAATTATTTATGGGCCAATAAAAAAATCAAAGGACTTTCAAAGTTGTTTTTTTTTTTTTTAGGCATAAAATTTTGCTTTTTAACTCTGCCCTCTGAACTTCTGTGCTATAGTAATTTGAAGTTTATTTTTTTTTTCTTTTTAGTTATTTGTAAGATTTTTATTTTACTCTCATGTGTAAATATCCCTCCCCAGCAAATAAGTCATGAACTCCCTGAGGAAAAAAACCTTCGGGTTTCTTTTGTATTTTCTAAGAGCACTGGAGTCCAGATATATATAAGTATTTTTCTAGTTGAATGACAAAAATTAATTCAGTTTTAAGAGTAGGTGTTAAATATTTACCAAGGCTAAAGCCCTGTGCTAGGTACCAAGGGTATTTAAAGAAGCATGAAATTTAATTCTTGCTCTCAGGGAGTTTATAATCTAGTGGGGACATGAGATATAAGCACATAAAAAAAATAAGAAGAGAATGTAGCATTGCTAGAATTGGTCTTCCTTTTCTCTTCACACTTAGGGAAATGTCTCTATAAGAAGATGGTGGTTGACTATTCTTTGGACTGCATGATCTCTAGTTTTGGAATAAACACCTTGAAGGGCACTGATTTATTTAAAAATATTTTTCTATAATGAAACACATAGCACTAGGAAAAGAGGTTTTATTTTATAAGCAATCACATGTGACCTCAGATGCATTTTCTGAGTCAATATTTAAATAAACATACAGCAGATATTTATGAGGTCATGTGAAGATGGTGCATGTTGAGATGTTAAGATGAGCATACAGCAGAGTACTCTGTCCAGTTCTATCTGATTTCATTTTTGAATATAGTATATCAATTTTATTTGTATCTGTAATAATGTGGAAGTCCTATTGAAATGAACATTTTGTCTGACCCAAAGTTTAAAAATTACTGTGTGAAATACATTGTATATGAATCTCTTCCCCGATGTCTAACTTGTACGTGTCAAGGCTTTTTTGCAAAAGCATAAAAAGTCAAGAAAATCCTTTTAATAAAAAAAAAAAAGACGGTGGTTGAGGGAGGCAGGAAAAGTAAAAGTGAAGTCAGAAAGAGGGAACAAAATAGTCATGAGAAAAGATGTCTAAAGATTTTATTCCTCATCTTGCCCTGGTGAGAAGACACTGAAAGACTGAAACTCTGAAAACAAGAGTTTTTTCCCCTTCATACCTGACAAATTAGATGAATATGGAGGGAGGATACCTGGTACTGAAATTAGAGAACATGAGTTGAAATTCTTTCTTGAATGCTTATTTATTATTTATGTGGTCTTGAGCAATTTATCTAACCTCCTTCAGCTTTATTCTCCTCATCTGTTAAATGGGTGAGTAGGAGTTGGGTAAGAAGGTGTCTGAGGTCCTTTCTAGCTTTTGATTCAAGATGCCATGATTCTGTAACTTGTCCTTGAGGGGCCTTTGAGTATGTTCAGTTTGTCTAACATGGAAGCTGTGGAGTTCCCTGCCACATGGGTTGGCTTGCCCCCTTTTATTGGCTGCCTGAGTCTTTAAAGCTGACAAGACTGAACTGTTTGTACTTTTTCAGATGCTCCTCTTTTCAGAGATTCCTATCTGTTGGGCCCAGTGTGGACAGACAAGAGGGGAGGGACTTGCATTCCCCTGCTTACTGACAGTTTTAGGTACTGGAGATGATCCTCAGGGGCCTGGGAGTTCAAGTCATGATGACCTTGGAGCCAGAATTGCAGGTAAGGTGGTGCATCAGCTAACCATACTACCATGGAAGCCCTGAAAAGTCAGATTGCCCGGAATCCAAAGAAACTCATCAACCTGTAGGAAGTTCAGAGAAGACTGACGAGACTGAAACTGTCTCCTGCTCTTGCCAAAATCCACCCTGACCCACATGTAGGAGTATGGGGATACTGATCTCCACCAGTGAAGGCAGAGTCCCATACCAATGGGCTTTAGGACTGAGGTTACAGTCCCAAGAGATTAGGGCACCTATTTTGCTAAACTAGAGAGAGAAAATTGAGGAATAGTTGTGTGCTGGAGCTGGCTCCTGAGAGCCAATTATTAAATGTGCAGGGTGATTATTTACCTTTTGGTAAACTGCAAAGGCTACAAATTAAGGCTTGATTTATTGATTTTGTTGATTGTCTGACACTAGATTTAAGAAAATGATGTAGAAAGTTTACATAAAGGAGATTAAATGTAAAAGCCTGATAGGAATACATTTGTTATCCCCAAGAACTAGTTATTAAACATTTACCAGAATACCCCCTGAGTCTGCAGGAAGACCTAGAGAGAAAGGAAAAGCTATCTCCACACGTAGTATCATCAAAAGAGAGTAATGGGAAAAGCTAGACCTCAGTGGGGGGCGTCAGTCAAAGGAACCCTTAAAAGATGGTGATTGTAGGGACCTATAAAGGCCAGGCCTAGAGTCATGAAGACTTGAGTTTAAATCCAGCCTCAGACACTAACTGTGGGACCCTGGGCAAGTCATTTAATCCTGTTTGCCTCAGTTTCCTCATTTGTAAAATGAGCTGGACAAGGAAATGACAAACCACTCCAGTATCTTTGCCAAGAAAACCTGGCCTCAGGTACTTACTAGCTATGTGACCCCAGGCAAATCACTTAACTTTTTTGTCTATCTTAGTTTCCTTACTTGTAAAATAGAGATAATATTAGCACTTTGCAAGTAACAGGATCTGAGTTTGAACCTTGGCTCTTGCTTCTTGCTATTTGTGCAACAAGTGGCCTTGGGCAAGCGACTTAAGCTTTCTTGGCCTCAGTTTGGACTAAATGACCTTAAAGGTCCCTTCTAACTCTAGGTGTATAATCCTAACACACCTGCCAGTGGCCTGGCACAGCTCCCAATCGCAATTACTAGCTGAGTGCTGGTTTTCTGCACCTGTCTAACATGACAGCAGAAATGGAGGCCATTGCACACTTCATCTACCCACTATGGTACTGACTCTGCTTGCTCGGATTGACAAGATAAAAGTATTATCAAGACAAGATTCATCCTCATGAATCTGTTGACCTATAGAGATTGCTGCTCCAGCTCTGGGACTGGGAAAGAGCAAATTACCGAAAGAGGCTTCTCCTATATATCTGTTGCTCCCTAGAGTCTTTCATGTCTATGCACAGATCTCTAGCTGAAGAGAGAGCCCTGTCTTGAAGCAGGAACAAAGAATATCTCTATTTCACAAATCTCTCTTACCAACTCTGGCCTTTACACAGGTACATGGCATCTAGAATTATCCGTTATGCATCATGGGGTTTGGGACCCAATGCCCCCATGATCTGGAAAATCCACATAAAATTTTTTGGCCCTCCCTTTGTGCCAGAGCAGTCTGAATTATTATATTAAAAGATAAAATATGTTCATATTATACAATATTATACATATATTTTATGAATTTCTGAGTTTCTAAACTTCTGTGTCATCTGCTGGCCTTCCACAAAATTCCCATTTATTTTCTTATGCTGACCCATGATGTATCAAAACCATAATGGGGAAAGTTGCAATGTGAAAGGGATAACTGTAGTAATCATTCTCTCCACTAATGAAGAGAGTCTTAGACAAATATTCTGGGCTTGAAAACTGGGTTGTATTTTCAAGCCAGTTTCTGTACACAGAAGCCCATCATGTAGATGTCTCTAGGCTTCATGGGTAGGGCTGTATGAACCTAGAGAAGTACATGAGAAAATCATCCCTAATGTACTGACTGGGTCCTTTTGTGCTGTGGGAATCTATGGCTCAAGGTTTCTGTGAGTACATAATTAACAAATGTTAAAGTGAAGGCAAGAACTATTATAGGAATTTGGAGAAAAGAAACTAGCATATGTTTCATAGAGAAGGTGGCCCTAACCCTGAGCCTTTGGGCAGGCAGTTATCAACAAAGACTTAGAGAGGAAAGGTATCTCAGAGGCCATCTATTTTAACACTCTCAATTTATAGTTGAGGAAACTGAGGCCCAAGTAGATGAAGTCAATTAACCAAGGTGGCACAGATAGTAATCAATCATCAATGGTGGTATTTGAACCCACAACTTCCAAGCCAGTGATCTTTCCACTGTACCATGTATAGTATTTTTTAGACAGTGGGGAGACTAACTTAGCAAGAGTAGAGTATAGGGGAATAAGGGTAGATATAGCCTGCTAAGTAAGATTGAATCATAAAGGTTCTTAATTGTCAAGAGGAGAATTTTGACTAAGGTTTTCTAAATATTAGGGAACCATTGAACATTGAGGTGGGAAGAGTAACACTAAAAAGATTAATCTGAGAGCATTGTTTAAGATTGTAGAGAAAGGGAGATACAGGAGGGAAGGAGGTCAGTTAGGAGGCATTTAAAAATACATATTTTCAGCAGACACATGTTTCAGCTTCATTAGCTAGCAAGCTACAAGGAATATCATTATTGAATGGACACTAAGGCTACTACACAAAGAACCTGCTATAACACACCAAATTTCTTAAGCAAGAATGTTACCTGGCCCATGTTGAAAAGTACTGTTTCAAATTTCCATGTTCTCTTTCCAGTATCACTGTTCTCAGGACCAGAGAATGAGAGATGTGCCTTCCTTCTGGTTGGTCACTGAGAAAACAGACTTATTCCACAAACCCCTGATTAGCAAAGAGGTTGGAAGGACATGCTGAAGAATCTTGGAGCCTGTTAAGAACCATTCCAAAATACAGTTGGAAGAGTTTCTAGAGGGACAGAGGTCAGAGAAGCTTAAATGTCTGATTGTTTTTTGGAAGTCTTTACTACCCTCCTTGTAAACATTGCCCTAATTCTCCATTCTCATTGGTGAATTAGCATTAGCACCCAATAACTCTCTTATTAAAATCTAAAAAAGTTGCTATTTCCAAAGATGGTTGTATTTAATTGCTTTTCTTCTCTACCACCTTTCAAATTAATTCAGAAAAAAGCCTCTTCCCCCCCACAAGCACTGTCCTCCTTAATCTTGAAAATCATTTTTATTATTGTGAGCCAGTTATATGATGGAAAAGAAAAACACCACAAAGCTAAACAATTTCTCAGTAGAGAGAGGACATTCATTGAAATCAGAGGGAATATTCCAGGGTTACAGAAAATAAAGAAACAATATTTATCTCCTTCTTAAAAACCAAACTGTGGAGTCTCCCCTTTCAGCTTCCCCTAAACCTTCAGTGGTTCTCTCTTCCTACAAAATAAATTGCAAACTTCTTTGCCTCACACACAAGGCTCCCCATGATCAAAACTTCCACTTATCTATCTACTAGTATTTCTTACTCATTTACACAAATGTTCTCCTCCAAGTTGGTCTTGCAGTTTTGATTTAGTCTGAGATCTGCCTATATGAAACCAAAACAATTAATAATATCATTCAAGTCACATTTCATAATACATATATTCAAAATAAAACTAGTTTTGTATATTTTTAAAAATTTGGTCTGTAAATATGATTTTATCGACGTAGTGAATTCCTGTGAAGAACCACCCTTTACCAAGGCAGGTCAATAACAGTTCTGCAACTTATATCTTAAGAAAGCTCCTTGGGGCCCTGAGAGGTTCAGTAACTTTTCCCAGGCTACACAGTTAGTATATGTCAGGAAAAGGAAAGGAACCCAGACTTTCCTTTAAAAAGCCAGATTTTGATTCACTTACACATGGCCTCTTATTTATGATTAAAAACTTCACCAAGCTGGCTTGGACTTATAGAAAAATAGCCCTAGTAGCCATTTAATGAGAAAAGTAGGCTCTGCCACCATATCATATAACTTCTTTTTTATCAACTAAGAATATTACATGATTTTATTTGCATGGTTTTGCTAAGTGCATCATATAGGACAATGAAACATATATGATCTTTACATTTCAACAATTCACAATTTAAGAGATGTAGTTGGGAAACACAGAAGACTTGTAATAGAAAAACAGATGCTCATACCATGTAACTACAGGGACGTCAATTGAATATAAAGAAAAAATATCATGAATTTCTTTAAAATTCTCTATGTGCATAAAAACATGTACATTCTTAGAGGTATGATACCTTCAAAAGAGATGATCTTATCTCCATTATTTACACTTTATTTCTTTAGTTTCATTATTTTCTTTAGGAATATAATTCACAATATTTGTGGAAGTAATCAGTCATCAAAAATGATAGAAAAAAAAAGAGATCAGAAAGGTAAAAGAACCAGAAGAATTTATAGTCATTATCCTGTGTAGACAACATAGAGGAAGCAAACAGACACCTGGGGATGAACTACTATTATTATTGGGAAATAGTTGCCTAATGTTTTTGTTTTGAGGACCCATCTTTTCAATAGTAAAAAGGGTGAAAATGAGCCAATGTGTGTCTGCAAACCACATGGTATGATCCTGAAACATATTAGTTAACTGAGGGAAGGACTCTTTCTGGGCTCCATTTGTTAAATGACCAGTACTTTCTGCAGAAGGACCTCCACATATTTTCGGAACACTTTTTTCATATATTACATGAAGATATTTCTGCTTGCCCTGTTCTCATTTCTCAACTGAAAAAAAGGGGGTGGGAATTATTGGACTTCAGTGAATCAGAAAGACCTAGCATAGAATGACAAATGATCTTCATCAAAAGGGTGTCAGGTGCAAGAGGGTAGGATATCCAGCCCTTGGTGTAAATTTACCTAGAACTGCTCCCCTTTTGAATCTGCAGAAATGAGCTGGAATTCTTCCAAAATCTCTACCATTTCTTCTTGCAGATGGAAATTCAATGAGAGCAGCCTCTGGCTTTGAGTATTACAACATTTCTGATTTTTAGACAGAAATTGAAGTTGAAATCCAAAATTACTGCAAACACATTCCTGAAGTCCACAAGAGTTCAGTTGAAGGTTAGTTTTAAATTAGCATTCTTATTTAATCTGAGCAAGTTGGCCAATCCTACTAATTGACATTTTCTTTCCAAGCTTGATAAGGGTCTCATAAACTTTTAACAGAATGAGTATCAGCTACTATAAAATCTCCTGAAACAGTTATCTTCTTTACTTTTTTATTACACCTGTGATTTCACTGGTATAGGGGTAATCTCAGTGAGAAGATTCCCTTTAATAATACAGAAGGGCAGCTGCCCTATAGCTTAAAGCCTGGAAGACCCTGAGAGGCTAACTGCCCAGGATCCCACAGCCATGTGTCAAGGACAGTACTCTATTCACCTTCTCATGCTACTTCTCTTGCTTAGAGTATATATACTTGCAACTGTATTCTGTTCAAGAAGCCAGTGGTCAATACATACTATATACGTTGGTAAGGTCCTTATGTTAGATTGCATGTCATATCATACATAGCTAAAGATAAAAGAGAAAAACAAGCTGCCAAGAGAGTCATAACCCTTCTTTTAGGAGAAGGTTCTCCATTTCCTGAAGGACACATTTATGTAATCATGGAATGACAGAATTTCAGAGACCTTAGTTCCCATCTAGTCTAGGAGATTCTTAGCCTTTAAAAAAAAATCATGAACCATTTTGGCAGATTGGTGAAACCTGTAGATTCATCAGAGTACTATTCTAAATGCATAAAATATACAGGATTGCAAAGGAAACAATTTATATTGAAATACAATGATCAAAATACAGTTTATAAAAAGTTCTTGGGCTCCAACTTAACTCTTGGAATAGAAGATAGACAAGACATCCCTGAGACTGAATGACACATGCCAAAGCCTAGAGTCAGAAATGAGCAAATTATAGAGGGACATGATAAACTCATTACCTTGACTAGTTGTACTATATCTACTTGGTAGCAGAATGAGAATCAAATAGGAACAAGCCTTTATGGTCTGTGATTATGATAACTTGTTTGTTAAAAATTGATAAGTGACAGAGCAGACGTCTGAACCTATGTGTCCTGATTCCCAAGTACTAGGTTTTCTTTTCAGTCCACTGGCTTCTAATGATTATTTTAAAATTATTTTTCAATCAGAAAAATTCATTTTTTCTTATTTTCTTCCAGTTGAGAATGAAAGGAAAAGAAACAAACAAAAAGTTGCAATCATATAAAGTCACACAAAACAAATTTCTATGTTGGTCATTTCCACAAAGAAGATATCTAAAAACTCGTATATGCATGTGTGTGCATATGTATTTTTGATTGTTTCATTTTGTACCCTGAGTCTTTATCCTCTCTATCAGGAGATGTATAGCGTATTTGTTTCCTCATCAGTCCTCTGGAATCATAAGTGGTTAATATGTTGATCGCAGTTCCTAATTCTTTCAAAGTAGATTGTCTTTACCTTGTTGTCATTGTGTAAATTATTCTCCTGATTTTGTTCATTTACCTCTGCATCAATTCATATAGGTCTTACTAGATTTCTCTGAAACTATCCTTTTCATTTCTTATAGCACAATAGTATTCTATCACATTTATATACCATAACTTGCTTATTCATTCCCTAATCCATGGGTATCTCCTCAGATTCTCAATCTTTGCCACCTCAAAAAGAACTATAAGTATTTTTGTACATTCTTGGTTTTACTTAAGACTAATCCCTTCCTTAATCCACTGTCTCTCTAGTACCTCTTCTCCCTTCTCTTCTTTTCCCCCTATTTCACCATTTAGTCAAATGTGTTTCTGTACTCAATTGTGTGTGTGTATGTATATGTGTGTATATGTGTATATGTGTGTATAGACTTTTACTTGCATACCCCGATTATCTAAGATAATATTTCCTATCATCCTTTCCCTTCCCCTCCCAGAGTATCCTTCTTCCCTTCTTATTCCATTCTTCAAGATCATCAGAGCATAGTAGAAACACTCCTGTCTAATTAAACTTGCTCTTTGACCCCTGATATTGACAGGATTTGGAGGGGACACATATCTTCTCCCCATATTTGATGTAAGCAGTTTATCCCTGTTTAGTCCATATAATTATTCAAAAATATGGAACACTTCAGAAATTTTCGTGTCACTCTTGTTCAGGGATCATGCTTATCTTCATTGTGTTATTACAATTTCAATATATGTGCTACTGAAGGACGTACCCTCCTCATGCATATTTCAGGATTTTTTAAAAGCTTTTCTATGTAAAGTTATTGATCATTGTCATATGTAATAGGTCCAAGTCACTGAGAACTAACTGCTTCATTTTTCTAGGAAAGATACGTATCAGTTTCCTCAAAAGGAGAGCAATATAACAACAGAAGCTAATAATATAATAGCATAGTCTTTTATATTTTGTATATTCCTCAACATGACTATAATTGTATTCACTAACCAATGCCCTACGATTTTTCCTCTGAGTATTTCAGATACAATACGGAAAAGGGAGTAACAGTTATGACATTACTTCAAAAAATCAGTAGAAAGGGATTATCCTTGACAATTACAATCTCTCTGACATAGTATCCACACATATGTAGTGTGATATCTATGATGACAAATGTGGCTTCACTTTGGAGTCAGTCAGGGAGAGAACAGGGGAACTGTTTCACAAAATCTCTTAATTCTGCAGTTTGTTTAATCCACTGCAAAGGGATGTTTCTGAAACGACTGCTCCAGACCCAGAACTGAACATAGAGATTAGCATTTCTCAAAATATTTTTGGTCTTAGAACCCCTTTATACTCCTAAAAATTATTGAGAATCCCAAAGTGCTTTTGTTTATTAGGTTATTTTTATATGCTTTTTACTGTATTCAAATTAAATATTTCAGTATTATTATGAAAATAGTTTTGACTTTGCAGACACCCTTTAGAAGTCTCAGGGATCCCCAGGCATCCCAAGATGACACTTTAGGAATTTCTGACTTATCACTCACACACACTATATATACGTACACATATACACACATATATATGAATATATACATATATAGTGTGTGTATACATGTATGTGTATATATAATAAACATAGGACATATAGACCAGGAAGGAAAATGAGAAATGAATTGATGTTCTGAAAGTACACTAGGGTGAGGTGCTGTTATTACTTTGTTTCAGTTCACTATGCTTACTTTCTATGGAGAGGCAAAAAGAAAGGAAGAAGGAAAGAAAGTAAGAAAGAAAGAAAGAAAGTAAGAAAGAAAGAAAGAAAGTAAGAAAGAAAGCAAGAAAGAGAAAGAAAGAAAGATAGAAAGGGAGGAGGGAAGAAAAAAGGAAAGGAAGGCAGAAGGAAAAGAACAGAGAAAAAAGGAGTGAAGAGAGGAGGAAGGACAGAAGGAAGGAAAGACAGAAAAGAGGGAAATTGCCTCTCCCCCACTTCTTACACTCAAGTTCATTTACTCATAAGCACATGTACATGTGTGCTGGTATACATATTTATTTTTAAGTACCCTATGATTACCTATTGATTACCTATTGTATTAAACAGGGATTAGCATGACTGATCAAAAACCATAGATTAGATAAATACCATACTTCTGCTATAATAAGTTGTGTGTGATCCCATTGCTAATAAATATTAGAGGTAATATTCAGACTGATATATCTAACTCGTTAATGGTTTGATATCAGCTTGGTAAGAGGTCTCTAGTGGCAGGCCCCAGGAATCTGTTCCTGGCCCTATGCTGTTTATCATTTTTCTTTTGGTAATAATTTGGATAAAGACATAGATTGATAGGTGGTCTAAAGCTAGAAGACATAGTTAACATAATTCATTGCAGAGTTAGGATTTAGGCCTGATGTAAGAAAAATATTCCTAAACTTTAGAGCTTTTTCAAAGTTGAATTAGCCACCTGGCCAAATAGTGGGTTTTCTCTTACTAGAGACCATCAGGCAAAGGCTATATGATGATTTGTTAGGGGCATTGTGGAGGGGTTTTTTTGTTCAGGAATGGGTGGACTAGATGGCTTCAGAGCTTCTTTTACTTTCTCCTTTTTTTTTTTGTATCAAATTCTCCTGGAACTTGTGGGAGTGAATGTTGGAGTTTTACAAGATAAATAGAGAAATGGAAGAAACAGGTCAATATAAAGACCCTATGTAATTGAGAAGCCCAACTTGGCCTACCTCCCTTGAGAGCAGCAAGATATGTGTTTTCCATTTCCATTTCCATTTTGGAGCTATTTGGCATAGTGGATAGTGCCTTGGACACGGAGTTAGGAAGATCTGACTTCAAATCCTGGCTTAGACTCTCACTAGCTGTATGACTCTAGCCAAGTCATTTTGTCTTTTAGCTTCAGTTTCCTCACCTTTAAAATGGGGGGAAATAATAGCACCTACCTCCCAAGACTATTGTGAGGATCAAATGTGATAGTATAGGTAAAGCACTTTGCAAACCTTAAAGTGATATATAAATATTAGTCATTATTAAGTTAGGGACCAGATCTATTATTTTATTATCCCATGCAAGTAATTTCACTACACAAGTGGAGGTTATTCCTTCTATGAAACTTATAATCTTACAGTTACTTAGAACACTAAGAGTTTGAGTGACTTGCTCAGGGTCACACATGGGACTTGTCAGACATGGTATTTGAGCCCAGGTCTTTCTGGAAACCAGCTCTCTGGTATTCATGATAGCCTCCAAAATGAATGCACGTCCTACATATTGGAGGAGGTATGGTTATCAGCTTGCTCTCTCTCTCTCTCTCTCTCTCTCTTTCACTCTCTCTCTTCTGATAGCAGAGAGAATGGGTTGCAACTATGTCAGACTATGGCACCATGTCAATTGCATCAACAAAGCATTAAATTAAAATGCTTGACTTTCCAAAAGTTATTTCCATTTTTTTCTCCTAGTACATTCCTTTGGACAAAGTAGAACTTCGTTCTTGAGAGAATTCCTTTAGATAGAATATATTCCTGTGTTTAAGCATAAGTAGCAGCATCTGGTACCATTGGAATCAGTGCATGGCCTTTCATGGACACATCTTAGGCTCAGGAGCCTCAGGAGGCAAGCAGGGTGGCTACATCTGAAAAGTATCTGCCCTGGAGTAATGGAAAATGGCATTAACCTGACATATACACAAACCACACTCCAATAAATACTAATGCGTGGTCTTTGGTATCAGGTAGCCAGCTTTCTGATCTTAGTTTACATTTTTTCCAAACACACTCATTAATTTAGGGATTCCTCATACATTAGAGAACCCAATCTACCAACCTGACATCATAGACCTGATGTTCAAGTCAGAAATTTTTGCCAAAAGAAAGTCCTGGGTTTGAGTTCCTGGATTTCTTCCAAGTCCACCATCCATATAATATTTATCAAATCCCTTTTCCCATGTCCAACTAAACCCCATAAGAATAACTCATATTTATGTAACATTTTCAGGTTTACAAAACTCTGTTTTCTGATGCAATCTTGTGAGGTTGATCACACAAATATTGCCCTCCAGATAAAGAAAATAAGTCATTGAGTTGTTGTGTAAAGGACAGGGATCTGGAATTAGATCAAATAGGTTTGAATCTTCAGCACTGATACTTAATCGTTGTATGTCTTTACTCCAGTCATTGAGCTCTTCTTGGCCTTGACTTTCTCATTTCTAAAATGTGGTTGATAATAATAATAATAATAGTACATGAATTACATACTTGACAGAATTGCTTTGGGGAAAATTACTTGTAAACCTTAAAAGGTTACATAAATGAAAGCTATTAGCAAGGTTGAGAGATGGCAGATGCCCTGTCTGTGGCCACACAGCCTGTAAGCATCAGAGGCAGGATTCAAACTCAGGTTCAATCCTCTTTCTACCATTCTTCTGTATCATATAAAAGTATCGAAGAGCTTGAAGATTCCTTAGAGATGAATTGATTCTATTCATTTCCAAAATTTTTGGTAATTCTTCTCATTCAAATTCTAGTCATGCCTCTCTTTAAAAAGCAAAATGTTTTCATTTTTGGGCTTATCCCCCTCACAGTCTATGACTTTACATTTCATGAACCCTTTATATAGAATGACTCAACATAAAGAGCCTCATTTGTGTTTGTTTGTTTTTTAGTAATAGAGTTCATGAACTACACAAAAGCTATATGAAAACCTGTTAGAATAAGTCTAATCTGATCATCTTAGGTCCAATATTCATTTATGTTGTGAATCAGTCTGCCCTGGACATAAATAAAAAATACTTTAAAAAAAGTATAATTTTGTTTCTTCTTAGAAGAGATGGCCATTCTTTCCATAGAATTCTTAACTTCTGCATTTGTTTGCTCCTTCCTTCCTTCCTTCCTTCCTTCCTTCCTTCCTTCCTTCCTTCCTTCTTTCCTTCCTTCCCAAAAGAATGGTAGAAAGAAAGAATTATATAAAAACCTCTGACCAAAATCAAATAGTAAATACTGTCTTACTTCTGTGAAGAATATGGAACTATAGGTCAAGTAATTGCATATTTAATTTAGAGCTGATAGGTCTGTATGGCATTTATTCAATCCTTCTCCCCCCATACCTGAAACATTTATTGAATGCCTACTGTGTGCAAGCATTAGGGGAGGCACAAGGTTGAGATAAGACATAGTACTAGCCCTCCTGGAATTTAGTCTACATGGAAAATAAAATGCAAATAGATATTTAAAATACACAGTATTGCCTGAGAAGTTCATTAGGAAGCTCAAAATTTAATACTTTATGAGACATAAGGGGAATATTGTTACGGATACATGGTTCAGGATAGGGCTTCACAGCAGAGGCATTCTGATTTTGTCTTTGAAGAATGAGTAGAGATTCTTCATGCCAAGCATTGAAGAGAAGACATTTCAGCCACATAAAAGTGTAGCAATGGAAGTGTTTGGGGACAGAATTCAGCCTAGTTTGATGAGGACAGAGAAGCACCAGATTGTAGAGGGCTTTGAATGCCTGGCAGTTGTTGAATGAATAACATGGATGTTTGGGTACAATTTGCTTTCTGTTCCCACTCTGCTCCTTGAGTTTTGGAGACTTCTCCTTCCTATTACTGTGTCTTTACCACCGGTAATAGTAACTGTTACTGACTGAGGGTAGTCATGGTATCCCTTCTGTATATCCTGGGAGGTAGATAATCTAAACTAAATACTGAATATGCATTAATATCGAAATTCAGTTCCCAATGCACTTGCATGTGGTTTCATCAAGTGAGAACCAAATACGTAGTCTATACTTTTTCACCTCAGTGGCTATGACCTTCAGTTTGTAACACTGTAAGTTAGCAAGAGAGCAGAGTATTTTACTAGTCTTTCTCAAATTCTTCTACTTCATGGCATACTTTTATAAAAGCTTAATGTTATACCCAGGTCTCCAGGAACCAATTTTGGTTGTATATTTACTAAATCTAATCCTCTGATCCCTCATTGTCTATTGACTACCTTCTGGGGAAAAACAAAAACAAAATACAAAAAACTATTTTTAAAAAATTCTGAATTTAATGAACATTAAAAGAGAAATAATATTTTCACAAAGTAGTACAGAGAGGGGGGGATTGTACATATGAAGCCACAAATCTTTATTATCTATATAGCTTGCTTTTTAAAAAAATAACAATTCAACATGTTACTTTATTAAAAATAATTTAATATTCAATACTTATATCCCTACCTCCAATGAAGAAAAATAGTGAAAAAAAAAAAAAAAAAAACTTGTAAAGATATATATAGTCCAGAAAAACAAATTCCTGCTTGGTCATGTTGAAAACATATCTCATTCTATTTTCTGAGTCCATTCCCACTCTATCAGAAAGTAGGTAGCATGCTTCATCACTGATCTGATGGAATCATGGTTAGTTATTCATTACTCAATGTACTACTTTTGAAGCTTTTCAGTTTATCTGTGTTTTTCTCAGGACTTCCTTATGTTCCCTTCTAAATCTTTAAAAGATGCTCCAATGACCTTCTTTTACTTTTCTTCTTGTTTCTCTCTCTCTCTCTCTCTCTCTCTCTCTCTCTCTCTCTCTCTCTCTCTCTCTCGCTCTCTCTCTTGCTGGCTTCCTTCCCCTCCTTCTTGCTCCACCAAGGGGGAAAACTACAATTCTTATAACAAATAGGCAGTCAAGCAAAATAAAACCATACATTTGTCATGACCAAAAATGTATGTGTCATTCTGCAGCTTGGGTCTAGGAACCCTCTTTCAGGAAGTGGACAATATGAAAGGTCACTGAAGAAATGACTTACTATAATAGTAATAGATGGTTGTTACTGCATCTGTTCAGTTGTTTCAGTTGTACTTGACTTTTTGAAAACCCCATTTGGAATTTCCTTGGCAAAGATAGTAGAGTGGTTCGCCATTTTCTTATCCAACTCATTTTATAGATGAAGAACTGAGACAAACAGGGCTAAGTGACTTGCCCAAGTCATGCAGCTAGTAAATGTCTGAGGTCAGATTTGAACTCATGAAGATGAGTCTTCCTGATTCCAAGCCCAGTACTCTATCCACTGTGCCACCTAGCTGCCCTAATAACAGTTATTAGCCACTTACATTTGAGGGATTTTGCTAGGTTCTGGTGATACACACAATGTGGATGACAATATTTTAATAATAACAGTTGTTGTGAGGCTCAAAAACATAATAATGAAGCTCTGAATAAACTTAAAAGCAGTATATGTGTTGGGTATTCTTATTATTATAATATTAGAGGAGGAGTAAGACCCACAAAAATAAGTATGATAAAAAGTAGAATACAAGAAAGACAAAGGGGAAATCTAAATAGTTAAAAGAATTTTAAATAATTGAAAAGGATTACTAGATATTTTCTTTTAATCATTTCCCTTGTCCATCTCCTTGCTAGCCACCATGCTGGCCAGACCTATTCCTTAGAAACCCTCATCTTGTCATTGCCAGAATTCCCATTCTGAGATCCTGTTGTCCTGCAGTTGTTTCCGTTAGCCACTACATTTAGGGCTGGCTGTAGCGAACTCAATTCACTTTCCTGCCATCTTCTCCCCAGTTGCTATGACTGCTAGAGCACGTGCGTTCCACATTACATCCTCCTTCCCTTTCCCTTTTTCAGTTCTGGAAGTATAATCAAAATCATCTCTGTCATTATTCTTAAAAAGGATGTGTCTCTCTTACGACTTCATTCACCACCGATAAAATTTTCTAAACCAAACTAGCCCTCCTTGGCCAGGATTACCCTCAATCTATATCTATATTTAAATCCATATCCCTATCTATATCTATCTATATCCATATTCATATCTATATCTATAACAACATACATATCTATATCTGTATCCATATCCATTTCTATCTGTATCTATATCTGTGTCTATATCTGTAACTATATATAAATCCATAGTTATCTCTCTCTCTATCTATATATTTATATAAATAAGTATATCTATATCTACATTTATAACTAAATCTGTATCCATATTCATATCTATTCATAACTATATCCATATCTATCAATATTCATTTCTATATATCCAGATCTATCTATATCCACATATACAACTGTATCTATGTCCATATTCATATCAATCTATATCTATATCCATAGCTATCTATATTCATATCTATAATTATATCTGTAGCTATCAATATCCATAACTGTAACATATATATCTGTATCCATATCCATAGCTATTACTATATCTATATACATACATATCTATAATTATACTTATCTTTCTCTATCTGGTCTTCTCTAGATATTCTCTCTCTATTGCCAAGCATATACATATAAGTACACACACACACACACACACACACACGTATATATGTATATGTGTGTGCCTGCATGTGAGTATGTGTATATACTTATATGCACACACACACATATACTTATATATACACACATATGTATATATGTATATGTGTGTGTGCCTGCATGTGTGTATGTGTGTGTATACTTATATGCACACACACATATATACTTATATACACACACATATGTATATATGTATATGTATGTGTGACTGCATGTGTGTGTGTGTGTGTATGTGCGTGTGTATTCTCTTCCACTACTAGAATGCAAACTCCTTGAGGGCAGAGACTACCTTTGCTTCTTTGCTTTTTAAATTTGTATCCCTAGTACTCAAGTGCTTGAGCTCACTTAAGTGCTTAATCAATGCTTTCTCAAACAGTAAATGCATTCAATATCAATTGATGTTGTCTATAGACAATAATATTCTCTATAGAAAAGCAGCATTTCCTTTGCATTCCCAGTAGCATGCCAAGAGAACCATAATTATAAGCTTCCATGTGGCAAATCACATCAGAAAAAAATTAAATACAAGTTATTAGAAATGGAGTCACACTTATTTTGAATAGGCAAGTTTTCAACAATGAAACAGGATAGCCTTAGTATAGCTGTTTTGCCCTCCCATTTTCTACAACCTTTTCTTTCCTAACAAAGGAATTGTCAGGTCACTCATTAAGTTTCACTTTCTGTCAAGCCCCAGAACTTTAACTAGAACACTAGGTGAATCAATAGATTTTTTTATTTTTACAGTTGTCCCCAGTAAGCAACTTAGGTTTCAAAGTACTCCCTGCCCCCACCTTGTCTCGGTATCATGTGTCCACTTTTTGAGCCTCTAAGAGATTTTTTTTTTCTCTTTTAAAGCATATATTCTTTGAAGTCCATTTAATTGGGCTTCAGCACATTGTCTCCCTAGAATGCTTGAGACCCAGAGGATAATTTGCTTTTACAGATTAATGTGCTTTCTTCAACAGCTACTCAAGCAGAGTGGCTAAATAACCATTAAGTATGCACGAGGGGCTTGTATGACCCATTTCTAATCTCTGGATTTATCTTACACTGAGTACTGCTATAAGCCAGAAAGGGGCTGAACACAGCCATCCATCTTGAATCACAGCTAGTCCTATCTTGGCTTTGTCTAATTGATTCTGTGGTTCTATCTTAGGTCAGCCCCTACCCACTGTCTTATCTAATTGAAAAAGACAATTATCATTTAGCCTAATACTCAGGCATATAATAAAAGCAGAAAAAGTCAGAAACTGTAACTGAAATTTACTAAATCTTCTTGAAGGAGGAAAGCCTTTACATAAGAATGAAGAAATGAAAGATCACAATGCAATGCAATTCGATAAGCATATATTTATTTAAAAATTGCTTGATAATTTAATTTTTATATTACTTTCATTTATAATGATAAAATAATAATAGCTAGTATTTATAAACCACTTTAAGGTTTGCAAAGCACTTTACAAGTGTATGTCATTTGCTTCTCATTACAATCCTGTGAAGTACATACTATTATTATCCCCATTTTGAAAAGGAGGAAACTGAAGTGGAGAGAGGTTAAGTGACTTGCCTAGGGTCATGCAGTTAGTAAACTAGTAAGGTAAGGTTTGAACTCAGGTCTTTCTTTCTCCAAGTCCCTCATTCTATACACTATACCACCTAGGTGATATATTTCCATGTATAGTCTTCTCTTCTGTCCTCAGAGAGCGACTTCTGGAAACAAAGATTAAAAAAAAATAGAAAAAGAAAAGAAAGCAGTTCAGCAAAACTAATCAATATATCAACTGAATCTGACAATATGGGATTTTTTTTAAACACCTAATCATCTCTACAAAGAAGTGAGAGAGGGTTATTTTGTCCTTTGATTAATCATTAAGATCTGACATTTTTTTTTGTTCTTTCCATTTATATTCAATAAGTATATATTAAGTACCTATTATGTGCTAAGGTAGAAGCAATGTAGCATAATGGATAGGAAACTGTCCTTAGAATCAGGAATACCTGGATTCAAGTCTTGCACATGAAACACAGCCCTGTGGCCATCTTCCAGTCATCTTGATGTATATCTTGCCATTGGACCCAGATGGTTCTGGATAAGAAAGAAAAAGTGACTTTGCACAGCTCTGCCTCACTTAAATCCAATTCACTTGCAAGTCAGGACATCACCTTCCTCATGTCATAGATTCTCTTGGAGAATGAAGAACAAATAACAACAATGACATACACCATAGGCCCTGTGATTTTGGGCAAACCTCTTGGTGCCCCAGCAACTTTCAAAGACTAACTTGTAGATCTGCATTGGCAGAAGAAGATTCCTATTCAGGAGTTCCTTATATCAATTAAATCATAGGTCTGATTGTTTTAATTAAATAAACAACAGATTCTAGGTTCTAAGGATACAGAATCAAAATGAAAAATAGTCCTTGTCCTCATTTTACTGGAAAGATACAACATTTAAGCAGATACTATCTTTTGAGAAAAAAAGGAACAACACTTAGGAGGATCGGAAGGAAGGTTTCCTTTGAAGGTAGCCTGAGTTGAGCATTGTAGGATGCTAAGGATTCTAGGACATAGAGGGAAAAAGGTAGAACCTTTACAAAATTATAGAGCAAGGAGATGGAAATCTAGATTTTGAGAACATCAAGTAGAGCAGTTACATGAAAAAAGAGAGTGTGAAAAGGGGTTTTGTATGAAACATTTCTGGAATGGGTGGCTAGAGTTAAATGGTAAAGAGCTCTGAGTATCAAATAAGAACAATCATTCTAGAGGCAAATGGTAGCTACCAAAGATTCTTGAGCAGGCCAGATTTTTGGTTGTTGCTGTTTGGTCATTTCAGTAATGTCCAATTCTTTGTGACTCCAATTTGGGGCTTTCTTGGCAAAGATACTGCAGTACTTTGCCATTTCCTTCTCTAGCTCATTTTACAGATGAGGAAAACTGAGGCAAATAGGGTTAAATGGTTTGTACAGGGTCACATAGTTAGTAAGTATCTGAGGCCAGATTTGAACTCATGAAGATGAGTATTCCTGATTTCAAGCCCAGGATTCTATCCAATGTGTCACCTAGCTGCCCAGGTCAGATAAGTACTTTTGAAAAATTATCTTGGTAGCTATGTGTAGGATAGATTCTAGAGTAGAGAAACTGGAAGTAGGGAAAATAGTTAGGAGATTATTGCCACAGATTAGTAACAGAGGATAGATGATGGCCTGAAGAAGGGTGGTGGCTGTATGAGTAGAGGGGTGATGAATACGAGAGATGAGAAAGCAGGGTAGATAAGAACTGACAATGATTTCATAAAGAAGTAAGGAAGGGGAAAAGGTAAGGATTAGCCCCAGATTGTGACACTGGATGTTGATAAAGTCGATGGTTGCAGTAGGAACCTAAGCTAGTTATGGTCATTACACTTGAGAAGTTTCTTCCTTGGTTCCAGTCTGACATTCCATGGAGAATTATCCTCCAGAGCTTGTTCTGATTTGTTTTTGAAACCTAGAATTGTTCTGGAACAGCAAAAAGAAATGAAAAACAAATAACACAAAGAGATGAACTTTAGTCCTGCCAACCAAAGTTCATCCCATCCACATTTCTCATCCACTTTCCTTTCGAGGCTAGTCAGCAAGTTATTATACATTTCAATTTTCTTTTAAGTCCCTTGGTAAATGGAATGACAAGATAAAAGTATTGACATGACATTTAAAATATGACTTCTGCAAAAAAAAGCTTGAGAATATGGCTATGCTTTTAAAATTGTTTTTGTTTTATTCTTTTTTTCCTCTTATAGCTGTGTGTGAATAAGAACTGCTCAGAAACATGCACATTATTAATAATAGGCTGATGAGGCAGTTTCCTTGGTCAGTAATCTTCAGTGTCCAATAATGAGATTCACCGTTAAGCCCTGCAGAGAAAGCAGCCATGACAATAATTGCCTTCTCATCAAAGACAGCACCCAAAGACCTACAAAAGAAAGCACTTACCATCAAAGTCCTTGGCATTGTCAAATTGTTCAACATCAGATATGAATATGATTTTATGAATGGGAAAGATGCTGAAGAAGATTCATTATCATTAACTCCCATTGTACTTTAAGGACCCTTGGACCTTTACTTTTGTACTGTGACAGAACCTTCCTTCCTAGATGTGTTTTCCCCCCATTTGAATATGAGCTTCTTGACAGCAGAGTCTATCCACATTTAGCACAATGTTTAGTTCACAGAATGAATTCGATAAATGTTGTCTTAATTTATTAATCTATTGGCTGATGCATAACTGGGCCCTTTATTCTGCCCTCCCCCACAGAGCTCTGGTGGATTGGCTCCCTACCAAGTATGACTTATCTCTTAGAATCTACTGATTGGTTTCTGAACTGGAAGAATAATGACACAGGGATGTCACACCTGTTGTTAAAAAAAAGAGTCAGTGTTTCTGGCTGGCATTCTCTGATGCAACCACTCCTGAGCTCAGAGACACTGAAAGTGCCAGCATTCATAGACCTTCTGATACCTTCTGACTTTTCATCTCAAGATTTCTGCTCAGTCATCTGTTTAGGGAAGAAGACATAAAAGAGAGGGGCAAAAGCAGTCATATTCCCCTTTCTTTTCCACATAACCAACAGGGCCAGTTGAGTCTACACTCCTCATGGGAAGCAGAAACCCCCCTTACCATTATGTCAAGGTAGAGAAGGATGACCTTCTCTATCCCGGCTGGAATTGCATCTTGTCTCCAGGGAGTGATGAATCCAGGAGAACCCTGGCCAGCAACTCTCTTTTTTAAATACACATGGCACAGCTGTGTTATACATTTGTATAACTCAGCAATTATCTAGGGGAGAAATGAATCATACATAACCAGAAGCCCCCCTACTTACTCTCCATCCCTACCTCCCCCATCCCTAAGTCTCATATGGTCTATCAGAAACAGGAAAATAGTATGTGCACATGTTCTGTGTCATGCAAGGGATTAAAGAGACCCACTATATATTCATTTATTTATCACATATTCTCAAGGAACCCAGGATCACAGACCTGGAAGGCATATTATTGTCCAACTACTGTGAAACCCTCATTTTAACAATAAGAAATATGTCTAAGGCCCTCTGAGGTTAAATGAGTTGCTAGTACCACACAAGCAATAAATGGGCTGAACTGAGATTAGAACCCACATCTTCTGATTCCAAATCCAAGACACCAAGACAAATTAACAAAAATATTGTCTCCACTTGAAAGAAAATGTAAATGTAATGAAAAAGCAATTTAGGCATGTGTTTGAAGTTGGAGGCATCAGATTTCAGAAATAAAATTAAATTGCAAATATATCATGAATAAATCAAATCACTCTGTAATAGATGAATAGAAAAATAAGAAGAAATTAGATTATTAAAGCCAGCTAATATATGAGTCACTGGTTTGTTAGCTATTTAGGCCACGTGCTCACTTAAGGTAGCGCTGGTAGATAAGTGTGAGATAGGGGCATGAGACCCATATTGATAAATGCCTTCCCCTTCAAATCTTCCAGGACATTCTTTTATAATTCTCCTATTGACTTTCTACCCTATTAATTTTTGTGAATATCTGCAGAGCAGGGATTTTGTCTTTTTTAAACTACATTTCCTCATAATCTAACACAGGAATTTTCTTGACATAGCAGGTGCTTAATTAATGTTTGTTGAATTGAAGTTAGACCTTGAACAAATAATTTAAAATTTCTAGGCATCGGTTTCCTCATCTGTAAAATGAGAGGTTCACACTAAATGATGTCTAAGGTCTTTTCCAAGTGCTGTGGTCTGTATTTGTTAAAGGATAAAGATGAGACACTAGGAGGTTAAGTAAATGACTATCTAATAGTCTCATGAAGGCTAAGTGGTAGAGCTATGACCAAATCTAGTGTTATTTCTCACATTACACTCTCTAAACCTTGCTGATGATACCTGATAAGTTTGATTACAGAAAAAAGGACTTTCACAGTGAATCCATTCTAAAAACAAAATCAAAATGAACCCACAATACAATCATCTTTAACTCTAGTCCCACTGTACAAGCTATTCCTTGCTGGTAAATTTGGGACCTTTGGACAGTGACTTTACATCTTTGAATCCTTGTTGTTTGTCTTTCATTTTCAATAATGACATCATGGGTCTTAAATTGTATGTGACTTGGATTTAAGTGAGGTAAAGTTACATAAAGTCATTAGCCTCATTCTCTCTTCCAGTCAGTGAAGTCTAGTGGCGAGATAAAAGTCACAATGACTGGCGATGGTCTGGGAGCAGTAGATGACCTTGACATCTTTGATGTCTTACCAAGCTCTAAGTGCTCCATAGTGCTTGCTTTAGCTGCCCTCATGGCCATTGGAACAAATTGTTCTCTTTTTCCCATTCCACTGGGAGAAGTCTTTACATGATTGGAAGATGCATTCCCCCTAACTCACCAATGGGTTTAAAGCCTATTGGCTTCCCTCAACCCAGTTTAGCCCATCTGCCCAGATGGCTTACCAGGGTTTGGTTCCTGTGTATGTTACAACTTCTTGGAGCCACAGATGAGAGTTGGGTGACAAAAGGTGGGTGAGCAGCCCTGAAAAGGACTTGGCAACCCCTCATACCGCAGGTGCTAGTTCTTTATGAACACCCTATATGCCCTATGATACTTATGAAAATGACTTTTTAAAGATGTTGATCTGAACAGCAATTCAACACATCTGAAAGAGAACTCATCTTTTCCTCCCAATCCACTACTCTGACTAACTTATCTTACTTACTATTCCACTCCTAAAGTTCAGGGTCATTCATAACTCCTCTTTCTACCTAATTCTATGTATCTAATCAATTGCCAAATCTTGCTGTTTCTACCTCCACAACATTTATTGCAGCTGACCCCTTTCTCTGGTTAGTTACACAATCATCATCTTAGTTCAAGCTCTTATGACTTCTAGTATAAATTGTTACAATGGCATCCTAACTGGTCTCCTTGCCTTAAATCTCTTCCCATTCCAGTCCAACCTCAACACTAGCAACCAAAGTGATTTTCTGGCAAATCAGATCTCACCATGTCATTCCTCAACTTAATAAATTCCAATGGTTCCCTCTTGCCTCTAGATTAAAATGTAAAATCCTCTTTAACTCATACAGCCCTTCACAGCCTATCTCCAACCTAACTTTTCAAGCTCATTGTACATACTTCACTTTGCCATCCAGCCAAACTGACCTTCCTCTCTACTCCTCATACAAAGAGCTCTAGCTTTGTTTGTTTCTATATGAGCTGTCCCTTATGCCTAGAATTCACTCTTTTCATCTCTGCTTCGTAGAATCCCTTTCTTCCTTCGAGACACAGTTCAAACACCACTTTTTTCATGATTTTTCTAATTCCCTCCAACTCCTAGTTTCTTTCTCACCAACTACCTTGTATTTAATTATTTTGTATTTGTGTGTTTATTTTCTTTATGTTTCTTCATATGTTTGCATGTGTATTACTTGTCTCCCCTGATAGGAGTTCCTTGATAGTAGAGATCGTTTCATTTTTTGTATTTTTATTTATATTTTTCCTTAAAAGTAAATGAGTTTATTTATTTACTTATTTTTGTGAGCAGAGGGAACAACAAGAACAACAAAAATACAACATGCCAACAACTGTTAAAGATCAGGAAAATATAATCCTTAGATACTTAGGGCTGTTTAAATTCTGACAGATGTCACTCTGCATTGCCAAATCTATAACTTATATTTTTCCACTCAGCTGCAAAGCCTTATCAGTCTGCAAAGGAGGCCATCAGCATAGCATAGCAGTCAAATATTGATAGCACCTAGCACAGTGACTGGCACATAGTAGGTGCTAAGTATATGTTTATTGATAGATTGATTGATTTTTCTCTCCTATCTTTTTTTTTTCCTACCTATTTGCCTGTTCCATCTCAAACTCCTTTGTGGCCCCTCATACATGTACCAATCCTCTATCTATAATAATATATAATGCCATAATAATGTAACGTAATACATAATATGATACTATATAGTATATAATGCCCCCTATTTCCCAAGACTCTTTCTAGGATCCTCTTTTTTGTACTTAATGATTTCATCAGTTCCTACATGTTCACTATCAATTTTGGGATAGAATATTAATTTCTTGACATTTAAAGCTCTGCATAAGCTCACTTCAGCCTATATTTCCAGACAATTCCTGTTACTCCCTCTCATGCACTCTGTAGACCATTTAGACTTCCATTCCCTGTACATAACATTCTGTCTGCCACCTTTATGCATTATATCAGTCTCTTCCCCCATGTCTGGAATCCTCTCCCTTCTCACCTTTCCCTTTTAGAACTGATAGCTTCTTTCACTTTTTGGCTCAGGTACAGTGTCTATTACATGAGGGTTTTCTACTTCTAGGGAATGAGGTTTGAATTCTCAAATTATAAAGATTACCTCAGCAAGATCATGAATCTGGCACCTTTGTGAGCAGTTCAAGGTCCTTGTCTTGGGATTGTCGTACTAAGACCTTGCTGGGGCAAGGATAGCATGCCCCTGTGTGCACAGGAACTAGCTGAAACATTTATATTGGAAATTGCCTCAATAAAAGGCAATCCTTTTTCTAGCATTACAGCATGCACCTTAGAAGGGACCCAAAGAGTCCCATGTAGTCATAGGATCACAGGTTTAAAATTGGAAGAGAACTTAAAGGCCAATGAGTCCCACCTCTTTCATTTCACAGATAAGGAAACAGTTTGAAAGAAGTTAAGTGAATTGCCCAGGGTCACATAGTCAGTGTATGTGGCAGAATTTCAACTCAAGTCTTCTGGACTATAAATCTACAATTCTATGCATTTGTGCTCCTAGGCAGTTCCAAATTCCTTATTTTGAAGATGGGGAAACTGAGTTTCAGGGAAGTCAAGTGACTGGCTCAAACTAACACATATAGTAAGAGACAAAATTTCAGTCTAGGACTCTTGCCTTCAGAGCTAGTTCATACCCGCTGTATCACAGTGGCTCTGTTCATCACTAGACCTGTGAGACACTGGGGCTGAGGGCTCTAACTTCTATGAGATCAGTTAAATTTTTAATGTTATTTTTCATTCTCTTCCCTTCTCTGCTTTGCAGAGACTCAGGGAGGGTAGTGCTCTGGAGTCAAAGAGAGTCCCAGGGTCTTGGTGTCAGCTGCTAGTCATTCAGAGTACACACTGAATCCTGGATTTTGCTTGATGAGTTCATGCCTCTGGTCTGCTTCTTCCTCAGTACTTTAATCAGGTTCCCTTCCCAGACCACTCTGATTCTTGTCCAAAGTTGTGACTCAGGACTCTTAACTTGGTGCTCCACCCTCTTGGCCCTGATACTAAGGAATCAGCAGGTGAGAATACCAGACTCAAGGGAGACTTCATGGAGGGGAACTCTCATGTTTAGGACTATAAATGACATCAGAAAATTTCCATTATGGCATTTGGATGACTAACAGTTACTGACTCAAGGATTTTTGTTATTTATTTTGCTTACAAGAATCTTCCTTTGTAACAACATGAACTGTGTGCTTTGAAGTGTTGAATTGGTGCCAATGTCCTGGGTAATTTCACTTTTGTTTTTGTTTTTAAATGTACTGGTTGTTAAAAGAAGGAAGGCTATTTGCTTTGCCATTAACAATGATGGATCACACAATCACAGATTTTAGAGGTGGCCGTTTAGTCCAACCTATCTAGCTTCAGTTCAATCCAAAAATAATCCTCACTGGATGAGATGGAATAGGAGCAAATGGAAGCAAAACATCAGGGTCTCAGATTTATAGTTAATTGACATTAAATAATAAATACAGTTTGAATTTCCTAGTTCTCTAAAATTTAAAAGCTGCTAGTTGTTAATTAAATTAAAACAATCTTTGGGCAAATGGGTCAACAACTCCTGGAAGGCCTTTTGCAGGATATCATTTTCTCCCTTTACTGGGGCCCTCACAAAGTCTCCTTAGGCATGATATAGTTTTCTACTTGGCTCCTTGTCCAGTTCTGATACCATCTTTCCTCAGTGTGTTGTGTTTGTCCTTGGCTCCCAGTGAAATCACTGCCATCGGCTGTTCCATGTGTACTGCTAGGACACTCATGGGAAATTTGAGATCTGACATTTTAAGTGAACAAAGTCAAGGAGGTGAGGGAGGGAAGAGACAGAGGCTATTCTCTAACCAATCCTTTCCATGTAATTCCCTTTTGGGGGTTTAGCTAGAACTATTCTGTTTAGGCTGGCCAGAGTCACTTGAATATTGTTTTTTTCTTAAATAGTTTAATATTTTATATAAGATCCATAGGACATGACTCAATTTCTTCAGCCATTTCCAACATGTCTCAGGGCAGCATCACTCCATTTCATCCAGTGTCTTTAATTCACTAGAAATTGATCAAGACTTCATGACCTAACCTAAAGCCCTTGATTGAGTCAATAGAGATATCTAGGACTTTATGCTTCTGACTGATTAATTCAATTAGTAAATCCAAGGCCTCTGTAGGAATTCAGGTAGGAATAAGGAACACCTCTTTTACAATCATAGCAAAGCAAGTAAAACAAGCCATACTGAATCTTATGCTAATAAAAATGTTATCAAATGATTAGAAAATATGGTGAACCCAGTCAAGAATATTGAATATCTCTTATTTGAATCTTTATTTCTATAAAATTTATAATTGTGCTTATGATAGTTTTGTGTGTTTCTGTAGATAAACTCCGAAAGATTTAAGATGCTTTGCTGTTTTTGTAAATCTTACTTCCCTTCCTATATATTTTCCTATTTTTCGTTATTAACATATGTAATTATGATGTGCATTTATTTTATATATTATCAAAATTCTGATGTTTTTATGATCTCAGTTAATTTTTTTGTTGTTGATTCTCTTGGTTTTTCTAAGTTACTCATCATATGCTTTCCAAAGGGGTAGGGTTTTTTTTTTTTGCCTCATATTTACAAATGCTTAGTCTATTAATTTTTTTTTGATTTGTCATTATAATTAACATTTTGAATACTAGGTCTACGAACAATAGTGGACATCCATTAATATGTTCACAATGTTGTTTAATTACAGATAATGCTAGCTGTTGATCTTCAATAGATGTATTTTATATCATAATATCTTAGAACCATAGATCTGGAGGTAGAAGAAACCTTAGAAATACCTAGTCTAATTCCTTCTTTTTTTTTTGTAAGTAAGAAAAATTAATTTCATAAGAAATTGAATATGATATGAAAAATGTTTTCATTCTTGTGCTAGTGTTTTTAAAACCAAAATTTGTATTGAATTTTATTATTAATGGATTTTTATGCATCTATTGGTATAATAATATTTTATTAATTATAATTAACATAATTAGTTATACCAATTAATTAACTAATTTTTAAACATTCTGATATTCCCATAGAAATGAAATGATCATAATGAATACAAAAATACACATATACACAGCTAAACACATTTCTGTAGTTTCTTTTACAGTATTTTATTTAACATTTTTACTAATTATATTACTGTATAATAGTTCTCTGGATTTTATATGAAGGTGATATTTTTTCTTGTAGAAGGAATGTGGGAAAGTACTGTCTTTCTCTTTTTGGGAAAATAGTTTTTATAGTAAGAATGTTAGTTGTTCTTTAAATGTTTGATAAAATTCACTTATAAATCTATTTGGCTCTGGAGTTACCTTTCCCCTACCTTCAGATTTATCTATAACTAGTTCAATTTCTTTTCCCAACACTGAGTTATTTAGGTGAATTATTTCTTGCTTTGATAATGCAGATGCTTTATATTTTGGGAAATATTTAATTTAATTTAATATTTAGTTTTGTTAGCATATAATAATTTGTGATAATTTTCTTTATTTTTCCTCCATTTGCTATTTACCCCTTCTTATTTTTTTATTTTGGTAATTTAGATTTTCTCCCTTTAAATTGAATTAATCAACAATTTATCCACCTATTGATCTTTGTAAGGAAATCTTTCAACTCATCTCTTAATTCAATTGCTTTTAAAATTTTACCTTTAATTTAAAATGCTTTCCTTTGATATTGTTTTGGCTTTATTTATGTGTTGTTTTCCTAATTCTCAGAGTTCATGCTGAATTAGTTGTTTCTTTTTATTGTTGTTGGTCTAAGTATGGATATAAATTTGCTTCATCTGTATTTTAGTGTATTTTGATGTGCTATATCATTAATGTCTTAATCTTTGACATCATATTTCAAATTATTTCTATTATTTGGTCTTTGACCTGTTCATTATTAAGGGCATTATTTTTTTTAGTCTCCATTTATGTCTACTTCTTTTATTCCTATTTCCTTAACTGATTACTATTTTTCTCACATTATTTTATATAATGATCTGATTAATACCTGCTTTTTTGCATTTTTTTTGAGTTATTCATTCCCTATGATAGTTCTTAACTTTTTTTATGTCATGGGAACCCTTTGGCAATGTGGTAAATTCTATGGACACCTCAGTACACTATTTTTTAATCCATAAAACACAATATATATGACTTTCCCTTTGATAATTTATTTGCTATGGTATTTGGGCCATAGTTTTAATATTTATTCTGTTTAAATCTATGAAAACTTTAAACAATATGTAGTTAATCTGTTTGTCTTTTGATAATATTTCTTATGGCTTCTGCCTTGCCTCAAATCATGATTGTGCCTCTTTTTTTCTTGGTTTCAGCTGAAGCTTAATAAACTTCATTCAAGCTTCTTTCTTTAAATCCTGCTTCCATTGTTTTAGGTACATTTACTATTGGCAATATATTTTGGCATTTGTTTCTTTTGCATTCTGCAGCTCTTCAGTTTATATGCAGGTGAAAATCATTTATTGTCATGATTATAATATTTGAATTTGTTTTTCTTCAACCACATCCTCTAATAATTAGTATTTCTATCAGGATAAGATACAATGTAGCTTGTTTTGCTTCTATTAATTCAGTTACATAATCTGCACATCTAGAGAAACATAATCCTATTCCCCTCAACACAAGAGTTTCTCCTTATGCGGATAACATAATTTCTATAATTTCATGCCTTCTCCCACTTCTAGATTTGAGTGTGGTTTATGGATCCCATTCTTCCCTCTAGCCCCCCATCTATTCATTAGATTGTCAACATCTGGATTCGTAAATTCAAGTTATAATATTTTCTTTCCCTGAGTCCCTCAAGCCATCTCTACTTCTATTCACTCCTCTTTTATGGATTTTTAATCTAATTTCTAGCCTTGTTTTTTCTTTTTGTTTCCTTCTTAAAAAGTAGAATATGAGGGACAACAGTTTTATATATATATATATGTGTGTGTGTATGTATATATATTTACATACACATACATACATATATGTATACATATAGTTGTATATAACTATATGTGTATATAGCTAACTATATGTATACATGTATATAGTTAGTCAGTTAGTTAGTTAGTCTACTGTTATAACATGCAAACACTGTAAGTGTCTGCTTATTTATTCTTTCCTTTAAAGTCTTATTTGTATTTTGAAGGTTGTATTTCATGGTCAGTTTGATATGAGAAGTCTTTTCCAGAGCTGGTTTCTTTTGTAGGAAGCTATTGAAATACTTTATATTATAAAAAAGCCCTCTTTTCTCATGAAGAGATATGCTCAGTTTTTTTTATGGATAGCCAGTTTCAGAGCAAAGGATGACTTCTCATGTTTTTCTATCATGTCATTTCTCAAAATTTCCTTTCAAATTTTGTGTGATTTGAATGAGTCATTTTTGATATAGGCTTTCTTTCTTCTTGGTTGCTTGTAATTCTCCCTTTTAATGAAGCTCCAGAATTTGGTGTTTATATATTTTGAGTTAAACATAGAATTCCTTTTGAATGATACCCTATGAGTTCAATTTCTCTGTAGTTTGCTTTGTTTTCAATAATTCTGGGAAATTTTCTTGCATTGTTTAAAGAAATGATATTCATGCTCTTTGTTTTTTTCAAATTTTTCTTGTAGAATAAAAAAAAATTAGCTTTTATAAGCTCAACCTATATCTATGACCCTCATTTGTAGAAGTTTCAAATCTTCTATTTGTATCATTAAAAAATATATTTTGGTTTTTTTTTCTGCTGCCTATGAATTTTTATCTTCCATCTGGGCCATTCTATTCCTCATAGAATTCCCACTTTTTTTCCAAATACTTGACCTACTCTTCCAAACTAAATATCATGTTCATCTTTTCATCCTTTATTAATTTACTTAAATTTTAATAGGTATTACTTTTAAAATTTCTATTATTTAGTTTATTAGACACATGAATAGTTCTTCTGGTAGATCCAGTTTCTTTTCTGATGAACTTCCTTATAGTTACATTATTCTTCAGAAATTATTTTTTATGATTAATAATATTACCTAACTTAAGGTTTGAAAAGCACTTTTACACAATATCTCTTTTTATCCACACAACAGCCCCTGTAATGGTGGCTTATTTATTATTATGCTCAATTTGTGACATTATCATTGTACCCATTTTGTTATTCAGTCATTTTTTAGTTGTATTCTACTCTTCGTGACCTCTTTGGGGTTTTCTTAGCAAAGATACTGGAGTGGTTTGCCATTTCCTTCTCCAGCTCATTTTATAGATGAGGAAACTGAAGCAAATAGGGTTAAGTGACTTGCCAAGGGTCATACAACTAGTTTCTGAAGCTAGATTTGAACTCAGGTTTTCCTGACTTCAGGCCCAGCACTCTGTCTACTGCACCACCTAACTGCCCCTATACCCATTTTACGGAGGAGGAAACTGAGGTTCAGAGATATTAAATGATTTGCCCAAAGTAACAAAAGTAATAAGTGTCATGGGCAGTATTTGAATCTAGGGTTTTCTGGCTTCAAGCCTAAAATACACTGGAGACCAGGGCCTCTCACTGATAGCGAGCCATGTATCATTACTGGAAGGATACTAATATTAGAAAAGATAGGCCTATGTTTCAGACAGCAGCCTGGGATCTTTAAAAGCACTACAGTTTTCCAGTTCTATTCAGATTCCTCTCTTCCTCCTGCTCAGTTCTATGTCTAATTTATCATCCATCTTCAGTGTCCATCAAAAAAAGGTATGATCACAATTATTTAAAAAAAATCCACACTTTTAAAACTTCCCTTTAATTATTTATTTTAAACCATATTTCCCCAAGAAATTTTCCAGGCCTACAGGGTATCTCAACAACTTTTATTTCCATGTCAGAATCTAATTTTATCCCTTCTTTCTTGACCCTCTGCTCTTTTATACCTTTTCTTTTTCATTTTCATGAAAAGATCTTATGACTGCTTATATTACTTCTACATTTTGGAGGAGTGGCCACTCCTTCCTCATGTATACATATACATATACATATACATATACATATACATATACATATACATACATACATATACAGAAACACACACACACACACATACTGTGTGATTACGTATTTAGTTTTCTATTCTCTGACTCTATTGCAAATTTTATTTTTTGATTGCTATTTGCAATCATCCAAACCCTTTCATATAATTCTACCCACTTCTGTGATTACTGACCATCTTTGAGCATACAAAAATACTTTCTGACAGTTGGCAATAGACAAATAGAATGTGTTTTTTTAACGTGCTCTCAAGAGTGCTTCATCTGCTGCCTTCCCATTTTATCCTTTTGTCTTTATCCCCAAAAGTTGATTAGAAATATTCCCTGAAATTTAACCTGTATTTCTCCAATGAGTTGGAACAGCAATTATTTGATGTGTTTGTACCATGGGAATATGCCGAGCATATTTTTGTAGAAGCACTTTGATCCTCTTTTCTGATTTTAATTTTAATTTTCTGTTTTTCAAGGCCTTGGCATTGGAGTATGGTGAAAAGAGTTCTGAACTTAAGAGGCGGTCTACCTGGATACCTGTGTTCATGTCAAGTCTCTGCTTATCTCTGTGGCTATGGATAAGTCATTTCAATTTTCTAAATCTCAGTTTTCTCATTTGTAAAAGGGATTGGAGGTGGTGGTAAGAAAAGCATTAAATGAACTACAAAGCTCTATGCCTTAGTCTTAGAAATGGAAAGGGCCATGGAAACTCTCTAGTCAAATTTGTAAGAGGCATCCTTTGTGTAATATCTCCATAAATGATTATCTAGACTCTTGAAAAATCAGTACCTCCTGCAGGGGGTCTATTTGCACAAAATTTTGCAATCACAGAATGTCAGAGTCAGAAGGGACTCCAGATACCATTCAATCCAAACCAGACCAAAACAATAACACCTTCTAAGATCATCTAGGATTTACTTGTAAGCTTTCAGTGTAGGGGAATCCAATGATTTCAGAGATAGCACATTTCACTTTTGGATAGTTCTGATTGCTTGGAAGTTTTTCTTTATGTAATTTAAACTTAACTGTTTGTAACTACCACCTATTGTTCCTAGTTTTGAGCTATGGGTCAAGCAGGGTAAGTTGAGTCACTGTTCACAATACAGCCCCTCTAATAGCTATGTTATACCTATGATGACCTCCCAAAAGCTTTTCTTGTCTAGGTTAAACATCTTTTCCTTCAACCATTTTTCATATAGCTTGAGCTGAAGGCCCTTCATCCTTTTGGTTTGCACTCCTTTGTACACTCTCTGGTTTATCAACCAGAATTGAGCACACTGCTCGACACATAATCTGACCAATGTCGAATTTTTGGGACTATTGATTCCCCAGTCACTGACATTGTCCTTTTTTTAAAGCAGTGTAAAGTTGCATTTTCCCTTCATATTGCCATCTCACATAGTTGATTCATATTGATTCTGAAGTCCAGTAAAACCACAAGATTAGGAAAAAAAAAATATTTGTTTTCCATTCCATTTCATTCCACTCCATTCTTGTACTTTGGATTTTTTTAACCAGAATGTAAGACTATATCTATATCTCTATCTATATATGTGTGTGTACATGTATGTGTGTCTGTATATATGTACATATAATTCTACATTCTGTGTTGTCATAGCTAGATACATTATTCCTTACACATGTATATAATATACTTATCCATATATGTACATGCACATATATATGCGTGGATATGTGTACATATATGTAATTACATTTCATCTTAGTTGATATAATCCAATTTTCCAGTTCAGGGGTCACCAAATTATGCCCTAAAGGCCAAATCCAGTCCACAGCCTGTTTTTTGACTGTTTGGAGTTAAAAACTGTTTTTATATTTAAAAAAAATTTAGACAACTTGATTTAAAAGGAATGCCTGATTTTGGCCCTTGGGCATAGTTTATATCCCTGTTTTACATTGTCAAGATGTCCTTATATCCTCACTCTGTCATATAATATGTTATTTATATCATCCTCAGAGTGAATTAAGCAAAAGCAGTAAAATCCATAATGACTACATCAATGTAATTGGGGAAATTTTTTTTAAAAGCCTGAACATTATATACTTATAATGATCAAGGTTGGCACTGAAAAGTAGGAAATGCTTCTCCTTTCCTGCTCTGAAGAGGGAAGGACCATGCTTGTGGAACATCGTCTATATTGTCAGACTTTGTTGCTGTATTGATTAGTTTCACTGACCTGTACTTTTTTTGATTTCTTCATATTCCCAATTTCTTATGGTATAGTATGGTGCAGCTAGGTGATGCAGTGGAGTACCAGGCCTGGAGTCAAGAAGATTCATCTTCCTCAGTTCACATCTGGCCTCAAACACTTACTAGCTGTATGACCCTGGGCAAGTCACTTAACCCTGTTTGCCTCAGTTTCCTCATCTGTAAAATGAGATGGAGAAGGAAATGGCAAACCACTTCAGTCTCTTTGCCAAGAAAACCCCAAACGGGGTCATGAAGAATTGGACATGACTGAAAAATGACTGATCAAAAACAGCTGAAGTTGTTACTGTTCTGTGACATTTCAGTACCAGATTTACTCAGCCATTACCCAATTGATGGGCATCTAATTTGTTTCCAGTTCTTTGATACTACAAAAAATGCTTCTACAAATATATATGCATGTATATACACACATATATACATGTGTATACATATACATGCACAATACATACACACACATACATACATGTATATATGTGTTGTGTATGTATATCGAACCTTTCTGTCTTTGACCTTCTTTGGGTACATGTCTAGTAGTGCATTCTCAGGGTCAAAGGCCATGGACATTTTAGTCATTTTCTTTGAATTATTTCTTTCTGCAATGGTGGAACCTATTCACAACTTTACCAGTAGTTTATTAATGTCAGGTAAGTAGATTCTTACCAGACATTTAGATATATTCCATCTTGGGGCAGGAATTTGTCATTATATAGTCAGAGGCAGCTCATGGCTAAAGTAACTTGTGGCTCAGTGGGTACAGCACTGAGCCTAGGGTCAGGAAGTCATGAGTTCAAAATCAGTCTCAGATACTTCCTGTGTGACCCTGAGCAAGTCACTTAACCTCTGATTGTCTGACAAAAGGATTCACTGGAGAAGGAAAAGGCGAACACTCTGGTATCTTTGTCAGGAAAAACTGATGATCAACTTCAGTGTGCTATGGTCTACAGGGTCACGAAGAGTCAGACACAACTGACCAACCAGAAGTCAAGCTTTGGTCTAGAAATAATTTTTCTTATGATTATTTCTGATTATTAAGATACTTTTCTTATATTAGGCTGAAATCTTCCTTTCTACAATTCTTTTTCATTTATTTTAATTCAGCCCCACGTGACAGAACTCAAATGGATTATTATCTTTATAATGGAAGCACCTGGATAGTTAGCTCAGAGCTCTTAGCTATGAAATAAATGTCATTTAACAAACAGCTATTGAGTGCCACTGTATAAGGTATTGTAGGAGATGAAATAACATAAAACCTGTAGTCTCACATGGAGACTTTTGATTTCAAATCATGGTCATGCAATATCCATCCATTACTTTGGTCTGCTGGGGTAAAGATGGTTTCCTTGAACAAATCTCTAGTTATGTTTCTGATAATTAAGTTTGTTTTTGTTTTGGTTCCTTTTGTGTAAGCTAGATACAGTACTTCTTACAAAAAGTTTAGATATGTGTATTTGTATATATTAGTGTGTATGTACATTTATGTCACAAATATGAATATATAAAAAACAAATCTCAAGAAGAAAAATATGGAGCTATGAATTACTAAAAATTTAGATTTGTTTAAAAAAAATTTTAGCACACATGTATGTATGCATGCATGTATGGTAGCAGGGCTGCTAAGTAGCATAGTAGATAGAGCACCAGCCCTAGAGTCAGATAGACTTGAGTTCAGATCTGACCTTAGACACTAGTTGTGTGACCCTGAACAAGTCACTTAACCTCAGTTTCCTCAACTATAAAATGGGATAATAATAGTCCTTACCTCTCAGGGTAGTTGTGAGGATCAAATGAGAAAGTGTTTGTAAAGCAGTTGGCACAGTGCCAGACACATAGTAGCTGCTATACAAGCTTGTTTTCTCCACCATTCCCTTACCCCTTGTCATCACAAGAAAAAGCTGTCATTTCTTATCCAATCTTCTGTTGACAAATTTCTCCAAAATTAGCCAGACTGGAGCCTTGAAGGAGAAACACACAGCTCATTCCTAGGTCCAGTCCATACTCAAAGCCTTTTAACCTTGGTTAAGGTTGCAGGAATTTGTTATCTGCTAGAGTGGCTTTCCAAATGCCAGCAGGAGAGGAATAGGACTTCACCGGAGAAGATAATCATTATATATGCCTTATATGTGATAAGGAAACAATTTTTTTGATCTATTAAGGATTACAAAATAAGAAGAAATAACACATTTAATAGCTGTGTGACCCCGGGCAAGTCACTTAACCCTGATCGCCTCCAAAAAAAAATTTTTTTAAAAGGACAAAATAACATGTTACCAAATAGTGGGTATAGTGACAGGAACCACACACTATATTGTTAGATTGATCAATTACCTCAAAACCTTCAAATATACATAATTTAAAAATAGTATTTGACATTCTTCCCAGGAATAAATGGCTTGAGCTGAGGTCTGGGCTGGGAGGGGAAAGTGGGAATGTGTGTGTGGGGGGGGGCAAGGGTGGGGGGGGGAGGTTGGTGGGTGCTTTTTTTTCTTTTTATTAGTCAACGTGAAATGAAACTCGGCAGCATACAATAAGGAATCTCCTCCAATCACTATACCGCTGTAGTATTTGTATTAGACTATACCACCTGTAGTATTTGAAAGGAGGGAGGGAAAGTGGTAGAGGCCCAACTTACCAAGTTAATATTCGTGCACCTCACAACAAAGAGTGCCCCATGCTTACAGTGCCAGCCAAATGCTGCAGTTTAGAAACAGAGGGGTCTTGTCCAAATGTATTATGCGTAAGTTCATGCCCGCCAGCCTGCCTCTAGCCACCTGTGTTTTTCCTATTATGTTTTTGTTACCCTGAAATGCATTCATTCAGGAATTTGTTTTCTTTGGGAACGAGCCGACAGCACCCTCCAAATAAAAGCAGGTGCCAGTCTGGAAGGGTTCAGGAAGCAAGCATTCAGAAGCAGCCGCCAGCCCACTACTGTCGATTCCTGAAAGATGGAGCGAAACCCTGGGATGGTCATGAATAGCAGAAGCCATACAAGCATTCTAAAAGACAAATGAGCCTCTGCTTTGCTCCTGACTGCCTCCAATGTATGCTCCTGGAGGAAAAGGTCAGGGGGATAATCCTGCACCTGCAGTCTGAGAGGGGCCTACCCCACGCTCCCAGTGAGCCTCCTCAGAATTGATGCTAATTGTGACTAAGCCCAGGCATACTTTCACAGAGGGGCAGGTGGGAAGCCTGCCTGCTTTAGAACTGTGTGATAATCAAACGTTTCAGATTCTTTGCATAGATTTTATAAGCTACATAGGCCAGACCACTTATAGGTTAGTCTTAAAGGACTGATCATTAACAATTCTTATTTCTGGATGAGATGAAGCTCTTAGGGGCAAGGTGAGGGAAAACAACTGGTCTACTGAGGCTCCTTTGAGAGGCACATAAAGTCAGGGAGCATGATTTATTCAGAGGGTCTTGAACTCCACCTCAAGGGCTCTTTGCTGATTGTGATATTGTGCACCCTGCCATCTGTACTTGGAGTCAGATTAACAACTACTTTGGAGACCTAGAAACCTCTCTGGGGAGTTCTCTTTGTGGACATCCATCTGCCTACTTATGACTTTTATAAGGGGATAGGTCCGGTGTGGAAACTGAAAGAAAGAGAGGAAATAAAGTATAGTTATCCAGCTGTGGATGTAATAGTACTGGATTTTAGACAAAGCAGAGGTCCTTTGTGTATTCCCTTTCCTATACTTCTACTCTCTCATTTCTACCCTGCTTTTTAACTTTGGTGTCTTTATCAAGGGCTATTAGCATATCAGAATGATACTTATTGAAACTCCCTTTCATCTTGAAAAGTGCTCAGTTTTGTTTGTCATTTTATTACCAATCCCAATGATTACCCCATAAAAGTCATGCTTAGAAAATAAAAACATTCTCAATAAGTTTTGAATACAAGTATCTAACAGAGGGTTCAGGTTTTATTTGTTTGGAGGGATACTTTCGACATCTGTGATTTCATTAGTCTAGGGAATTCTTAATGTAAGATGTTTGTATTTTTATTTTTAATAGCATTTTATTTTTTCCCAGTTACGTGTCAAGACAACTTTAAGCAGTCATTTTTACAAGATTTTGAGTTCCAAATTTTTCTTCCTCTGTACCTCCCCTCCCCTCTTCTGAAAATTGTAGGCAATTTGATACAGGTTATACATGTGCTATCATATAAAACGCATTTCCATTAGACCCAGTTGTGAAAGAAAACACACATGAAAAGTGAAAAAAAATGAAAAAGAATAAGGTAAGTGAAAAAAAGTATTTGCATTCAGAGTCCATCAATTCTTTATCTGGGTGTGGACAGTATTTTCCTTTGTGAGTCCTTTGTACTTATCTTGGATCATTGTGTTGCTAAGAAGGGCTGAGTGATTCATACTTGATTGTCACACAATGTTGCTGATACTGTGTACAATGTTCTTCTGGTTCTGCTTCTTTCACTTTGCATCAGTTTGTATAAGTCTTTCCAGGTTTCTTTTTTTTTTTTTTAAATCAGCCTGTTCATCATTTGTTATTGCACAATAGTACTCCATTACATTCATATACTACAGCTTGTTCAGCCATTTCCCAATTGATGGGTATTTCCTAAATTTCTAATATTTTGCTACTACAAAAAGGGCTGCTGTAAATATTTTTGTACTTGTGGGTCCTTTTCCCTTTTTTATGATCTCTTTGGGATACAGACCTAGTAGTGGTATTGCTGGATCAAAGGGTATACACAGTTTGTTTGCGCTTTGGATATAGTTCCAAATTGCTTTCCAGAATGGTTGGATCAGTTCACAACTCCACCATCTGTGCATTAGTGTCCCGATTTTCTCACATCCTCTCCACCATTTATTATTTTCCCCTTTTTTTTGTCATATTAGCCAATCTGATAGGTGTGAGGTGGTACCTCAGAATTCTTTAAATTTGTATTTCTGTAATTGAAAGTGATTTAGAGCCCTTCCACATATGCCTAAAGATAGCTTTGATTTCTTTATCTGAAAACTACCTGTTTATATCCTTTGACCATTTATCAGTTGAGGAATGTTTTATTTTCTTATAAATAATTGATTTAGTTCTCTGTATATTTTAGAAATGAAGCCTTTTTCAGAGACAAGATTGTTCACCAGTGTTCTGCTATCTTTCTAATCTTGGTTACAGTGGTTTTGTGCAAAATCTTTTTAATTTAATATATTCAAAATTTCCTATTTTATATTTCATAATGCTCTCTATCTCTTATTTAGTCATGAATTCTTCCCTTCTCCATAGATCTGACAGGTAGATTATTCCTTTCTTGTCTAATTTGCTTATGGTATCACCCTTTATCACCCTTTATGTCTAAATCATGTACCCATTTTGACCTTATTTTGGTATATGGTATTTTGGTATATGGTATATGGCATATGGTCTGAGATGTTGGTCTATACCTAGGTTGGCCCTATTGTTTTCTAGTTTTCCCAGCAGTTGTTGTCAACTAGTGAGTTATCCCAAAGGCTGGGATCTTTGGGCTTATCAGACACTAGGTTACTATGATCATTTACTTCTATGTCTTATGTACCTAATCTATTCCACTCATCCACTACTCTATTTCTTAGACACTATCAGATAGTTTTGATGACTACTGCTTTATAATATAGTTTGAGATCTGGTATTACTAGGCCACCTTCCTTTACATACATATCTATATCTATATATACAAATATAGATATATGTATATATATCTATATTTATTAATTCCCTTGATATTCTTGACTTTTTGTTCTTCCAAATGAATGTTGTTATTTTTTCTAGATCTCTAATAAATAAATTAACTTAGGTAGAATTGTCATTTTTTATCATATTGGCTCAGTCTACCCATGAGCAATTGATATTTTTCTAATTGTTTAGATCTGACTTTATTTGTATGAAAAATGTTCTGAAATTGTGGTCATATAGTTCTTGGGTTTGTCTTGGCAGGTAGACTCTCAAGTATTTTATATTGTTTACAGTTATTTTAAATGGAATTTCTCTTTCTATCTCTTGTTACTGGGCTTTGTTGGTCAGATTTTGTCCAGTTTACCCTGTGTATGCCCTATATGTATGGAGTTGTTTGTTTTCCTGTCTCCCACATTAGAATGTGAGCTCCTTAATGGAAAAAAATAGTTTTTGTCTTTCTTTGTATCTTAATACAGTGCCTGGCACATGGTAGGAGTTTAATAAATACCTGTTGACTAAGTGATGACTGGTCATACCTCAAGTATGTGTTAGAGAAAGGACTACTAATGCAGGTACAATCTATTAATTTCTTGTTCCTTATTAGACCTTAATTATATCAGGACTTTAATGGTGCCGATTGTTATGTCTGTGAGAGTATATATATACATAATATTTGGCAAATAGAAAGTGCCTTTTTATATATACACAAACATACATAATACATACTACTTATCTATAAATGTATGTTACAGCTAAATTGAAAATAGAGGTATAATACCTACATAAGGAAATAATCATTATGTACTGAATTACATTTCTGTTAACAAATCTATTACTAATCCTATTGATGGGTTCATTTGAGGAATGTTTTTTTTTAATTACAGGGGACAGTAAGAGAGTCATAAGGCCTAAAGAAGGCCTTGGAAGATGCTTAATCTAGCCCATTCATTTTAGTGATGAGAAAGCTGAGACCCAGAGAAGTTGGGACTTATTCAAGGTCACTAAATGACAGGCACAAAATTTTCATTCAGGTCCTCTGCTGTATCCACTCACCAAATTATCAATGATCTTTAATAAACCTATGAGGCATTGTAGTGAGAAGAGTAACTGCAATGACAGCCTGAGAATTCTTAAGTCTCTCTCCACTTCCCCCTTTCATATTCTCCTGTTCCCCTCCTTTAGATACAGGCTTAGAAAAAGGAAAATACAGGGAGAGGGCATTGTGGGAGGCACCATGTTCCTTCCCAAGAGGCTAAGCCTAGATCTCTAGCATAAAATTGAAGATGTTTGAAATTTATACAGATTTATGGAAACTTTATTTGCATTTAGTAATAATAAAGAAACAATGAAGAATGAAAAAGCAGAACCAAGAGAATGCTGTATAGAGTAATAGAGATATTGTTTTAAGAACACCTTTGAGCGAATAAGTCATTTTGACTAATAAATAGCCAAATTAGCTACAAAGGACACATAAAGTAAGATTTTATCTGCATTCAGAGAAAGAACTGATAAATAGAAATACGTGTAGAAAGATTTTACATATATATGCATATGTATATCTACATATCTATAGATATATGTACATATTTATGAGTAATGGCAGCCATTTGTAGAGTGGAAGGGGGAGGGAAGAAAAAAGGGAAATTTACATGATTATGTATTTAAAAGAAATAGCAAGCTATGTATAATAGATTTGCAGTTTCATATGAGATCATCTTGTAATTATTACACTATGTTATGGAAATACATATTACATTATTATACTATGTTATGGAAATGCTTGTTTTATTCCATAAATTGAAAAAATAAAAACACCAAAATATATTAAAATTCCATAATGATGATGATGATGATAATGATAGTGATAACTGGCACTTATTTAGTACTTTAACATTTACAAATGCTTTCACATATTATCTCATTGAAATTTTGCAGTAGTCCCATAGTCATTCAGAGAACAAACATTAGAGGTGAGATTTGAAGTGAGGTCTCCTTGATTCCAAATCTAACACTTTATCTGTTATGCCAAATTGGCTGTTAATATTCTTAGCCATGTTATAGGGCCTCAATCAGTATCTATTGAACATTTAAAAAAATTAATCAATTTTATTTGAAGTTCTGAATTCTTTTGCCTCATCTTCCCTTTGCCTTACCTATTGAGAAGGCAAGAAAAACAAAACTCATTACAAATGTATAGAGAGAGAGTCATACAAAACAAATCCCAACATTAGTCATGTCAAAAAAAGAAAAAGAAAGAAAAAAATATGCTTAAATCTGCTCTTTGAATCTATCAGCTCTCTATGGGGAAGTATATAGCATGTTTTATCAAGAATCTTTTGGAGTTGTGGTTGGTCATTGTGTGGATTGGAATTCCCATGTTTTTCAAAGCTGATTATCTTTATAATATTCTTGTTATTGTGTAAATTGTTCTCCTAGGTTTTTTTTTTAGTTGGGCGATGGGGGTTAAGTGACTTGCTCAGGGTCACACAGCTAGTAAGTGTTATGTGTCTGAGGTCAGATTTGAACTAAGGTCCTCCTGAATCCAGGGCCGGTTCTCTATCCACCGCACCACCTAGCTGCCCCATGTTCTCCTAGTTTTGCTCGCTTTACTTTGCATTATGAACTACATTTCTTAAACCACCAAAAAACCAAATCTCACTATAGATAAAGAGAAAAAAAAAGTTATAGGGCTTAAATGTGCTAATTGTTCTTCCTTGTTAGATCACACTTCACTAAATAAGACATGGAGAAAGCCAATGAGATTTAGCAACAGCTATGAATTAAAATATATAGAGGAATTAACATTACATTTCTTTTAAATACCTATATTGAATCAAATGAGGTTAATAAAGGTTACCTAATGATGCCTTTATTAGCATTTGCTGGACAAAGAAAAAGCAGCTAGGTGTCATAGTGGATAGGGGATTGGGCTTAGAAGGAGGAGATTCCTCTTTCTGAGTTCATTGTCCTTAAACAAGCTTACTAGCTGTTTGATCATTAGGCAAGCTACTTAACCTTGTTTGCCTCAGTTTCCTCATCTGTAAAATGAGCTGGAGAAGGAAATGGCAAATCACTCCAGTATTCTTGCCAAGAAAACCCCCAACTGGAGTCACAAAGAATCAGACACAACTGAAAAATGACTGAACAACAATAATTGAGTAAATAAAAATGAAGGACAGAGAGTGTGTGTATGATTTAGTGAAAAGAAGACTAGTTCTAGAGTCAGAGAACTTCAGGTCAAATTCTGCCTCTAATATTTTCCATCCTATGTGACCTTGGGCCAGTCACTTAAATTCTCTGAGACTCAGTTTCCTCACCTGTGAAATGAAGAGTTTGGACTAGATGTTTGCTTAGTTCTTTTTTAGCTTATGAACTATAAGCCAATGATTTAAAAAATAAAATTGTACACAAATAGATGTTTGAAAATGGATTCTTTCATTTAACCTAAACATTATGGATCTCCTTGCTGATCTGATACAATTTCTTTATAGACAACAAAAAGGAACGCCTTTGCCCAGACTCTGAGTGATCACAAACTCTAAATTAACAGAGCTATTCACCTGAGATGCTGCAAATGCAGAAATCACACTCTCATTTCAGGTATTTACAACATGTCGAATCTGTGGTGTAAAGATAAATTGGTAATCTATTATGCGAACTGTTTTATGAATTTTACTGTCTTTTCTCTCTCCTAATCATAGCAGCCTGTTAGAGCCGAGCCTCTAATTTAATAAGGTGCATGTTGACATTCTGTGATCTTTACATTGGTGGAGTAGGGTGGGGAAGGTTAGCATGGTGATCTATTTTACATTTGGATCCATTAAGAAGTCAGTTATATCTTCAAAATAAAATTTTTGACAGCATGAGGTTAAAAGCAAAAAGGAAAAAAATCATTTATGGAAAATAGTGAGCCCACTTAGCCACCACAGTGATGATACTTAACCATTCAGAAAAGAGGTTACAGAGAGGTCAAAATGGCACCTTTTGCTCTAGGGATTCCTCCCAGCAGTTAAAGAGGCTCATTTTTTTTTTTTTGCTGGTACTTACAGATCTTGTGGGAAGGGTCTCTGAGGGTAAATGGGATTCCATGGCAACCAAGGGGATAAAAATGATTCATTCCTCTGCTGTCAAAGACCCTGTGCTGTGAGAATGTGTAGAGCTCAGGCTATATTAAGTACTATTCAGGCGTTGGTATTAATAGCTGTGAAATGAGTCTCTTAATTGTAAATACTGTCAGTTCATTCTGCAAGTTGACTGGTTGCCCTTCTTTACCCTGATTAAGCAACCCCCTCTGCTATCCACCCCATGCTTAGTATGGGAACAGTAGTATGGCCACCAGCCAATCCAATTAGAATAATGTCAATATCAAAATAGTGTAGCATATTAACATAATTCACAATGAGTTATATGACTCTTTCAGAAGCTGATATCTCATGGTGGAGGAGGCAATTTTTTCATCCAAATACCTCAAGAAATAAGGTTATGAATTTCCGCTAAATCTGCAGAGTTCAAATGACCTTCAGATTCAGTTTCATGTTAGTGTAACAGTGGGATTAAAATCACCTTACCTTTACTTAGCCCTGAGACATTTATCAGGTCATAGCATATCTTGACTATATACTGTGTTTGAACACGACCTGGGCATTTTCCCAAGTGAGAGAGTAAGTCTGTCTGATTGGCTTAGGGACTTGATCACATCATCTGGAGCCTGTAAAAAAACATTAAGCTAATTGGAATCAGGGATTCCAGGAAGCAGGAGAGAGTGTTCCAGCTAAATCTTTGAGAAGGAATCTCTTGAGGGGGGTGGTGAGAGGTAGCAAAGAATACCCTCATCATTATGTTAGGAATAGCATTTGGTTTTAAAAAAGAATGAAAAAATTATTTTTGTAGTCATGACTCCATGAATTTTAACTTTTGTTGTTGTTCAGTCGTGTCTGACTCATTTAGGGTTCTTTTTGCAAAGATACTGGAGTGGTTTGCCATTTTCTTCTCCAGTGGATTAAGGGGAACAGAGATTACTTTACTTGCCTAGCATCACACAGCTGGTGAGTGAGTGAGGCCAGATTTGAAATCAGATCTTCCTGACCCCAGGCCCCATGCTCTATCCACTGAGCCATCAGACTACTTCTAGTCAGGTCTGCACAACCTATGGCCTGTGGGCAGTTCACAGCCCTCAGACTGCTTACAGCACACCAAAGATTTTCAGATGGCCATGGAAAAATGTAGAGGCTCAGTGAATAGACCATTGGACCATCTAGGGGATTGATAATCTTAAATGCTCCCGAATACAAATGCATCCTTTTTCATTATTATGCTTCACTTTAGCTGTTCATAAATTATCTATGGCTTCTTATTGTCACTAGCCTAATCCCTCAGTCTGACCAGCAAAACTCTTCACAATCTGATTCTAATCTGTTTTTCTAGCTTTATTTCCTATTTTCCTCAGAGTTAGCATTTCTATAAGATAGGTGCTATTAGTATCTCCATTTTACAGATAAGGAAACTGAGGTTAAGTGACTTGCCTAGGGTCACACACCTAGCAAATGTTTGAGTCTGGATTTGAACTCAGGTTTTCCTGAGTTTGGGTCTATTGCTTTAGACATTTTGCTACTTAGCTTACCCACTGTATGATCTATGCCAACTAAACTATTAACCATTCATCAAACTTCACCTTTATGAGTTTGCACAAGCTGCTGTCTATCCTTGAAAACCATTCCCTCTTCATCTCTGCCTTTTGGAATCTTTATCATTCTTCAAAGTATAAGTACTGCCTTCTTCATGAAGCTTTCCTTGATACCTTCAGGTTGCTAGTACTGTTATCCTCCTCAAATTACCTTGTATGTATTTATCTGTGGACATACTATATCCCTCCCTCTCTGCCAGAGAGTGTAAATTTCTTAAGGGCATAGACTATTCCATTTTTATCAGTGTGCCCAAAATCTACCTCAGAACCTTTCATATAGCAAGGCAATTAAGCAATGTCAGATGGAATTGAATGGTGCCTGTTTTTGAGTTAATATCTCTAACATAGTTGTAGATCAGTTAGCAATCTGCCCCTGGGAAGGAAACTTTCATATCAAGGGTTCCTAGTACAGATAAAATTAAAAATATCTTAAAAAATAAAATAAATTCATAAAAATTTTTTTCTGGCTACCACACCATACAATTGATTCATACAGAATTTGCAGTTTATCAGAATTCACATTTTTTCTATTTATTTTAAAATTTCACTGGCATCTTTAGTTTTTACTTCACTTCCTTTTTTTCTATGTTATTTTCATGTGAATTATTATTTAGCCACATGTTGCCCATCCTGAACTTATATGACTGGTTATTTTTTCTTCCTGAGCCCAAATGTAGAGTTTTATTTTTGCTCCTATAAAATTTCATCAAATGAGATTTGCCTGTTTCTTACATCTGGTCAAAGCCTTTTTGGATCCCAGTTCTGTCATCCAATATATTAGTTATGCCTTTTGATAATGGATCAGTAGCAATTTTTTCCTAATTATTTAATATTTTTATTTTCCCCAATTACATGTGAAAACAATTTTAAAATTCCTTTGTTTTCCTTCAGATTTTGAGTTACAAATTCTCTTTCTCCCTCTCCTACCCCTCCATTAATAAGGCAAGCAATTTGACATAGGTTATACATGTGCAATCATACAAAACACATTTCCATGTAAGTCATTCTGTGAAACAAAACACAGACAAAAAAAACCCCAAGAAAAATAAAGAAAAAAGTATATTTGATCTTCATTCTGGCTCTACTAGTTCTTTCTCTGGAGATGAACAGCACTTTTCATCATAAGTCCTACAGATTTGTCTTGAATTACTGTATTGCTGAGAATTGCCAAGAATTGCCATAGCAGATCCTCATATGATATTGGCATTACTGTGTACAGTGTTCTGGTTCTGCTCATTTCACTTTGTATCAGTTAATGTAAGTCTTGCCATGGTTTTTCTGATAGTATCCTGTTCATCATTTCTTAAAGCACAATAGTATTCCATCACTAGCACATACAACTTGGGCAGCCATTCCCCAATTGATGGACTTCTCCTCAATTTCCAATTTTTTGCCACTACTAAAAGAGCTGCTATAAATATTTTTGTACCCATAGGTCCTTTTCCATTTTGTTTCTTATCTCTTAGGGATATAGATTTAGTAGGGGTATTGTTTAGTCAAAGGGTATGCATGCTTTTATAGCCCTTTGGGCATAGTTCCAAATTGCTTTCCAGAATGGTTGAATTAGTATGCAACTTCAACATTAGTATATTAGTGTTTTAATTTTCCCCCATCCCATTTGTCATTTTCCTTTTCTGTCATAATAGCCAATCTGGGAGGTGTGATATAGTAGCTCAGAGTTGTTTTAATTTGTGTTTCTCTAATTAATAGTGATTTAGAGCACTTTTTCATATTATTATAGAAAAGTTTGATTACTTTGTATGAAAACTGCCAGTTTATATCTTTTGGCCATTTATCAATTGAGGAATGGCTCTTATTTCAATAAATTTAATTCAGTTTTCCATGTGTTTGAGAAATGATGCCTTTATCAGAGAAACTCATTGCAATTTTTTTCGCCACAGTAATGACTAGCAACTGTATTTCCTTTCTTCCTATTTCCCCCTTCTTTATCCTACTCTCTCTCTCTTTTTACCCTGTTCATTCTCAAAAGTGTTTTGCTTCTGACTTTTACCTCCCCCAAACTGCCCTCCCTCAGCACCACTCTCTTTCTCTTATCCCCTTCCCTTCTTACTTTCCTGTGTGGTTAGATAGATTTCTACACCTAAATCAGTAGGAAATTTAATAAGCTTGTTTTTCTATGCCTTTGTCTGACTCACTGATAAAAATGTTCAGCAAAAGAAGGCAGGCTACTAAAGACCTCCCTTGAGGGAGGTCTCCTTAATTTTCAAAAAGTACCAATGACATCATGGAATGATATCTTATCTTGTGCATGAACTGGATTTGAATGAGGCAGAGTTACACAAAGTCATCAACCTCACTTTCTCTTCCAGGGTCATTGAAGTCCAGTGGCAAGCTAGTCAAGATGATTGTCAATGGCCTGAGAGTTAGTGGATGACCTCAGTGTCTTTGATGTCTAATCAAGCTCTAAATACTCAAGAGCACCTGCTTCAGCTGCCTTCATGGCCATTGGAACAAATTATTCTCACCCATCCATTCTGCAAGGAGTTTTCACATGCTTGGGGTAGACATCCCTCTGAGTTATTGATGGGTTTGAGGCCTATGGGTTACCCTCAACCTGGGTTAGCCCATTTCCTGCCATTTGCTGAGACAGTTTATTAGGATGGACTCCAAAGATGGATTAGCAGCCCTGAAAAGGACTTGGCAAGTCCTCACGCCAGAGATGCTAGTCCTCCCTGAACACCCCATACACCCCTATTATATAGTTATTGTGTACTACATCAAAGTGTATGCATAATTTAGTAAATTTGGGGAATATTTCCAAATTGCTTTGCAGGATGGCCAGACCAATTTATCTTTCCACCATCAATGAATCAATGTGCCTATTTTCCAATATTTGCCATTTTCCTTTTTTTTTTTTTGTCAATGTTGCCAAACCATGTGTAGTATGAGTTGGAATTCCAAAGTTACTTTAATTTGTATTTTAATTTGTAATGATTTGGAATTTTTTTTCATGTGGTTGTTGATGCCTTGAATTTCTTCCCTTGAGAACTACTTTTTGATATCTTTTGACCATTTATCTTCTGGAGAATGGCTTGTATTCATCTGTTCTTTATATATCTTAGAATTAAGATCTTTAGAAGAGAAACTTGTTTTAATGATTTTCCCCCAGTTAATTGTTTCCCTACTAATCTTGATTGCATTGGTTTTATTTGAACAAATAACCTTTTTAAATTTCAATTATTTTCTTCTATCTTATTCTCTAAAACCTTTTCTTTTGTTTATTCCCTACCCACTGTTTATCTAGAAGAGGGATGTAGAAACCTCCCCAGTGCCAATAATCCTTTGATTAATATAAACAGTTTCCAATCCTCTACCCCTCTTCTCTTTCCTTCACCCAGACCCCTATAGTGCCCACTAAGATGTTATTATTTTTCATGGAAGCATCACATTTTCCAATTTCAAGCTTTGATGCTAATATTTAAGTTGAAAGAAGTAAGGAAAAAACCACCATGCTCTATAAAAAACACCAGAAGTCTATAGTTCCATAAGAATATCCAATAGCAGACCCTTGAGGTAGATCATATATTAAAGTTTAACCACATAAATGAAGAGGAAGAGTATTAGTATATCAACTTGAGCTGCAAAGATTTATTGTTTTTTTAATATTTAATCACTGTCTTTTGTCTTTACATCACAGTCATTTCCATATGAGTAAATGTAAAGTCTGGATAAGGATGGGAGATAGGCTTGGAACCAGGAAGATCTAGGCTGAAATGCTGCATCAGACACTTAATGGCTGTATAACACTGAGCAAGTCTTTAAACCACTTGGCACCACCAGAAAACCATCTAACACTTCATGTTGCAGAAGAATTGCTGACCTTCATCAGTGGAGTGTTTCTATATCAGAAATGTCCAAAATGGTGAAATTAAAGATCCAGAACATTTTCTAATATATAGGGCGTCCCAGAAGTCTTAGAGCATTTAAAACTATTAAAACTTAAAATCTCACTAAGACTTTTGGGACACCCTGTATATGTAGTCCTCACACTTTCCCAACAAATAAGCCTTCCTGTGTGAAAGAAAAAGAAGTAAGCAAAGGCAGCTATTACAGTAACAGACACAGCTTTTGACAGTGTGTACAATGTTCCACACTTAAAGTGAAGAACAAAGATGAAAATGAGGAGGAGGAAGAGGAGGAGAAGCAGAACAAGGAGAAGAAGTAGTAGCAGAAAGAAAAGGAATAGGAGGAGGAGGAAGAAGAAGAGATTTATTCCTTCATCTCTTCTCTGAGACCAATATTAGTTATTATAGTGACCCAGGACTTGGCTTTATTTCAGAATTCTACTCTTGAATGTTATTATTGTTTTAGGCAATGTATTTTTAAACTTTTCTTTGGAAACTCAATGTGGACTACCTTGGAAAGCAATGTAGAATTGTAGATAGAGGTCTGGATCTGGAATCAGGAAGGCTCAGGTTCAAATCCTGCTTCACTCAACTGGATGACTCACTCAACTTGTCTGAACTCCTTTTCTCATCTGTAATGGGGAGATAATAATAGTACCTTTCTCACAGGGTTGTTGTGGGGATCAAATGAAATAACATATGTAAAGCATTTTATAAACCTTGAAGCAGTATAAAAATGTCAGCTCTTATTACTAATGCCTTGGGTATTCAGAAGATTCAGATGTAAAGTATATTGCCTGGTGGCCCACATCTTCATTTTATTGCTGTTTTAAAATGTTGGCCTTGCAGCTCGTGGAAAATGAGAATCACTAATTGCTCAAGATAGCTCTGTGGGCTAGAAATATATAGAGAAGCAATGCCTAACGACATTTCAACAGGAAATTATTGTGGGTGCTTTAGACCCACATAAACCATGTATGATTAGGGCAAAAACTCCCATTGGAAAAGGACTCTGCAAGTCATTCTTCTCAGTCAGCTCCAAATCATGCCACTGGCACTTTATCCCACCCCCTCCCCTTCTTCCATGGGACAAAGAACTCCTAAATTCTGTATTCTGATAGGTGAGCTTTTGTTTAGAACTAGACCATTCCAACATTTCCCACACAGGGGCACTACATTAGCCACTGCCAATACCCTTCCAACTTTATCTCCTCTCTCTGTATAGTCTTTTAGAATGTAAGCCTCTTCAGAACTGGGACTGTCTTGTTTGTTTATATTTGTACCATCTGGCACAGTGTCTAGCATATACAAAGGGTTTAATAAATGTTTTCTGATTAATTTATTTTTATTTCTATTGTCTGTACCACTTCAATGAGTTTTTCTTTAGGAAAATGCCCAATTGGCATCTTAGTATTTTATAAAAATCAATTCAGAAAAGACAGCAGAAATGAGAGAGTAAAAGTGTTTTATTTGCCATTTGATATTTGTTATTGTTGAGTTGTTTCAGTTGTATTTAGTTCTCTGAGACTCCATTTGAAGTTTTCTTGGCAAAGATACTGCAGAGGTTTGCCATTTCCCTCTCTGGCTCATTTTACAAATGGAGAACTGAGGCAAACAGAGTTAAGTGATTTAGGATCACAGGATCACACAGCTAGTGACATTTGGGTACAGTAAAAACTATTTTGATTTAGTGTCCAGAAATCCTGACTTGAAATCTCTATCTGATGCTTAATTGCTGGGTGATCTTGAACAAAGCATTTAAAATTTTTGGGTCTTAATTTCCCCATCTGCAAAATGAGGAGGTTTGATTAGAACACTTCTCAGTTCCTTTTAGGCTATAAATTCATGATTGCTGAGCTTCCAAGGAGCCTTTCATGGATGATGCAATTTATATTGAAATTCTTATCCACTTAGAGGCTTCTCTACCCAGTTGGTATCTGGCAGTGGGACCCCAGTATCAAGAACATTGCCTAGCCCTGAAGGATACAAATAAGATTTTTTTTTTACTCCCTCCTCTCCCCCCACTCACATCAGTGTTCTAAACCATTGGGAATAGATAAGCAGTAGTTGCCTACAGTTTGCCTAAAGATCATTCATAATATTTACAGGAGCTCTGACTAGATCCCCTCCCCCTCAACTCCCAGACCAACATACACATAATCCCACCCCTACTACATGCTCAGTAATATAAATGCTTCTATTTACATCAAGGCTAAAGTCCATCTATGAACATAAAATTGTTAGGTTAAGCCAGTTTTGACTCTCTTGTTGTATTCAGTCCTGGAAACAGGTAATTTAAGGATATATAACCCTGAGATCTGACAGTTGTCACCAGTATTTAGTCACTTATTAAACACTGCTCTTTCATTCTTTATAACTTTGCTGGGAATTAATTTCCCTCTTTGCTCTTTTTTGTTTGTTGTTGTTCAGTCATTTTACAGTATTGTTGAACTCTTTGAAACCCCATTTGGAGTTTTCTTGGGGTTTTCTTTGTGACCCCATTTGTTTTTTGGCAAAGATACTAGAGTGGTTTGACATTTCCTTCTCCAGCTCACATTACAGATGAGGAAACTGAAACAAACAGGATTAAGTGACTTATCCAGCATCACACAGTCTGAGGTCACATTTGAACCCAGGAAGATGAATGTTCCTGACTTCAGGCCCAGCATTTGATGCACTGTGCCACCTACCTGCTCCCTTAGCTCTTTACTCTGCCCCTTTCAGGTGGCTCTGCATTGAAAGTGCTGCCAAGAAGAACCCTTCCATTCAGGAGTCTGTTGGAACCAGCTCCAAATGACTGGCTGATTGCTAAATTTTCAATGCAAGCAAGTTACACCTCAGAAATCAACAAACACTATAAATCAGGGCTTGAATTAGTTTGGTTGATTGTTTCAATTTAAGAAATGGAGAAAATGTTAAAAAATGGAGACAATTTATATAATGAAGAAAATGTTGACAATCTGAATTAAACTTAAAAGTGTGCTGTAGGTCCTTTTACTTTTTTTTTTCACCAGAAAGCCAGTCAGTAAGCACTTACTAGAATACTCCTACCTGATCTTCAGAGGAAACTGCTTTAAAGGTGATAAGACTCAAACTCATGCCAGTGCTGCCCATCTCATCCTTGCACATCTCACCACCTGCCTCCCACTCTTACACTAACGCCATTGTATAGTCTGAATAATTCCTTCTGTCATCCAAGTATGCTCCTAGAGTCACCACTCTTTGGATTGTTTTGCAACTATATATAATCTACAGAGAGATAAAGAAAGCCAAGCATTCATAACAACATTCCACAGTACCCTTTTTTTTTCCTTCTTCCCTTAACTGGAGTGGCATGAAGAATGACATTTGGAGCAAAAATAAGTGAACTTTAGTGATATGTCTATAGGGATATTGAAAGTACCCTACCAAACAAGGAAGAGTAGATCAATAAGCATTTATTAAGAACCTATTATGTTCCAGGTATTAAGTGCTAGATAGATATGATCACAACAGATAAAACAATTTTAGTTATATGGAATAAAAAGAAGGTTTTTCAGTGATTAACAAAATCAATGTAGCTAAGAAAACAAGAAAATTTGTTGACTGGGAAACAATCATGTGTCTGGGATAAAAGTTTTAAATCTAAGATATTTAGAGAACTAATGAAAACATAAAGGTTCAAACATTAACCAATGGATAAGTGGTCAAAGAAAATGAATGGATAGTTTTGGAGCTCAGCATTCAGTGGCACTTCAGTCTCAAGATATTCATCAAAGCTATTTATCATGTGACAACTTATGGACAGCTAGAAGACAGAGAAAATTGATGTTGTGGAGTCAGTAGGTGCAAACTATGTCTAACATAGGTCCTAGAGACAGGAAGAGGTTAAAAGGAGAAGAAGTCAAGAAGGTAAGAAAATCAGACTTAACCCTAGAGTTCTAAACTAGCAATGAAATGAAAGTTGATCACCTTAGTCCATGCCCTAGAGGAAGGATCTTTTGGGGCAAGCCATTATGTGTCTACTATTTATCATTGCCTTCATACCTTTTATCTTTATTTCTGTCTCTGTCTCTTTATACAAGTATACACACACACACACACACACACACACACACACACACACATACACATACACACATATATATTTTGTAAAAATATAAGTATAACAATAATGCTCTCAGATACCTGGAAAACATTTTGATCAACATTTTGATGGGCAGAAGGGAAGAACAGTTAAGAGCATAGTAAGCTGCCTGGTTAGAGGGACGTATTAGATGTGCCTGGGTAGCCGAGAGATGGCATGAGACTGCTGGGTGTGCCTAAAGAGGTGGGGAAAGGAGACCCATTGGATGAGATCAGGGTACTAAAATGGACACAGATGAGGGTTCTGAAGTTACACAATAAACAACTCAACCCTGCCTTTGGTCAACAAAGAAAGAGATAATTATTAAACTGGAAGGGTTTTATTGGGTGCTGCCAATTCACAGATGTTAAACGGATAAAAATAGTGATAATTGCTTCAGGATTAAATTTAAAATCTACTTACTCAGAACCAAGTAGACTGAAAGCCCCAGTGAATTGCTATTGGAACAATGCCTAGTTGATAAATCCAATGTGGGAGGGAAGCTTCCATTTTGTATGGGGGCCTTGAGAGAGATCTTTGCCAGAGTTTGAAATGCTGGCAAACGGTTCATTCAAGCTCTACAGATGACTGAATGGAGGACAAATTAAGCGTAATTTCAGGTTACTGGAACAGTGATATATGTTAACAATAAACTCTGTAAAATGAGATTTCAGAGCCAAAGTCACAAAAGTTTCCACAGTCTAGACAAGGTACAACATATACAGAATCAAATGTCTGGCTGTTCATGCATTATTGTTTATAGCTTTCATTGCTCCATTACAGAAGCATTTCTTAAATGGACTATCTTGTATAATCCTCTAGTATCCTTCTCAATATGGCCCAGTCTCAGCTATCCCCCCAGGTTTCTGGCACTGTTCAGATAGTCATCTATGAGCCCCCACCAATGTTTTGTTTGCTATTCCTGAGGAGTGCAAATGTGATTTTCTTTCTACACTTTAGCTCTTGGTCTCTGATCACTGTATTTCTGTATTTCATCTGTTGTGGTGCCTGCTGAACTACTTGGCACTGCCATTTACTTTCTTGTAGCACTGTTTCAAGGGCAGCTAGATTGCATGGGGAATAGAGTGCTAGGCCTGGAGTCAAGAAGACCTATCTGCCCTCAGACACTAGCTGTACGACTCTGGGCAAGTCACTTAACTCTGTTTGCTTCCATTTCCTCATCTGTAACATGAGCTGGAGAAGGAAATGGCAAACCACTCTATTATCTTTGCCAAAAAACAAACAAACAAACAAACAAACTAACAAACAAGCAAACCCAATTGGTGTCATGGAGAGTTGGACATGATTGAATTTGACAACAGACAACAAGCACTATTTGAACCTTAGGACCTTATCTTGTCTTTCTACTCTACCCTAAAGATCACCAAGCTTTACCAGTTGACCTGTAGCAGTACCCCAAAGACACCTAGATCTCGCAATAAGCTCTAAAAGCTGACCATTCTTTCATGACTTGTCTCCTATTAGAATTCAAGATTCTTGAATGGACAAACTAACCTGCTTTTTTAAATTTGTACTCCAAATGTTTAGAAGATAATAAGTTTTTGATAAATTTCTTACCCATCCATCCACCCATCTATTCATCTGTCCAGCCATCAATTTATTCATTTCACCTTGCCCCTCTCTCTACCCATGCTAAGTGAAACACACAAAGTGATTTGTGTGGAACAGGTGATAACTAATGGCATGATAGTAGTTAAAAGGAAATTTGAAAGGGTTTTCTTATTTCACCCCTCATCCCCCCAAAAAAATTAGAGCTTGGAAGATTGGAAGTCTGAGGCAGAAATAAATGAAGTGAAAAATAATCTGAGTGTGAGGGCTTCTGCTGACTGATTAGGAGCATCTGCAAGGCTGATTCACAAAGCAGAGAGAAGCCAAGTACCCAAAGAAATCAGTGGACATCAGTAGATGACTTCACCAAGAAGTATCAGCAAGGAGCAATTGAGAGGTGTACGTAGCTTAGCACTGGACATGATCAATTTATAACACATTAGCCTGAAGTACAATGACATCATCAGGCTAGCAAAAAATCTGAGTGGTCCTGCACAGGGGAGCAGCAAATACTATTGCTGGGCAGTATCAGTTAACTTGATTATACTATCCAATGTCTGTTTCCTGTGCATGTAGCCTCTCCTATATATGTTCCCTGGCTAAGTGTGTTCCACAAACATAGTCTCTCTTCTAATGCTGTGATGGAAATCTTTGGAATAGGGTATCTCCATGTGACTAGGGGAAATTTTACTTATTATTTATCCTGCTATGTCTTTGCCTTGAATTAATGTGTCCTCTGGTTAATCTGGTAAAAGAAGCACTGATGGGGCATTTTAAGTAGATGGCAATCCCGAATGCCTTGAAGTTCAAGTGGCTTTCAGGGGAATAATGATTAAGGGAATATAGCCTACTCTTAAAATGTTTCTGGAATGCCTTTCCTTCTCTTCTATTCTCACATCATAACCTAATGAAATCCTACCCATCTCCCAAAGCTCAGTTTCAATATCAACTTCTTCATGAAACATACTCAGGTTTCCCCAGTCAGAAATGATCTTTCCTTTTGTGTCTTATGTAACACTATATTTGTATTACTCTCATGCATTTATCATAATTTATTTTTATTATAGTTATTGGCGTGTGTTTTTATACCTTTTTACTATGTTATATATTCCATAAATATAGGGAACATGGTGGATTGCTCTCTCCCAGTTCCTGGCAACAATTCTCTACACATAGTGGATACTTCATTTTTCTTTTAATAATCATTGCTATTATGTTTTTTCTGGTTCTGATATTTAATTATTTTTCTTAATTTCAAAAATATTAAAATTATATTGTTTCATTTTTACATCACTTAATTCCCCTCTCAAAACCTCCCATCCCCCCTCTCAGAGAATTGCTTCTTTATAGCTTTTTTTTTCTTTTATTACTCTGTCTCTTTCATTAGCTCTCTCTCATTGAATGGATTAAAGAAAAAGAAAACTCTGAAAAATAAAACCCTCAAGATACAAGTAAGGCAAAACTGACTCCTACCATGACTGGGTCAAAAATGTAGGTTCCTTGAATTTAAAATTCTCTGCACTTTAAATAAGTTTTTGTTTATATCTTCTGTTTTTATATAATCATATTTATCCCCAGTGTTCCTCCTCCCCCCTCAGAGAGAGCCATCCTATATAACAAATAGAATTTTTAATGATAAAAGCAAAGAAAAAGAAGAGGAAAAAAATCAGTATAACAGATCATTGGAAAAAGCCTGAAAACATATACAATATAGAATACCTGTGGACCTACTATTTCCATTAAGCTAGAAATGTCCTCTCGTCACTGTTCTTTATTTATTTTGAGATCTAGAGATACTATTCCCCCTTCATCCTTACCTCTATTTCTGTTCTTACTCTATGTCAGAGGTGGGGAAACTGTGGCCTCGAGGCTAAATGTCGCCCTCTAGGTCCTCAAGTGCGGCCCTTTGACTGAGTACAAGTTTTACAAGACAAATCCTTTTATTTAAGAGATTCGTTCTGTGGAGTTTGGATACAATCAAAGGGCCATACTTGAGGACCTAGAGGGCCACATGTGGCCTTGAGGCTGCAGGTACCCCACCCCTCTTCTAGATCTTATGCTTTTTCAAAATGAATTTTATTTTTATTTTACCAAGTTCTATAAAGTATACCCTTGGCAATTTGACTGGTATAACATTAAAAGTAGAAATTAACTTTGGAAGTATTGTCATTTTATTATATTAGCACTGTCTAGCTGTGATGACTGAATTTTTATCCAGCCATTTAAGTTGTTTTTTTATGGTTTTTTTTTAAGGAATTCTTTATAATTGAATATATACAAGTCTTTTGTGTGCTTTGGTAGATTAATCTCCAGGTATTTTATGCATTTTGTAGTTATTTGGAATGGAATTTCCCTTTCTACTTTTAAGTTTCAGATTTTATTATTATTATGTAGAAATGCAGTTGATGTTTTGAGTATTTATTTTGTGTATTGCAACTTTGCTGAAGCTATTTATTGTCTTAATGAGTATCTTTGCTGATTCCTTATTACTTTCTAATACTATACCATCATATTCTTAATAAATATGGATAGTAGTATCTTCTTTTTACCTATCTTTATGCCTTTAATTTCTTTCTCTTGTCTTATTGTTATTGTTAACACTTCCAAAACTATATTAAATAAGAGTGGGGAGAGTAGGCATACTTGCTTTACTTCAATATGTGTTGGAAAACAATCTATTGTATCATCATTGCATATGATGCTCATTTTGGGTTTTAGATAAATATTTTTATAATATATTTTTTAAAAAGTTCCTTTAGGTCTATACTAAGATTTGTAGTATAAATGAGTATTATATTTTTCAGTATCTATTGAAATAATATGGTTTTAGATGTGATGGTTTCTAATATGATTATGTTGATTATTTTTTCTAATGTTGTACCATCCTTGCATCCTTGTTATAAATCCAACTTGGTCTTAATGAATGATTTCTTGGATAAATCTCTGTAATCTCTTTGATAAAAATTTGTTTAAAAATTTTGAATCAATCTTCATTAATGATAGCAGCCTATGCTTTTATTTTGGCACTTTATCTTTTCCTGGTTATATATTAGAACTATACTTGTCTCATAAAAGGATTCTGGTAGGGTGAATTTTCTCTCAATTTTTGAAAATAATTTGTGAAGTAAAGGTACTAATTGTTTTTTGATAGTTTGATAGAATTCTATTGTGAATCCAACAGGAACAGGAGGCTTTTCTTTTTTCCTTTTGTGGTTTCTTTATAGCCATTTCAATTTCCTTTTCCTGTGACTGGATTATTTAAGATTTCTATCTGGCCTTCTGACAGTTTGACTATTTTATATTTTTGAAGGTATTCTTCAATTTCTTTTATGTTTTCAGCATATGACTGCATAATATATTCTGATTATCTTTATATTTCTCTTTTTTTGTTGTGATTTCACCTTGTTCATTTGCTATTTTTATTTGACTTTCTGCCCTCTTCCTTTTCATCATATTGGGTAAAAGTTTATCAATGTTATTAGTCATTTCAATCAACTAGCTTTTAGTTTTAGTGATCATTTTTAGGAGGGGGTTTCCAATTTATTTATTTTTCTAATTTTTTAACATCTTTTTTCTTATCTTAAATGTGTTTAATTATTGGCTTTCTAATTTTTATGATGCATTAATCGTATCAGTTCGTTAATCATCTCTTATTCTATCTTTTTTTACTATTATTATTTTTGGCTAGACAATTGGGGTTAGGTAACTTTCCCAGGGTTACACAGCTAGTAAATGTCAAGTGTCTGAGACTAGATTTGAACTCTCAGGTCCTCCTGACTCCAGGACCAGTGTTCTATCCACTGCACCACATAGCTGCCCCTCTATCTTGTTAATGTATGTTTTGTAAGAATATAATTTTTCTCCTGAAGATTTCTTTAGCTGCATCAAAAAATTTTCATATGTTGTTTATTATTTTAATTTCCTTTCACATAATTATTAATTGTTCTTATGATTTGTTCTTTTGCTTACTTGTTATTTGAGATTTCTTGTTACATTTCCATTTCCTTCTGTTGTGTCTTTGTGTGTGTGTGTGGTCTCTGAACCGATAACTTTTTATTGCATTATTATTTGTAAAGAACATATTTACTATTTCTGTCTTTTTATATTTGTTTGCAATGTCTATGTATCCTAATAAATGGTCAATTTTTGAAAAAGTCCCATGTGGTACTAAGAAATAAATATATTCTTTTGTACTCCCATTTTGAAGATGTCATAAATATTTTAGCTTTAGCTTCTTCAGCAATTTCCATATTTCCCTTTTGTATATTATTCTATTAGACTTATCCAAAACTGACAGAGGGACATTGAAGTTGCCTGTTCCTATTGTGTTACTGTTACTGTGTTTCTCTTATCAATGTGGATGCTAAGACATTTACAAAGTATAAATTTTATTAATGATATTGGTTTGTTGTCTGTGGTTCCTTTCAGCATAATGTAGTTTTCTTGCTTATCCAATTTTTTGGGGTGATTGTTTTTGTCTTGTCAGATAGTACAATTGTAACTCTTGCTTTTGTGATCTACTTGATGCATAGTATTTTTTTTCCTCAACCTTTCAGTTTTATTTTGTATATATCTTTGTTTTTCTGGGTTTTGTTTTTGTTTTTGTTTTTGTTTAATATGTTTCTTGTATCCAGTATCTTGAGGCAGCTAGTGTCTCAGTGGATAGAGCATTGGGCTTAGAATCAGGAAGACCTCTGCTCAAATCCAGCCTCAGGCACTTCCTAGCTGTGTGACCCTGGACAAGTCACTTAACCTCTGATTGTCTGACAAAAGGGTCCACGGGATCCACTGGAGAAGGAAATGGTAAACTACTCCAGTATTTTTGTCAAGAAAACTTCATGAGCTATTGGTCCACGGAGTCATGAAAAGTCAGATACATGGGGCAGCTAGATGGTGCAGTGGATAAAGCTCTGGCCTTGGAATCAGGGGGACCTAAGTTCAAATCATACCTCAGACACTTGACACTTACTAGCTGTGTGACCCTGGGCAAGTCATTTAACCCCTATTGCCGCACCAAGAAAAGAAAAAGAAAAAGAAAAGAAAAAAAAGTCAGATAGAACTGATTAATTCAACAACAAAAATCCAGTATCTTTCCACTATCTTTTCCAAGAAAACCCCAAATGGGGTAATGAAGAATCAAACATGACTAAAATGACTGAACATTTCTTACGAGTAACATATTATAGAATTTTGTTTTCTTAATTTTTAGTCTCCAATTTTTAGTATTTTTAATCTTTTGGATTATTCACATTTAAAGTCATGAGATTTAAGTTTATGTTTTCTTCCATTTTTTTTTCTGATGTTAGCATTGGTTTTCTTTCATTCAGCCTTCATCCCTTCTCTTTTCAGAGTTTTGTTATGTTACTCCTTTCTTGTAGGTATTTTGATTTTGAGTTCTTTCATCCCCTTCTGTCTAGTTATTTAATTATCCTCTTATTTTTTCCCTCTCAGTCAAGTAGATTCCCACTTTCTCTATTTCTATTCACCATCTTTTTCATTAATTTCTATTTCTGAGGCACTTTCTCCAAGGAATTTCTCTTGCTCTCTTCATTATCCATCTCTCTTTTTTTGTCTACTCTAGACCCTCCTTTAGGTCATGATTCCAACATTCATCTGGGACCTCTTTATTCTCTGCATTCCTCATCGGGTCAAAATTTCCTAGGAATCCATCATGGGCCCTCCCCTTTGTGCCAATTTCTGCCATTGTTTTGTAAGATTTGCCCTGAACATTCTCCTTTTCCAATATGCTTCACTCCAAGAGAAATACCACTTCATTCAAATGACAGAAAAGACACTGCTCCATGGCAGGTACCTTGATTTAATTAATTAATTATATCTTGCAATTTGCTGAAATGATTGTTTCAATTAATTTTTTTTTTGTTGACTCCCTATGTTTCTCATTATGTCATCTGCAAAAAGTGATCATTTTGTTTGCTTTTACTCATGGTTGTTCACACATGGAAGGAACATGGATAGTGTTGGGGGGGGTCCATTGTGTTGGAACTCAGGACCCATTGTACATTATTTGCTTGGGAATTACATTTTTAAATTCAAATTAGTCCATGAAATGATATGGAGGGTAAAGTCAAGGACTTTGGATATTATTTTGTGAAAACTATTTCAACAACAAAAAACTTCACATTTCATAGAAGTTTCAGATTTTGAATTGTTGTGTACCGTTTTTATATGTAAACTTTTATGACTCTGTCAGCATTAAGTGAAGAATCCTCTGAAAAAGAACCCAGCAAAATGGAGACTATGATCATTACAATCCACTAAATTTCAAACTCTTCTCTTCTTTCCTCTTGTGTTGTGCAAAAATATTGATGAATGTTTTTATTATCACTAAAGTAAGATTTGACATTATTTATGTGTTTTTTCTCTTACTATAAAATTGAATTTAATTAATGATAAAATATTAGTAATGAATAAATACTCTGGAAAAACAAATCCTTAAGCATAGATATTATTTAGGACAAAATGATTCTGGTCAAATAAATATTCAATCACAAATGATTAAAATGTTATTTTATCATTTTAATAAGAACCAGGAAAATAGTTTGCATAAGCTTGGATGTATGGATGAAGATGTACATAATATCTATTACTCTTCTGTGATATGACTGTTGTTTACATTTATGTTTTTTTGACTTCTATATTCTCCTTCATGACAGTATTATAGTCTTGGAATTCTGAAAGCTAGGAAAGGTTTATGACATCCTTACTCAGGAAACCAAGTGATTGGGCATGCCTTGATTGGTTCATTTGTTGATAATTTTCTTATGAGCCAAAAGAACTAATGATTTCATAAAAATAGCAACCAATTGCTATTGCATCAGTAATTATTCTTGCATTTCTCCTTAAACTGTGCTCCAGTCTCACTATAATCTCTGGTTTCTTTATTCCTTCCTTTTTTTTTTTTACCAAATCCCCCAATTCTGAGTTCTCTGCCTTCATTACTCAGTTGAAATATTATGAATGATTAGGCATTTCAGCATTGTCCTTGATTCCTCATTTGAATCTCTTACTTTTCTATTATTTCTCTACCAATCCCTAGCCCCAGAGAATTCCCACCAATAACTTTCTCTAATCATCTTCCCTGATGATCAATCACTTCTAGAGAAAGACATGAATCTCTGATAAATGGGTCAGATACAATTTTATGATTTTTAACCTCAACTGGACACTTGCTGCTGTAGAGCAATAATTTTATTCATCTTTTCTGACCCTATTTCTTGTTCACTATGATAATTATTCTGAATCTCTGCTCTAGACAATAGCACAACTTTATGCCTTTACCTTCTTTGTAGATGAACTTGGTCAGGTATTTTGGTGAAAAGATTGAGGCCATCTAATGAAAGTTCTTTCAACTCCCATTCTGTACACCTCTGAAATTCATAAGGCCAGAATAGGAAGGGAAGGGATCTTTGCAATCATCTACTCCACCTCCCTCATTTTACAGATGAGGAAACTGAGTCTCTGAGAGATGAAATGACTTACTCAAGGTGCCATAGCAAGTATAGGATTCAAAATCCTTATTCAAGGTGTTGTCTGATTCTAGATCCAAGGCTCTTTTTTGGTCTGTTTTTATCTCTTTTTTCTTCCTTTCCTCCTGTTCTAAAGGATGAGGTGGTTCTTTTTTTTAATTGAATTTTATTTTGGATTCAAACACCAAAGTACAGAATGGAGAAAAGAAAGAAAAATATCATAAACTTGAATATTGGAACTTAATTGCAAAGTAAGACAAGGAAAAAAAAACACAGCATGTTCATAGCAGAACATAAGAGAAGATTCAAAATATGTAAATATAAATTTTCATTTCAAGAAAGCCTATGTGATTAATACTACACTTTGTGTCAAGAGCTGTCCATCTTTTCTTTGCTTCCTTGTGAGTTTTCTTTTGTTCTCTGCTGTGCACTTTTTTTACTTTGTTCTTTTTTCCCCTCCCCCAACCCACCTCCCAGAACGCTACATTGAGTGTGGATATATTTCTCTGTAGCTATAAATATATACATAAACATATATACCCATATATACTTACATATATAGACATATATATTCCCAAACAAATTCTACTCTTGATCTTTGTTTTTATGTTTGTGCATATATCTTGTTTCCTATTCCTCCTGACTCCTCTACTTTGCTTCTACCTACCCCCTTCCAAGGATCCCTCCCCTATCCTCCCATTCCCATAAAGCTAAACACCCTTCTAAAGGTCCCTATAATCTATTCTCTCACTCTGCTCTCTAGTGATCCCTCTCTTAACCTCTCCCCCCTCCCTATCCTTTCACCATTTTATTCCTTCTAAATTTAGAAGACTTTTATAGTCTTCTAAATATATATGTATTGCTCCCTCTTAAATCCATTCCCAATGAAAGTAGGTCACCAGAACTACTAGCCCTCCTCCCCCATCTAATTCCCCTGAATCGATTCTTCCTCTTGCACCTCATTTGTATAAAATAATTACTCTTTTTAGCTGTCCCTAAATAATTTTACTTTTTAAAGTCATATCATACTCAGGTCTACCCCAATCTTTCTTATGACCTAACCAATTATTAATAAGAATCTTAGACAAAAGTTTTGCATTTTACATACATAAGAAGTAAATGGTCTGTCTTTATTGAATCCTTTGTAATCAATCTTTGGTATGTTCCTTATGTTTCTCTTGGCTCTTGTACGTCAAATCTTCTATTAAGTTCAGGTTTTTTTTTTTTAACAAAATCTTGAAAGTCTGACAGTTGATCAAATGTCCATTTATTTTTCACTCAGGATTATGCTGAACTTTGGTGGGTATGATATTTTCAACCAGAGCCCTAGTTCTTTAGCTCTTTGATACATAATGTTCCACAACCTGTGGTCCTTTAATGTCTACTGCTGAGTCTTGTGTGATTCTACTGCAGCACCATCATATTTAATTTTTTTCTTGTTGCTTTTAATATTTTACCTTTGAGCTGGGGGTTTCAGAATTTGATTATAAAATATGAGTTTTCTTCATAGGATCTCTTTTGAGCGGTGATTGATGGATTTTTTCTATTTCTTATTTCCCCCCTTGTTCCAATGCTTCAGGACAATTTTCTTTAGTTATTTCTTATATTATTGTATCAAGATTCTTTTTTTTATCATAGCTTTCAGTTTATCCAATTATTTTTTGTTTTTTCTTCTTGATCTATTCTCTAGATCAGTTGTTTTTCTTAAAAGATGTTTCACTTTCTCCTCTAATTTTTCATTATTCATATTTTGTTTAATTATTTCTTGATCTCTTATAATTTCACTGACTTTGCCTTGCTCAATTCTAATTTTCAAACTGTCATTTTCTTCCTCAAGATTCTAGATCTCTTTTTCTAATTGATTGACTTTCTTTTCCTAGTCTTTTTGTTTTTCTTGGATTGTTCTTATTCTTATTATTTTTTTAGGTTTTTCTCCATCTCTCTCATTTGATTTTTAAAGTCTTTTTAAAGTTCTTCTATGAATTCTTTTTGGGCAGGTGACCATTTGATGTTATTCTTTGGGGTAGGAGGGTTTTTTTTTTTGCTTTAATATACTCCTCTGAAGATGAACCCCCATCTTCTCTATTCCCATAATAAGTTTTCTATGGTTGGATTCTTTCTCCTTTGCCTTTGCATTTGTGTAGTAATGGCTTAATTTTTGTAATCACCTCTAGCCCTGGGGTAGGGGAATGGTGCCTCTTGCCCCAGATCTTCAGTTCTCCCCTCAAGCCTGGAGCCTCCCAAACCAGCCAACCCCAGGGCTTGCCCCTTGTTGTTTTAGCAGCTTGCTGCTTGATGTTGACAAGGCCCCTAGCCTGGAGGTGTTTACTTTTCACAGGGAACAAACCTGGTCCTGGGATTTTTCTTCTGATCCTCTAAAATTGTCCCCAGAAGACCCCTGTTGTGCCCTTATTCTTATTTATTTTTATGATACTTTGTTTGCCCTAAGGTGCTACTTTGTCCCTTTTGTAGGGGAAAATCTTGAGAGCTTGGAATGTTCTTACCTATTCCACCATCTTCCCAGAATCCTTTCTCCAAATGAGGTAGTCCTTTCCAAAGTTACCTTTTCCATTTGTGACCTCAACCCCATTCCTTTCCATCATCTTCTCTTTTCCTCCCAGTTTACACACCTCCCAGGGTTCCTCAATTCTTAAAAATACATTTAAGCAAAATAAATCTAAAACCTTTCCTTAACCTTGTTGTTCCTTTAAGCTAGCCCTCCTCCATTACTAAAAAAAAAAAAAATTGGAAGGAGTAATATATACTTACTGTTTCCTCATTTTACAACTCACTTCTCAACCTTTTGAAATATAATTTCAATCTTTAAAACTCTTGAAATCATTCTTTGCAAGTTAACAATGTCCTCCTTGTTATCGAACCAAATGGCCTCTATTCCATTCTGTTCTCTAGAATTTCTCTGTAGCATTTGTCACTATTGACCAGGACCATTTTCTTGATAGTTTCATTATAGGGGCCTTGCTCCATTGATTATCTCACCTACTTAAAAGTACCTTTGGTAAGTAAGAACTAGTTTTGATTAAATCAATCAGAACTGAGTATGAAGGGACTTGTAAACCTCTTTGAATCAGTCAAGGTCACTGTATGAGAGAATGCCCAAATGATTTGTAAAAAGAAGAAGCTATCTCAGAAAGAGAGGAAGAGATTCTGAGGGTCTGGATTCAGGGTGTTGGTTGGAATTGTCATGGAAATGGAATATTCCTCTGAAGAACAGAGAGAAGACTGAGATAAAGAAGAGAAATATTGAGAGTCATTGGCTCTACAGACATTTCTGTGTAGAAGGTCCAGGCCCAGGGAAATCCAAAGAAAAGATAGGCTCTTTCCACACTTTTCCATCATGGTGCCTATCTATCCAGAGACATTATATAATATAATCTTCTCTTTGGTTACTCCAAATGTTTCCAATAGAATTTTGCTTCAACCAAATCATAAGCCAAAGGTTTACTAAATATAAATATAAATTAAAAGTTAGTTAGAGGAGCAACTTCTACCTAAATGTTAGGAATTTTTAAACTAGTGACTAACACAGTAAATTTTTGTCTAAAATTAATTTCCTAGGTTTCAGGGTCAGGTAACCAACAATCATGCCTTATAAAGAACAGTTCAAGGAATTGGTGATGTTGAGTCTGCAGAAAAGAAGACTTAGGAAATCATGATAAATGCCTTTGGTATTTGAAGCATAGTTTTGTAGAAGAGATTAGACTTGTTTCACCTTAGTGCCAGAAAGCAACACTGGACAATGGCCAGAAATTGCCAAGAGGTAGTTATCTGCTTGGTATATGGAAAATCTTTCTAATCACACTCCCTGTATCCTTATCCAGGTCACTCTTTCTAACCATAGGTATCTCACAGGGTTTTGTCCTGGGCACTCTTCTCCTCTTCTTCTATATCACTTCTATTGGTGATCTCATTGACTCCCATGGACTTAATTACTATTTCTGGGCTGATGATTCTCAAGCCCACTTATCCAGTCCTAACCTCTCTGCTGAACTCCAGTCTGGCATCTCCAATTGTCTTTCAGACCTCTTGAAATGAATGTCCACTAAACATCTTAAACTCAATACATCCAAAATAGAACTCATTACCTTTCTTTCTAAATCCTCCCCACTTCCTACCTTCCTTATTACTGTAGTTAGCAACTCTACTCCTTGTCCCTCAGCTTTACAACCCACGTATTATCCTCAACTCCTCCCTTCACTATCTTCCCCTCTCAATCTCTATCCTATTTCCAATTTATTGCCAAGACCTGTCAATTTCACCTTTGCAACATCTTTCAAAAATGCCCCTTTCTTTCCTCTGATACTGCCACCACTCTGATGCAGGACCTTATCATATCGCATTTGGCCCATTGAATTAGGCTGCTGGTGGCTATGTCTATCTCAAGGATTTCTCTACATGAATCCATCCTCCTTTCAGTGATTTTCCTAAAGCATAGGTTCAACCATGTCATCTTCCTACTTAATAAACTAACAGTTCCCTATCACCTCCAGGATCAAATAAAATATTCTCCATTTGGCCTTCAATACCCTTTATAACCTGGTCCCTCACCCCACCCCCTACTTTTTCAGTGTTTTTACTCCCTTCCACATTACTGTTCTATTCAGTAATATAGGCCTTCTTGCTGTTCTAACACGATAGTTTATTTCTTAGTTTCAGACATTTTCTCTGGTTGTCCTTATGTCTGGAATACTGTCCCTCTTCATCTCCAAATATTAGTTTCACTGGCTTCCTTTAGGTCCCAGTTAAAATCCCATCTTTCACATATAACCTCGTCTAACCCTTCTTAATTCTAGTGTCTTCTCTATTTTAATCATTTCATATTTTCCTATATAACTTGTGTGTACATATTTGTTTGCTTTTTTCTCACCTATTAAATTGTGATTTAAGGTAGGGACCGTGTTTTGCCTCTTTTTGTGTCTCCAGTGCTTAGCAGTGTTTGACATATAATAGGTGCTTTTTAATATTTATTGATTGACCAACTAATTTTAGGTAGGTTGAAGAAGGGACAACCAGAACTTTTGGGTTGCTCTTCCTATACTAGCTTATTATATGCTTCAGTGGTCAAGCCGATTGTCTTGAACAAGTGTGTGTGTGTGTGTGTGTGTGTGTGTGTGTGTGTGTGTGTGCATGTTTGTGTATTAGGGCAGGGAGGAGGGAAGTACTGTGAACTGCCTCAGGTTTGAAGCACAGAAAATACTAAAAATTTTAGGGGGTGAAGACTGTGTCAAAAGTTTAGATAGATAGATGATAGATGACAGATAGATAGATAGACAGACAGACAGACAGGCAGGCAGAAGATACAACAACAGCATCTTTGACAACACCTTCTGAGCTTTTCCATTCCTCCAGTATCAGCCTCTGACAAAGGTTTCAAGACCTTGTCAGTCACAGGTCATGAGGCTCCTTGAGTTCCCCCTCTTCACTGAGCTAAGAGAACAGATACATCCAAAAGTTATTAGGGACAGAACACCTTTTCTCATTTTCACCTAACAATCTAAACATTTCCCAACCACAAGGTGGCTAGTCACTGGTCCCACCGAGGCCTCCACAGGCTATGTGTTTTTACAATCTGTAAATGAAAACTAAATGAGCAGCAAGCAATATCAACATATTCCCACCTCCTCCCATCTCCACCCTCAATAACTGAATAGAGTCATTTCACCACAGCATGATCACAGAGAAATCTTTCCCATTCTTCCTCATTAGTGTGTCTTACTGTTCATCCAGTAGAAATGCCCTAAAGAGACAAGGTTGCCTGAGGTTTCATTTCTCTTTACTTCTTATATTCCCAACAGAGATTACCAACAAGGATAGAGTGAGGTAAAAAAGAAAAAGATTCTCCTAGAAATAAAGTCGTTTTGAAAAGAGATTGAATCATGTCAATTGATATTAGTGATCAATCACCTTTATGCCTTTCCCAAGCATTCCCCTTCCCCAACTCCTTTTCTAAACTACCTCCCAGTAAAGTGATTTCAATTAAACTGGGTTTCAGAAATGGACTGCTATCGTAGCATGTCAGCTATTGCAGAGGACAAAGAGTCAACTGGTTTTCCAAAGTATTGTGGTTAGATCTTGTTGTAACAAGCTCCTTAGGGAATGTCCCCAATTAGAGTTGACTTCTGTTCCTATGCTGAAATTGTGCATTGTTTCGGTACATCAACATGTAGACCTTCTTGTTCTCTTAATTCCTCTGAGTGTTGGACTCTATTTTTGTCTACCCCTACTGTGTGGCGCATGGAAAATTCCTTATTGTTCACAGATCTCTTCTGCTGGTCATTATTTGATGGTTTTAGAGATCAAGATAAAATTTGTCTGTATAGATACGATGCATCTCTTGGTATTCCAAAATCTGTACAGAAACTGAATTTAAGTGTTTGTGATATGTTCGCTCAGGGCTTTTTTTTAACTTTAGAAAATTGTCCCAAACTTATTTAGGAGCACAATATCTCCTATTTATATTCTGGTTTTTTGCGGACATGGATCAGCAAATAAATTAGCAATCCATGAAATAAGTTTGATAAGTTCCCATATTGACACAAAGTTAACATTGATCACTTGGTATCTAGAGACATCCAGCTCAGAAAAGACTATATTTTCTGTAGTTGATAATTATAAGAACTTCCAGAAATTTACATAAAAGCTGCTTTGCAGTTAGAATTACTAGGAATCAAATGTGATTTCATTCTTAAAATTTTTACTTTTTTAAACAGATGATTTTGGTTTTTACATCTCGTTCCTTTCTGAATACCCTTCCTCTGTCAAATAGGCAATCCATTTTAACAAAGAGTTAAAAAAAAAGGAAGTGAGGGAATCCACAACAATTCAGCAAAATTAACTAATTAGGAGACAAGGTCTATAGTTTATTCAAAATTCCCAACCCATAGTTTCTCATCTCAGCAAGGTAATCAGGAGGTATATATTTTTTTCTCTTCTCTTTGGCAAAACTTGGTTATTATGATTATAGATCATTCAATTTCATGTTCTTTGCTATTTTGGTGTAGTTATTAAATATATATATATGTATATATAAAGAGAAAGTTCTCTTGGTCTGCTTACTTCACTATGCATCAGTTCATGTAAATTTTCCCATCTTTCTCTGATTTTATTCTATTTGTCATTTCTTATTGTCTAGTAACATTTGATTGTATTCACATATATTTTCTTTTGATCACTACCCAGTTAACAGAAATCCATATTGTTTCTTCTTCTTTGTTAATACAAAAAGTGTGGTTTATAAATATTTTAACATATATTAGACCTTTCTCTCTGTCTTTGTCCACATATAACCCAAGGTGTATCTGAGTCAGGGACAGTTAGGTGACACAGTGGGTAGAGTGATGGGCCTGGAGTCAGAAAAGACTCATCTTTCTGAGTTCCAATTTGGCCTCAGACACTTATTATCTGTGTCACCCTGGTCAAGTCACTTAACCCTGTTTGCTTCAGTTTCTTCATTTGTAAAATGAGCTGGAGAAGGAAACGACAAACTTCTCCAGTATCTTTGTCAAGAAAACCCCAAATGGAACCTTGAACAGTTGGACACAACTGAATAACAACAACAGCAACATCTGAGTCAAAAGATATAGACATTTCAGCACTTTTATTTTTCAGTACAACTCCAAATTGCTGCCATCTGTGGCTTCAATATAATAAATGCATTGATTTGAACTGTCCTATCCATTGTAGGTGAAGTCATTCTTGAGCTCACTGGTTTTGAAATATGTTAAAAATAAAACAGAATTAAGGAAACAAAAGGTGAAGAGAAGAGGTTAATCTCATCCTAAGCTTAGAGGATCTAGCAATGGTACTCATTACTAAAGTCCTTGAATATAAGTCATTCTCTCAAAGCAAAATGACATCTCACACTGTTTCAAATTTCACCAACACTGCTGTACTCAGTTCTTTCTTTTCCAGTTAACATTAGATGAAATTTTAATCCTTCCATGGAAAGAAGTAATCACCTCACCCCTTATTTTTAAGATAGCCTACTAATAACTTATTGGCTCCCCTGAAATTAAAGTCATTTGAGCCTTTGAAATCTCAAGAGGGATGAACTAAGCACCTGAGAACATCATATGAGAACAGATACATCCAAAAGTTATTAGGGACAGAACACCTTTTCTCATTTTCACCTAACAATCTAAACATTTCCCAACCACAAGGTGGCTAGTCACTGGTCCCACTGAGGCCTCCACAGGCTATGTGTTTTTACAATCTGTAAATGAAAACTAAATGAGCAGCAAGCAATATCAACATATTCCCACCTCCTCCCATCTCCACCCTCAATAACTGAATAGAGTCATTTCACCACATTCCAATCACATTGGAAAAGTATCATATTGAAATTTCTCTACTCTCGCATAGAACAGTTCTTTTACATAAGAGTCCCTTAAAGAACAACATGTATTTAGTGCCCACTATGTACCAGGCACTGAAGATACAAAGGCAAAAACAAAACAGTCCCTTAAGGAGTTAACAGTGTAAAAAACATATCCATATTAGGCATATACAAAGTAGATTTATTGTTATTATTCAGTCATATCAATTATTTCCAACTCTTTGTGACCCCATTAGGAGTTTCGTTGGCAAAGATACTAGAGTGGTTTGCCATTTCCTTCTCCAGCTCATTTTACAGATGAGAAAACCAAGTCAAATAAGGTTAAATGACTTGTCCAGGGTCACACAACTAAGGCTGAACTTGATGAAATAGTGTTTTCCTGACTCCAGGCCCTGTTCATATTCAGTTCCTAGTTCTTCCAGAAAGTTAAATAAGTAACTCAGTAAGTATCTGAGGGCAGATTTGAACTCAGGAAGGTGAGTCTTCCTAACTCTAGGCTTAATGCTCTATCTGCTGTCCACCTAGTTGCCCTGCAAAATAGATATTTCATGGTAATGAAGATGAGTGAAATACTATCAACTAGAAGTATTTTTTTTTCTTTTTTCTTTGTATACTGAGTGTCTAGCACAGTATGTGGCATACAATAGGTGTTGAACACACGAATATTTGATTGGATTGAATTGTGTTGGATTGTTCAATTGTTGATTTCTCAATTCTGTTCATTTTGGTGACTGAGAAGAGAATTCATCCCGTTGTCTAATCTCTAGTCTTTGAACTCAGGAGACATTTAAAAAAAGAAGATTCCAAAGTTATTATTAGCAGAACAAACGATGTGGAAATAAGGCTCATATTAAGGAAGGCTTTGTATGGCCATGAAAAGGCTATCATTAGTACAAATGAATGTGGAAAATTCAAGGCAAATATGTCAAAATTTGGCATGAGACTGGAGACTGCAGGAATGGAGTTGTTGTCCCTTCTGTGTTCCCTGTTTCCTTGACTTTCCTATTTTATCCTCAAACCTTTCATGTCTGAGTTGCTATGAAATTCCTGTGTTTCCATGTCAAGAACATGGAGACTTTGTCCAAAGGGGAATTCAGCTGGCCACAGCTCAAACTTGGAAGCATGCTTTCTCTGCCTCTTTGAAGAGCCATTGAAGAAAATGTGTTTTCAAAAAACAGAAAGAGGAAAAATTAATTATGAACTAAGTCACAAATATGGTGTGTACTAGATGCATGTGATTTGACTAGGAGGTAGAAGGCTAAGGTTCTGGCTTCTTCATCAGTAAAATGGCCACTATTATGTTTTATCCCTTCTTCAAAGAGCTTTTATGGAGGTCAAGCTAAGATGCTGAATATGATAATGAACTTTAGAAATATAAAGGTGACTTCTCAAAGCAATACACCTTCATCAATGTCATTGTTGTTATGGATTGATGGTCAGTTAAAATCATGTGAACTCAGAAAATATTATCAATGTAGTTCCAGTTTGCCCCCATGTCTTTGTTAATACATTTGACTCCATTGGCTAAACTTCGCTTTCTCCTCCTCACTCTCTACCTTGCCACCCTGGAGAAACCCCACCCTCAGCCCCACTGTCTTGATGGGTAACTTCCTACTGATTGGTGATGTCCAAACTGCTATTTCAGGACAGGTCCTAGCCATGCTCCATTTCACTCTCAACTAGACTCTGGACTTCTTTTTCTCTTCCTCATTAGGGAAAGGAAAGGGAATGAGCATTTATTAAGCACCTACTATGTGCAGACCCTGTGTTTAGCACTTTACAAATATAATCTCATTTAATCATCAGAACAACCCTGTGAGGAAGGTACTGTTATTATACCCATTTTACAGCTGAGGCAACTGAGGCAAACAGCAGTTAAGTGACTTCCCCAGGGTCACACAACTAAGGTTGGATTTGATGAACTAGTATCTTCCTGACTCCAGGCCCTGTTTGTATTCAGGTTCTAGTTCTTCTGGAAAGCTTTGGGAGGCTCATTTCATCCAATATCACTTTCACGGTCTTCTCAACTTCTTTGCAACTTATATTTAATTCCACTTGACATGGTATTATTTTCTAATTGTTTCTTTTATTTTTTTTTCTAATAGTTTCTTTTGAAAACAAAGGCAGCTGGATTCAGAATCAGAAAGACCTGTGTTCAAACTCTACTCTTATTGGTGTTGTGACCCCAGGACTAAGCTAAGTATCACAGTGGATAGTACTGGGCCTGGAGTCAAAAAGACTCATCTTTCTGAGTTCAAATCTGGCCTCAGACGCATCCTAGCTGTGTGACTCTGGATGAGCCACTTAACCCTACTTGCCTCAGTTCCTCATTTGTAAAATGATCTGGAGAATGAAATGGCAAACCACTCCAGTATCTTTGCCAAGAAAACTCCAAATGGGGCCATGAGGAGTCAGACATGACTGATCAACAATGACTGAACAGCAACTATAACAAATGATCCTAGGCAAGTCAGTTAAGCTCTGTCCCTCTTACAAGGTCTGTGTAGATTGAATTACCTCACTGGGAGTTCCCCACATTGATGAAATCACAGATCCTTTTCTTATTTAAATATTCTTATGTAGAAGTCTCATCTCCCCTAAAACATTACAAGCTCTTTGAGAGTCAGAATAATGTCCTTTCCATTTGTATCCACCATACTCAGCACAAAGGAACTGCTCGTAATTATTGACTTCCATATGAATACACACTGCCACTGGATCCAGATGGCTCCAGAGGAGAAAGTGAGGCTGGTGACTTTGCACAGCCCTCCCTCACTTAAATCCGATTAACTTGCAGGTCAATGCATCACCTCCCTGATGTCATGGTCCTGTTTGAGAATGAAGAACAAATAGCAACAATACACACTGCCATCTGATAAATGTAACTGCAGTGATCTACATTGTTCATTAATAATAACTATTACTTATTTAGCACTTTAAAATTTGTAGATCATTTTGCATACCTAATATGTATTACCAGAACTTAACACAGTGCCTGACGTATAGCAAATGTTTAATAAATCCTTGTATGTTAATTCATGAATTATAGTTTTGAGCCTCACAATAAACATAAGAGGTAGATCCAACAGTATTACTTAATCCACTTTTCCAGGTGGGGAAACTCCAGGTTGGAGAGGTGACTTGACACTCTTAGTCTCAATAGCTAGTAAGTATCATAAGCAAGATTTGAACCCAGGTTTTCCTGATACCAGGTCCAATACTCACAATACCTCACATATTAAGCCCTAGTGAGGTGACCTACAGAGGCTTTATTAGACAAATCACACACAGCTGACTCACCACACTTGTTTTCTTTTTTTAATTTTTTTTATGTGTTTTGTTACCCCCATGAATGTGTGTCCTCCTTCTTCATTCTTCATTCCCATTGGCTATATTAAGGAAGGGATATTCATAAGAGCAATGAATGGCCTGCAAAATGGGAAGAGGATATAGAATGCCCTCCTCTGTAATTAAATGCTGAAGCATATGCATTGGCATTTTTTTCTCCTTTTGGCTTATGGGTTTCCTCATTTAGAGAAAAGCAGAAGTGAGATGGGTCTCATTGTCCCTTTGGCCCAAGAGTCTTGCTTGTAGAGGGAGGATTATTATGGGTGAGACTTGGACGTGGGTTCTACTTCATTTGTCAGCATTGCTAGGAGTTCCATTTCAGATGAGTACAGCTCTTTGGCTGCCCCAGCGGTCTTTAGACAAACAGTTCCCTGGATATTAAAAACACAGAACTGAAATTACCATTTTTCAGCGGGATCTACCGGAACATATTCTGTTATTGCTATCTAGCAGCCGGTGCCCCAGTTTGGGCTTCTGTGTAAATTTGCAAACATCGGGAGATTGCCTCCTTTGGTAATTATATAGCCTCAAAGTGCTGGAAAGGGGTGACATTTAATAACACACATTACCAAGGCATGGTAACTTAAGCAATAAAAACACTGACTAATGGACACCATTGTAAAGTGTGCAGCTTCATGGGACACCCATAATCATTGGAATATATTTAAAACACGTATTTATGCCAAGCATAAAGGGGTTGGGAACAATAGCAGAAGCAGCAGTGTGTTACATAGAGAAAAAGAGGAGGAAAGAAAACAAAAGAAATGAAAATAAAATGGTAACAAGAAGTACAACTGTTGTTTCTTAGAGGATGTTTTAACAACAGACATCCCCACACAGCTAAGTCAACAGACATCCAACTGGTTTCAGATGCTGCAGTGCTCTGCTTCTGAACCATGAAAGAGTTAACCTTTATCCAAACCCAGTCTAATTGGATTTTAAAACACTGATATGGCCTAAAATATAAAATTGGATTCCAACTCTTTAACATTCCTGACATTGCAGAGTAGCGTCAAACAGATCTAAAATTGTGTGAATACCATCACTCTCTCTCTATGCTTCCCCTCCCCCTCCATCCACAGTTGTCATTGGTGCTCTTAGCCTTAACCTTTACTTCAAACTTTTTTCCCTTTGGCCTCCAGCTCATTTGCTGCATGCTACTCTGGTTTTGGTGCTTAGGAATTTCCTGGGTTTCTGTAATGCCACCAACAGTGCATTTTTAGGGAGATGAACAGTGGGAATATTCAACTTCCCTGCAGAAGGTCACAAGCCTATTTATGAATTTTGAGATTCTCTTTAGGAATTCTTTTATTTTACATGAAACAAGTCTTGTTTCCATCTCATTTAGAAACCTGCATAAAGGAAAAAGCTTGTATCAATAGAATGCATATATTCACATGATGGAATGAAAGGCTTGAAAGTGGCCTTCACAATTAGCTAAATTATGAATGACATTTGTAGATTTTTTTTAATGAAACAACTGTTCCTTGTTAAAAATGGCTTTTAGTTCCTTCTTCTCCTGAAGAAGGTCCTCTCACCACCATTCTTCTAATTCTGAATCTCCACAACTTTACCACTGTGGTTCATTCTATGAACTGTCTATACCCGTAGATATGTTGTTTCCCTCTATTAAAATATGAACTCCTTAAGTGCACGGACTATCTTGCTTTTCTGTTGCATTTCCATCCCTTAACACAACACTTTGTAAGTAAAACTTCATTCATTCATTCATGCTTTCATTCCTTCATGTACAATTCAACAGTAGCTACTAAGTACCTAGTAGGTTCATCCTGCCTCTCTTGGTGTCTTGTCTTAAACAGGCCCAAGTCTTGTCAGAGTGGGTTGCAAGGTACACTTAGACTTAAGGACTATCATCCAACAAGGAGAGGGGATGGTGTGATGAATGAGGGTGGAACAAGGGTCCTTTATAACACATTCAGAAATATTCCCCATTAGGGATGCTACCCTTTTTTTTGTATTTCATTCAGATTTAACTTGTAATTTTCTATATGATGTCAACTTCTATAATTATGGTTATCTAAAAAGGAAAATATTCAGAGAAAACTTAAAAGTTTTGAATCAAGAAATTTATTTTAAATTGAGAAAAAAAATCCTTTAGCATAAAGCATTCATAGATTGCTACCTGGGTTGTATGTAAACAGTGTAGCGTGTCCTATCCATACAATACAGTTCCTGTACACTGAAGAGTTAAAGATACTATTTCTGCTTACAAATATAGAATGATATAAAATGGAAGAATTTTTTTAAAGAACAGAAATATTGATATTGGGCAATCAGTACAGCTGCTGTAATGTCTAAAGCTCCCAAATTAATCCTGAGAAGAATAATGGACTCATTTCACTGTCACAGATATTCAGCCTAGTCTGCGCTTAAATTGCTACACTATCATAGACTAAAGGTAGAACTTTTGTTGCTGTTGTCATTTTCAGTTGTGTCTGACTCTTTGTGACCTCATTTGGGGTTTTCTCAGCAAAGATACTGGAGTATTTTGCCATTTCCTTCTCCAGTTCATTTTATAGATAAAGAACTTAGGCAAACAGGGTGAAGCGATCTGTCCAGGATCACACAGCTAGTTAGTGTCTGAGGCTGGATTTGAACTCACAATGATGAGTCTTCCTGACTCCAGGCTCAACACTCCATCCACCCTGCCCCAAAGGTGGAGTTAGGGTGGGATAATTTGGGTTTATATCTAGGGTGAGAGTTTGTCCCAAGGTAGATATTTGCCCTAAGGAAGAACATGTAAAGGGTAACTGACAGAATTTGTAGTCTTGCCTAAGAAAGAAAGCTGAGGCAAAGCCTAATGGAAAAGAGAGAAAAGGTATTACAATGGGGGAGTTCCTGACAAGATGGTGAAAGCAGAAGAAAGAGTGAGTTCCTCCTGGGAGCAATGGCTCCATTATGGTTCTAATTCTAGAATGGTTAGTAGAGTGGGGAAAAGAGAGTGAAGTCCAACTCTGGTGAGATCCAAGCTAAAGTGTAGCTTAGGGGTGTGAAGGAAGAGAAGTTAAGCCCCAGTCTATTCTGGCCCTTGTCCAATGAGTTGGTTTCTTGAGTGATAATTTGGTGATCCTTCAGATATTGTTGCTGTTGAGTTGTTCAGTCATGTCTGATGTTTTGTGACCCCATTTTGAGGTTTTCTTGGCAAAATACTGGAGTGTTTTGCCATTTCCTTATTCAGCTCATTTTACAGATGAGGAACTGAGGTAAACAGGGTTAAGTAAATTGCCCAGGGTCACACAGCTAGTCACATAGTGTCTGAGGCCAGATTTGAATTCAGGAAGATTTGTCTTCATGATTCAAAGGCCAGTACTCTATCCAATGGGCCATATAACTGCCTTCAGATACTATCTCACAATGAATTATTCCCTGGAATGGAGGCCGTGTAGTCTCCTTCCGTCCTTCACAAATGCATAGAGAGGGATATACCTTTCAGGTAGGATGAGGCAGAGAAAGACCAGTGGAGGGACAAGATGCCTCAGTGCATGCTGGAGGTTCCATATCTTCTTAGAAATATCTTTGTCTGCTCATTCCAGACACCTTTTCTTTTACTCAAAATTTTGTCTTCCTTGGATTCTCAACCTTTCTTGTTGAAAAAAGGTGGTGGGCAAAGGGCAATACTGGAGCCAGAGTACACCTGGAAGAATGAATTCACTCCTTTTGAGTTGTGACATGAGAGTAAAGTCCTTTTTCTGGAAGGGGAAGGGTCTCAAAGAGAAGCCCTCTTTCAACAGCCTGTCCAAAAGAAGACCACACTAAGAATCAGGAGTTCTAGTCCCTGCATAGATATTAACTCTGAGGATTCACTTTTCGCTTTGTTGAATGAGGTGGTTGGACAAGAAGATTTCAAATGTCCCCTTCTTGCTTTGATAATTGGTGAGACTGAAATTTGCTATCAATTTATGTCTACCGCAATCACGCTTCAATTTCAGTAAGAGCTGAATGAACTTTGCTCTGCAATCTTGAGCAAGTCATTTCCTTTCTCTCTAAAGTCACTAAACTAGATGATCCTTAGTTCCTTCCAACTCTAATATTAAAGGTTTGGGGGTGGCATTGATTTCTTGACCTCTTTCTGTCCCCTCCCTCAAGGCATACCTTTGTTTACTATTAACTATTTTTCTTACCCTGTTCTTATTGCCATGTTTTTTAAATGCCAATTGTCAATAAATGATCTTGGCACTTTGTTATCATGAACAGTTGGCCGAAATGGAAAGTGGTCAGATGATCCTTTTCTCTGTGCATCCTGGGAAATGGATTCATCATGTCCTAGGACCTCCCTCTTGCCTATCCTCCAGGCACAGTCTGTGGTACTTGCCCAGATGCAAACATTTCTAGTTACAGGTATATCCCAGAGTTGTTCTTTCAGTGTGTAGATTCCTACTCCAGGATGGATACAAGAGTTACCCATGAGAAGGAGAGTAACAAATACATGTAAACTCTTTCTCCTTCTCCCTCTGTCTCCAGTTATCTTCCCAAGTGAATCACACAGAGTATCTCCAATAAGAAAGCCCTTCTCAAAGACTTGCTTGGGCTACTTCTTTTCTTCACTAATGAATCCATTCTTGCTGAAATCAACAGGGTTGTGGTGGCCAGTATGACATCTAATGAGCCTTAACTAGAATTGTGAATGGAGAGCTGGGCTTGGAGTCAAGAAGACCTGAATTCAAAACTAGCCTCAAACATAAGGTAGCTGGTGAGGCCAGGTAAGTTACTTAACATCTGTTTGCCTCAGTTTCTTCATTTGTAAAATAGGGATTATAGTAACATTTACCTCTCAGGGTTTTTGTGAAAATCAAATGAGGTAATAATTCTAAAGTGCTTAGCACAGTGCTTGGCATATTGTATTTACTATATAAATATTAGTTGTTATTATTATTATTATTATCCCCCTTATTCAATATTCCAATTAAATTCTGCTTTTGTTTTCTGGAATGGTGATAAGATGGCTTAAGACATTCTTGAACTGCTTCCCTCACTTCTATGCTCCACAGGTTTCCCTGAGGTAATGGCTACAGGTCTGATGGATCAAATATGAAAAGGCTTCTCACTCTTAGAGTACTGCTTGTCACTGAATCATAAAATCATAGACTTATAGTTAGAAGGGACTAAAGATGTCGATTAATCCTTTCTCCTCTTCCCTTCCACTGCAATGCAAGGCAAACAGCACACTTGGGATCTGATACTGGAAAGATAATATCAAGTATTGTGCAATTCAAAAAAAAAACATTTTAGGTGTTCAGTCTGGACATGAAGTTTGGGCTTCTACCAAATACCTCTTTCTTGAACGTGGTCACAAGACATTTGCATCACATCAAACAGTCCCTGAAGCTTCCTTTAACCTGTTTCAGATTCTTTTGTATTCTGTAGCAAGTAAAAAACAAATGGTCCTATGCTTAGCTAAACTCAAACAAACAAAGACAGAAGTTAAAGTGGGAAAAGAAAAAAAGTAAAGGAATTTATCTCATTGTAGTACAAACCTCAGTTTTTAATAATTTGTGAGGATTAAGAAAGGAAAAAAGAGAAAAGATAAAGAAGCAGAAATCTGGGAAGCTGCTTTTAATAATAAACTCAAAAAATGGAATAGAACCTCTTAGAAAAAGATCCATGTTTCAAAAAGTTGGATGAACAAATCTTGGGGATTTTTTTCCTCCCTTTTTATAGCTTCTTTGATCCTTTTCTGAAAATTAGGATTCCCTATTTTGACACATAGCAAAAAATACTGTCTATAAAACCTAATACACTTTGTTTTGCTATTATGCTAATGGCTTCTGATCTCAATTTTTGTTTGTTTCAATAAGATTGACATACTTTATTCTTTAAAGTTCAATAACTCTAATATTAATCAAAGTTACAAAAATTAAAAACATAAAACCAAATCAATTGGCATGTTTGGAATTAACAACAGAATAAGCTAGACTTTTAAGTTAATTATATGAAATGTCAGACAAGCATTCAATAATATATACCAGGAACTGAGGCAGTATAAGTATATATATTTAGTGTGTCCTATATGTCAGGCACTGTGCTAAGCACTGAAGATATATGAAAAAAGAAAAGGCAAATGACAATGTCTGAACTCAAGGAACTCACAGACTATGAGGGAGTCAGCATGCAAACAACTGCATACGAACAAGCTATATATAAGATAAATTAGAAATAATCCACAGAGGGAAGGCACTAGGAAAGTTTTCCAATAGAAGATGATATTTTAACTGGGACTTGAAGGAGCTCATGGAAGCCAGGAGGTAGAAATAATTCAAGATTATGTAGTGGGGTGGAGGGTACAAGGTATAAGAAGATTGACAAAATAGTTGTGGGGGGTAGATTATGAAGGGCTTTGAATTCTAAACAGAGGATTTTACGTTTGATCCTGAAGGTGATAGGGAGCCTCTAGAGTTTATTGAGTAGAGGGGAGAGATGGTCAGACCTTCATTTTAAGACCACTTGGACAGCTGAGGGTAGGATGGACTGGAGTGGGGAGAGATCTGAGTCAGGGAGAGATTTGAGGCAGCTAGACCAATCAATAGGCTCTCAATAGTCCTGGCAAGAGGTGATTAAGGTATGCCTTAGGGTGATGGTATTGTTAGAGGAGAAGGGTGAGAGTACATGGGAAAGATTTTCCAGAGGTAAAATTGATAAGCCTTAGCAACACATTGGTTACAAGGGGAGGGAGGGAGGGAGAAAAGGAGGGAAGTAGGGAGAGACAGAGAAAAAGAGAGAGAATGATGACGATGATGACACCTAGGCTTTGAGCATGGGTGACTGAGAGGATAGAAACAGAGAAATTAGGAAGAGGTAAGAATTTTGGAAGAAAAATTATCAGTTCAGTTTTGGACATGTTGAGTTTAAGGTGTCTATAGGACATCAAGTTTGAGATGTCCAATCTTGAATCCAACTTGGAAATGACTAGCTAGAAGAGAGGTAAAAGATGGATAAGCAGAATTGAGAAACCTCACCATGGAGATAATAATTGAATCTATGGGAGTTGATGAGATCACTAAGGGAAGCAGTATAAAGGGAGAAGAGAAGAAGGTACAAGAAAGAGTTCTGTAATAAAGAGCACAGTTAGCAAGTATATCCTAGATGAGGATCTGACAAAGACAACTGAGGAGTGGTCAAATGGGTAAGAGGAGAACCAGGAGAGAGTAGTGTCCCAAAATCCTAGAAGGAAGAACATATTAAGGAGAAAAGAGTAGGTAATGGTGTAAAAGGCTGCGATGGATCAAGAAAGATGAGATTGAGATAAAGCTAGTAGATTTGGCAATTAAGAGATTGTCAGGAACTTTGGAGAGAATAGTTTTGAAAGGTGAGTTTGTAAGCCAGACTACAGAGAATTAGGAAGTGAATGAAAAATGATAGCTATTGTACATGGTCTTCTTGAGGAATTTACCACAAAAGCAAAAAGAGATATGGACTGATAGCTAGTAGGGATAGATTATGAGGATTTTTTGAGGACGGAGGCAATATGGTTATGTTTGTAAGCAGTAAGGAAGCAACCAGTAGAGAGGGAAAGAATGAAAATAAGTGAGAGAGGAGTGATGATACGGGATATGGGAAGGTGATCTTCTACAGAAGATGAAACAGGATCACTTTGTGCATGCAAAGAGCTTTGTCTTGTCAAGAAAAATATTCATTATGTGAGGTGGGTAAAGGATAAGATAGTGGCAGAAGACTTCTGGATGATATGAGCTGAGGAAGAGGAAACTTTTGGCAAATGGCTTCAATATTTTCAGTTAAACACGAAGCAATGTTTTTAGCTGAGATGGTGAGGGAAGGGGAGCCATAAGGAAGGGTGAGAAGGCTTGGAAGAACTACCATGTTGAGATAGTAAGTTAATTAGAGAAGTAAAATGGATCATCTTGCAGTAATGAGGGCCCAGTGGAGGCTATGTGAACTAAATTTGTGATGGAACCAGTCAGTACAATTTCATGATTTTCTCCAGTTTCATTCAGGAGAACCTTGTAGGAATGAAGGCAGCAGGGTGGAACAATCTGATACTAAGGCTTGACGTGACAAGATCAGCAATACAATAAGGACTGGGACACAAGAGGTAACAGTGTAGAATTGAATTGGTTCACCAGGGGCTCATGATGGAGAAGGGAGGTGAGTGTAGCTGTTGCAGGTGTTGATGACCTGGAAAAGAACTGAGGGGTTAAGGTATTGGTGTTGATGAAGAACAGGATTTGGGATTACAAGGCAGTAACTAACTAGGAAAAAAAGTGTCATTTGTATTTTATTTTCCTCTCCCACAAAAAAAAAAACAAAAAAAAAACCCCAACCTTTTCCTTTTTTCTTCCAAATGAAGAAAACAAACCCTTTTTGCTCCTGCGATGTCAAAATAAACTGGAATTCTAATTTATTCTATTCTAATCTCAATTTTACTACTTGTTAGCTGGGAGACAAAAAAAGAAGTTAATCTCACTTTCATCATATGTGAAATAGATAAATCAATGCCTCTCTAGATCATTTGATGAGGTGTTGTGAGCATAAAATTCTAATAATGTTTTAGAAAATATAAGCATTTTTAATTGAACATTAATTATATGTGCCCTGTAATTATGCCAGCACAGATTATGCTAGTACAGGTCTCAGTGAAAACTGTTTGTCTCTTACCTAGATTCCAAAAGAATTCTCTATTGTCCTGGACATCAGGCATTTTTACTGACTTGATTAAGATTTTGTGTTCTCAGCTTCATGACGTAGGAATTCTGTTGTGATTTCAACTTACTTTTCTACTCTCAAACTTTATGTATGACTAAACTGAATTTATTTACAAGATATTGTTTTTTAAATTTTTTAAAAATATTTTTATTTCATTAAATATTTCCCAATTACATGTAAAAAATTAACATTTAAAAAAATGAGTCCTAAATTTTCTCCCTCCCTCCTGTCCCTCCTTTACCCCTTAGAAGGCAAGCAATATGATATCAATTATACATGTGAAGTCATGTAAAACATATTTCCATATTAGTCCTGATATAAAAGAAAACACATACACACCCGAACCCAAGAAAAACAAAGTAAAAAAAAAGTATGCTTCAATCTGCACTCAGAGTTCTTCAGTTCTCTCTCTGGAGGTGGATAACAATTTCCTTTGGAATTGTCTTGGATCATTTTCTTGACCAGAGTAGCTAAATCTTTCACAGTTGATCATCCTTACAATCTTGCTGCTACTATACACAATGTTCTTCTGGTTCTTCACTTCACTTTGTATCAGTTCATATAAGTCTTCCCAGGTTTTTTTTTTGGAAAACATCCTCTCATCATTTTTTATGCACAATATTTATTTTATCATAATCACAGACTACAACTTGTCTAACCATTCCCAATTAATGGACATCCACACTAAATTTCCAGTTCTTTGTCACTATAAAAAAGTTGATGTAGATATTTTTGTTCAAATAGGTCCTTTCCCCTTTCTCTTTGGTATACAGACCTAGTAGTGGTATTGTTGGGTCAATGGATATACACAGTTTTAAAGCACTTTGGGTGTAGTTCCAAATTGGCTTGACTAGTTTAGAACTCCACCAACTTGAAACTTACTGTTAATGACCTTCAATTCTTTGACAGTGATTCAATGATGTGCCCCATAGACTTGATGGGTTAATGGGTCAGATAAGATGATTTATAAGGTATTTTTAGCTCTATGTCCTGAGATTCTATATCCAATTAAAGAACAAAAGAAGATTATATAGGTAAGGATTAATTTGAACTGAGCTTTGATGGTGGGGTTGGTTTTAAATAAGCAGAGATGCAGAAAGAGAATTACATAGTGTGTTCATTCAAAGGTTAGTAGTACAGCTTATCTGGAGCATAGGTTGGGTGTAGATCAGTAAACTAGCAAAGTTTGGGGCCAGAACATTGAAGACACTAAATACCAGATATCTAACCATTATTTATAGGTAATGGAGAGCCATGGGAAATTTTTGAGCAGTGAAATAATAGCTATGCTATTATTATATGATTATATATGCATATATACATACAATATTATTAATAGATGCTTGCATCTAGAGGAATCCAAGTAAGCCAACCAGTATAGAAAGGACAGATAAAAGGAAAGAGAGAACTTTCAGAGGGTGCCAGAGCTACAAGATTCCTTCCTTTCCCAGCATCCCCCCCCCCAAAAAAGACTATACCATATTGGAGGTAAATACCCTGTGGAATACAAAGGTGTTTTCCTCGTCTAGGTAACCAGTAGTCAGTCAGCAGTCTTTCTCAAGCAAGACTGAAAAAATAGAGACAAATTCATTTAAGAAGGTCAGTTCTATCAAGCCCATGTATTTTGGACCTAGAGCTAAACTGGAAAGTGGATTCCAGACAGGCTGAGACATTGGCTATGCCAAGCTGATTTATTGCATGGCTGGAAATGAAGGACTGCATAACTATATGGACCTTGCAGTAGGGCAACAAATCCAAGACAGAAATGCCTGTCAGACAAAATACAGAGAACTAAGAAAGAATTAGGTCTAGTTCCCTTTGAGTGTGCATTTTATTTTACTGAAAAGACCTACATAACTATAACTTTTTCCTGTGATTATTGGACCAGTTCTCCTATTTTTACTATGATGCTTATTCATCAATTTTTTTAAAATGTCTAAAAGGAGAGTGATGTGTTATTTCCAGGAAACTTAGGCTAAACTGGGATTTAGAAAACTCTGTTCTTTGAATGGAAGTGGTGACAAAGAGAAACCAGTGGGCATGCCAGATTATGGGAGTAGATGATGGAAAAAAAAGGCAGTAGAAGCTCATATTTACAAGATGTTTTAGGGTTTACAAAGTGCTTCTTTCACAAGAGTGAGATATAGTGAAAGTTTTATTATATGCATTTTATGGATGAAAAAAATGAAGGCTAAATGACTTGACCCCTGTGGCATAGCTACTAAACATACAAGTCAGATCCTCTATTTCCAAATTCAATTAACTTGCTACTCCCCAATGATCTAGAGTGAGAGCATAAATTTAGAGCTGGATAGGAATTTATAAGTCATCTAGTCCAACACTCTAATTTGGCAGATTGGGAAACTGAGGTCCAAGATCAAACAAAGAGTAAGTGACAGAGTTCAGATTTCAGTCCTCTATCTCCAGATCTGAAACTCTTTCCACAGCAACATTTTGCTTCCTGTACTGCCGTTCTGACTTCTGTAAAGTATCAAAGAAAGAATTGTGGTTCTTAGGGTTAGAACATATATTTATTTTTAGACCAGATCTGTGATTTGATCCATATAGGAAACTATCAAATAAGTTAACTCCTTTTTACCAATAATGATTTATTCCTGTCTTACAATCTGTCATCTTATAGAATTGACAAAGACACTGAGGATAAGTGGTTTATTTACTCAAGATCATTGAACCAATAGATATCAAAGGCTGAACTTGAACCTAGGTCTTTCTATCAGGCCTCAATCTCCATTTATTATATGATTATATGTACTACCTCTCATATGTCTGTCTCTGTCTCTGTCTATATCTCTCCTTTTCTCACTCTCCTCTTGGATCTCTCTCTTTTTCTGTCTCTATCTCTGTCTTTCTGTCTCTCTCTTCCATCTTTCATCTCACAGGTCCCCCCCCCAAAAAAATCATATATTTAAAGTATTTTATTTAATACATTTGGTTTCATATTTACAGAATTGCTAAGACTATTGTTTCTACTTTTGTAACATCTCTTGCATACATCCTTTTCTCTCTTCTGACATTGCCACCACAGTCGTACAAGTTTCATTTCCTCACACCTGGACTATTATAATAGCCTGCTGATTGGTCTCCCTCCCTTAAGTCTCTCCCTACTTGAGTCAATTCTCCAATTAGCTGTCAAATTTCTCCTCCTAAAGCCAAGGTCTGACAATGCTATCTCTCTATTCAGTAAACTACAGTGGCTGCCTATTCTCTGGGATAAAATACAAAATTCTGGTGCGGCCTTTAAAACACTTCATAACTTAACTCTTCTTACTGTATAGTCTCCTCACTTTATTCCCCTCTACTTAATGTGTGATACAGTGACACCGGTCCTCTCACTCTCAATCTCTCTCTCTCTCTCTCTCTCTCTCTCTCTCTCTCTCTCTCTCTCTCTCTCTCTCTCTCTCTCTCTCTTTTCCCCCCTCCCTTCCCCTGCCTTACTCCAGGTATTTTCACTGGCTGTCCCCCAGCTTTGTCATTTTCTCCCTCCTAATCTCCACCTCATGTCTTCCCTATATGCCTTCACGTCTTAGCTAAAAATCTAACCTTCTGTAAGAAGGTGATCCCTCTTAATCTTTGATACAAAATGGTAATCTTTCCTGATCCTTCTTACTGCTGGTACCTTGCCTCTGAGATTACATTCAAGCTACCCTGTATATACATACATACATACATACATACATACATGTATACACATACATATACATACATACCTACATACATACACATACACACACACATATATATACATACACATATATATATATACATATCTTGTAGGTACATAGTTATTTGTACATAGCATAAGTTTCTTGAAGGGAGGGGCTGCTTTTGCCTTTCTTTATGTCCCTAGCACTTAACTGTTCCTTGTACACGGTATGTCCTTAATAAGTGTTTGCTGACTGACTGACTGAAAGAAAGCCCTTAGAGAGTGTCATTAAATCCTTCTACAATCCTTGGTAGTCATTCTGTGACCTCTTGCAGCTTAGTTCCCAATAGACTGAAGGTTGAAATGTCTGTGCCTTCAGCTGCAAGACTCATTTTAGCATTTAATACCAGTTCAAGGGCAGTCCTGGATGCATGGATCTAACTTCTTCTGAGACAGAAATTTGTAATGATAGTCTCATTTGTCCATAGATATATAACTGCCAAATCTGACAGTTATAAGCAGTCCATCCAGGCATAAAAATCAGTCATTTTCTACCAAATACATTTCTTAATTTTGCAAATATAAAACAGAATTTGTTGAATAATGTGTTAAGTATATAAATACCTTGCCAATTGGAATTCTTCCAGCTTTGCTTTGGGGAATCTACACATTTGGAGAGATATCCCCATATCCACAGTTCAACCATAATGCTTTTTTGGACATGCTCTTCAAATTCAGGACTTCAGAAATCTTGATTCATGTTTCCTAAGTCCTCCTCAATGTCATCGTATTTAATGAAGGATATTATGAACCGAATATTTATATGGCATCCACTATGTGGGAGGCAGGATAACAAAGCAGATAGAGGCTTGTCAATTTATTGAGTATGAAGAATGATGTAGGGAGAAGAGTCAAGACCATATCAGCGACTAAGAGGGTGATAATGTTCTTAAAGTAAAGAAGAAAAGTTTAGGGGGAATGATTTTTGGGGTGAGTGTGGGTAGAGGAAAAGTAATGAATTCTTTTTGGGTATTTTGAACTTGAGGCTCTGATGAGACATCCAAGTATAGGTGGCCAAAAAGTTTATAAAGTAATACTAGAATTCAAGAGAGAAATTAAGGCTATATACATAGATTTTGGAGCCATATGTTGAAAGATGATGATTGAGCCTATAGGAATAGATGAGGTAAAAGACCCAATCCTAAAATAAATTCTAATTAATGATATTAATACTATATATTAATGATATTTAATTAATATGATATATGATATAATAAATGATATATAATTAATGATATTAATATTATATAAAAATATTAATTATGAATATTATCCAACATTAGGCAGAGTGGCATCAAGAATCCCTACCATGCCACACCTCCATGCACAATTCATTAATATGCTTAAAAAGTATTTTTCTCTACTAACTCTTCTTTCATAGATTTAAAAGTTCAGCTACAGGGAATGAGTCTGAGAGTGACTTTCTGCCTTCTACACAGTCCAGATGGCCACATTCCCTTTTCTAAAGAAATATTGTTAGTGCTGAGAAGTTCAAGGAATTAAACATAAATTAGTGTGCTGCCCAAAGGAAGTTATACAGATACATTTGTTAGGAGAGCTATTTACAAATTACCCTTCTCATACAAAGATCAAACTATGTAGGTTAAGATTAAGTAATTTTAATTTCTCTCTCATTTTTATATCTAAACTAATAAAAGTTTAAAGATTTCTCAGTGCTTTTCTTTTCTTTTTCTCATTTAAATGCATTCTGATTTTTTTGCTTTGCCTCTCTATTGCTTAATCCAGAGTGAGACTGAAGTGCTGAAATGTTGGGGGGGGGGTGGAGAAAAGGAAGAAAAAGACATTTCCTGCCTGGCAAGAAGCAGGAAATACCAGAAATCTCATCCAAAATCTTTCTTCCCCCTTTGGTTTCCATTCCACTGTAGTTATTATTTTCATTTTCATTTTTAAAAAAAATAAGACTTTTTCTAGAATCTTGAATTTAGTGGAGTTTTTATTTTTGAAAATTGAATATCATCTTAGCTAAAGTAGAGGTACCATTAACAAGAAGCCCTGGATCATCATTTTGGCATCAGGGTCCAGGAGAGTAGGGGATTTTGGGGTGGTATTGGAGTAGGAATATAAGGAATGTCTAAAAGTGTTCCAACCCAAAAAGTCTGGTAGTCAGGCCTGAAATTCCACTAATCTAGATTAATCCCATTAGATTAAGCATTATACTCTCTTTGCTTTCTTCTTTTAAAAACTGAGAGGGAGGGGACTTCTAGGAGGAGTAAGGAAATCCAAGTGTAATGAGTTTCATATTTCCCCTCACCATTGACAATAAAGACCAGGCATAATGAAAGGATTTCCCTAAGGACCTGATAGGAAAGGGGAATTGAGATAGGTGAAAAGGATGTAAGAAGAGTTCAGGATTTCCAAAGATGAATGTAACTGACTTCCTGATTCTTGGGTTGGGCTGGCTTTGGGATTAAGCCAAGTTTAAAATGTTTTCAGTGGCCTTTTTTCAAGGTTAACAAGCCATAGGTCTGTCAAATCAAGGCCAATAATGAGTTTTCCCAGGGTCTATGCTAATGGAAGGAATGGAATTTGAACTCAATTGATTCTATTCCAAATCCAGTGCTCTAATCCAATTTATATCATGATGATGATTGGAATGTAAAGAGACTAAAAACCATGCTACAAGAGGATCAGTTGAAAGAATTAGAATGTTTAGCCATTATATCTTCAAAATTGAAAAAAAATCAGGGCTTGAGTGATTGTTTTGTTGATTGTTGACTTAAGAATGTGATGGAGAAAATGTTAATAATGTAGAATAAACTTAAAAAATGCAATATCAAAATCTTTTCTCCCAAAGAGCTGGTTGTTAAACATCTACCAACACACTTATGCCTCTGTTCAAAACATTTGAAGGGTTGTGATGTAGAAGGAAGAATAAGCTAATTTCTCTTGGCTCAAGTGGATAGAAGTAGGAAGTAGGTAAAAGTTAAAGAGTTGGAAAAAAATATTAATTAGAGCTATATAAAAATAGGATGTTTTTCCTCAAGAAACTGAGAATTCCCTGCCAGTGGAACAATTTAAGGAAAACTTGCATGATATTACTGTTTGACTAAATCTGTGTGAAATCCATTAAAATGAAAGATATCCTCTTTTTTTTTCTGTGAGGGGGCGGGTATTAAATAAATGGGAGAGCCACTGGCTAAGCTGGAGACATGACATAAAGGTTTTCCACTTGTATCTAAAAAACACGTTGAAGATGTTCACAGCAGTAGTTTTTTAAATCTATCTTCTTTTTTATAGTCCTTTACGTTCCCTGATACATTCAATTTCCTTTCTAATTTCCTAGATATCTTGATTGGATTTTCCACAGCCTCATGAGCTTCCTTTGTAAGACAGATGAGTGAATGTCATAGATGGGGCATCACAGCTCAAGGGGTTCAAACTATTTCATTTCTAATAAGAAGCAGTACCTTTGTAATGGATGTTCTGGGTTCTGAATGTCTTGTAAATCTTATCCAGACCTCAAGGTTATGTGATATAAAAGTGCTTTATAGTAACAAGCGTTCATCTCTTTTTTTTTGCCAGCTTTCCTTTGTGTCCAGTACAAACCAGGCATCCCATTTGGTGGACCTTGCCACTTTCAATTCTTGAATAAATTGCATTTTTCCCCAATAGAATAAATGAAATACTTGGAGAAGACAATCTGAGCTGATGCCTCCAAATAACCTTCCACAGACAGCTCAGGGAATGAAAGAGAGTCAGTGAGTGTTCCCAATATTGCTAGGTACACTGCACATACACACATGTATCCTGATTTTTCTTATCTGCTTTTCATTGTTATGGTCTCTCGCCTGCCTTTTCTTCTCTAGGAGTCTAATTTTCAGAGTGAATTCCAGAGTTTTCAGTTGCTGTATGATTTTTTTTCTCATCACAAACAGCCCAAGTAAATACAGGTTATGTTGCTAAGGCCTCCTCAATTCTAGACCAGATTCATCAATGGAAAGCCATATGCTTCTCCTTCTTGAAATAAATGGGGTTTCATCAGTTAAACTCAAGGATATTCCAACCTGCCAGGGATGTTTATATCTATATCTATCTATATCTATATGTGTATATATGTATGTATGTATGTACATATATATATATATATATCATCGGCACATGACAAGGTGGCAGATGAATGTGTAATGCATACTGATATCTCATGTAAAGCACACACAATAAATTTTTTTTTACACATGTACATCAGGTTTTTTTTCTTCTTTTTTTTTTAAGTGTAGGATAGCTCACAGATACATAATAACATCCTATGCAAAGGAAACATCAACATATGTAGATATGTCTACATGTATATGTGTGTATATGTATGGTTTTATATTCTTATATACATATATACATACATATAACAAATGCGTTTGTTTATATTATTTACTAGTCATTTTTAAAAAATGGAATAATTAATGGATGCTGGAATGGAAGGAACCCTGCTGCTTAGTTCCACTCCTGCCAGAGCTTCTGCCCACAATGGAACTATAATGAGGAACATATTTAAACAGGGAAAAGTACCAGAGAACAGCACTGGTAGATTTCTTATACTAAGAGTTATTAACCTTTTTTTTCTTTCTTTTTCTTTCTTTTTTTTGGTCATAGATTCCTTTGGCACTCTGGTGGACCCCCTTCTCTGAATAACATTTTTAAGTGCATAAAATAAAATATACAGGATTTAACTCTGATATTGCAGAGCCTTTGCTATTGGAGGCTATGATAATATTCCCACCAACTCTCTGTGAACAGGGAAGAAATACTAACCTTTCTTGAGGAATATGAATTGGTGCTTGTGATTGGTCAGACACGAGTGGCCCTAGTAATTTTGAAACTGGAATGAACTGCACTTGGTCAGGTAGTACCTCTGAAACACTTTCATAGGAAACTATGAAGATTTTAAAGTCAAATCATGAAATTATAGGATCTTAAGCTGGAAGGGACTTCAGATGCCATCTAGTCCAACACCCCCCCCCTTTTTTTTGAAGTTGAGGAAACTGAAGTTTATTAATTCATTAGATACAGGATTAGAACCCAGATCTTATAACTTCAGAGCCAGTGGTCTTCCTATCATTTCTGAAAGATTCCAAGCATACACAAAGAAAGAGAATTGTTATGGCTTTGATGCTAAGATTACAACTAAGAACTAAGTCTTAATGACACATCCGAGTTTCAGCGGGGGGGGGGGTTGTTTTGGACTAGAAGGAAATAGTGCTGAGAGAGGGTGCAAGAAAGGTTAGGAATTTAAAGACTGTTTTGCAGGATACTTGATTCCCCAAAGTTTAGTAGGACTAAAAGGCTAAAGATCTTACTTATAAATTGTTTAAAAAGAAAGATTGTTGAGACTTATAGAAGATCTGGGCCAGAAGAGATAAGAGAAGGGATAAGTCACCCCAGATCACTCAGTCTGACTATAAACACAAAACTTATGCAAATGAGGAAATTTCTGTTAAAGGGTAGAGGACAGGGAGAGCTGGGTGGCATAAGTCCTGTGTATCATCCTCACTCTCAGAGAAATAGTTTGGGCTTCAGTCCAGGGTTGGTACCATTCAAGCAGACTTAGTGTTGATAGATTATAGGGTATCAGTCTAAGAAACTGAATATTATATGGGGGACTATTTATCCACTCATTTGCAAACTCAGTCAATAAGCAATCAATGTTCTAGGTTTTATGCTAGGTGGTGGAGATCTGAGACAAAAATGATATAGTCCCTGCCCTCAATAAGCTTGTAGTCTATCAAGGGAGATGATGCAAACACATATAATTATACACAAACTATTTATAAAAAAAATGCAAGGTATTTGGGACAATAGACAATGGCAGGTGAATGTCTATGTAATGGAAGTCTATGCCCAAAGGAGTGGTGGTACTATAATGATATATAACCCTTGGGAAGGAAAAAAAAGTTCTAGTTTAGTATGAGACCATTTAATTTGTCTGGAAGCCAAGAATAGTAAATCAGGGGAGCCATTTATAGAATAATTACTGGATAGTGTTTGGTTTGCCATGGTTACAACATCACTTCTCCCTTTTTGAGTAGGGGATATGTTAGTACAGCTTTTTAAAGTAGAAACCTTCAAGGGAGGTCTTGGAGATGCTCCAACAACCTCCTTCAGACTTAGTTCCCCCAATTAAGGAGCAGGATGTTACCACAATCAAGGAGGCAGGTCAGTTGAGTGGTGGGGGCAGGAAGGCAGTTGCTGCTTTCAATTTCTCTAATGATGGCAAGGAGACTAACCTTTCTCCTGCTCTGAGGCTGCCAGAAGGTAATGAATAAAAGTGAGAATAGCCACAACCTCTGGGCTAGTGTTCCTAAGCTGGTCAATTATATTGTGGCTTAAGGGCTGAGTAATTTGATGGGGGGTGGGGGAGAGAGAGAGAGAGAGAGAGAGAGAGAGAGAGAGAGAGCTGAGGTCTCTTTGCATCAGGGCAATGAGGGTCCTAGATGCATTTTTCCCTTTGTGACTTTTATTTTGCTTTTCTCTATTTTGTTTTCCCTCAGAAAGTCTTATGTAAGACTTGCAAGAGGCCTGACGTATTGAGTGCAAAGAATATCAAAAGTTTGGGTACTGATAACACTGTGTCACAAAGTTAGCAATAACTATATCCTAGACAACATCTATTGACTCCTTTTTATGTTTTAGGTGCATTTATGTCAGAAGTCATGGAACGGTAACACAGAATGTCAAGAGATCCACCAGTTATGGAAAACTATAGAAATATAGTAAGGTTGGACCAGTTTTCAAATGCACCAAGATTATAGTTGCTCAGAACCTTACCTCCCTTCAGCTGGATTCACATGTTAAATGCACATAAGAAGCAAACTTTACTAGAGTCTATTCAATAAAACCTTTGGAAGAGGCTTCATGATCAGCAGTAGGGGTTCTCCTGTTCCTATTATCTAAGAAGACTTGTGCCACTGCATCAATTACCAGAGATTCAATAAAACAACAGTCCATAACCATTACCATCTGCTTCAGACATCTTGGGAAGGGTTCAGGACACACATTTACACTGAATTGGGTTTGTGGGGAGCCTAAAAGCTTGTAAAAATCAGGGCTGTGGATAAGTAGAAGGCAATTTCTAGTACCAAATATTAAGGTTATTAAAATCTATATTATTATAAACCAGTTTCATCTCTTGGATTGGCCAATGCCCTCATGACATGTTTTAGCATTGAATCAATGCTCTACTCACCTACATCCTTGATAAATCTGCCACTGCATAGCTGGACAGCACTTTGGTATTGTTTCATCATGAACAAGAATACGTCCCAGGTATGCAATGATTTTAACATGGTTGTTTCATCTTGTATCGCAAGTCGGAAACAAGAGAAAAAGTCTTTTCTATTAGGCCAAGGTGATATTTTTGGAATTAATATGAGAACTAATGGTTATTTACCATTTCATTTATCATCTCAGGCTATATAGAAACCATATGGGTTCTGTGGGGAAGATGCTGGGAATTTCATTTGTATGCGGGAGCCTAGCTACCATTTCTCTAGGAAGGGTGGTCAGAAACATATTTGGAGTGTTTTTGCTTCAACTGAGAAGTTATATAGGCCTGTGTTTATGAAATTATGATATCTAGAAAATAGATGTAGAACATAGAAAGGAAGAGCTGAATGAGAAAGAGGAATGTTTCAGATTCCGTCTAAGATTCATCTTTAAATGTGCAACTTGAGCTTAACTAGAGAGATGGTTGAAATCAATCAAATGACTTCATTTTTAAACAAAGAAATCACATGGAAATAAAAGTATTTTTTCAAAATAACTATTTTCCCCATCTTCAACCAGACTAGACACGTTGATAGCTAATGTTTGATTCTACACTGGCAAAATGAAGCATGTTGTTCAGAAAAGCTATAAAGAATGTAGTGGATTCTACATACATAATATATTTAGCCCAATTTGGAGCAATTCAATTTAGTTTAGCCTTTTGGAGTTTTCCATTGGCCTTAGTTGCTTTTTTTGCACTTACGATGACTCTGATAAAGATGTTATGATTATCCACGGTCAAAGAGTCAATCTGATTTAAAAACTATATTGGGCAGTTCATTGTGTTCAATATTATTTTTATTTACTGGAGAAGGAAAAAGGTAGAAACAAAAAAATGAGGAGGAAATTAGAACAATTTAAGTGTGAGATGACCAAATATTGTTCCAAGATGTTGGGAAAGAACAAACAGGAGGGTTTTTTGTTTTGTTTTGTTTTTAGCAGAAATTATTTTCTGGGCATGGACAAAATACATTTTCTTTTCCATCAGTCTGAAAATGCTATGGGTCACACTTGATTATAATGATCTGCTGACAGAAGTCCTCCTATTTGGACTAGGTCAGTCTGCCATATCATTCTTACTAACATGTTCTGTGATTAACTCATATAGAGCTTATAGGAAAATAAAACCTTGCAATCCTTTTTTTTTATGAATTCTTATCAAGTCCTATCTTTTCCATCCTACCTATATCAAAATATACTTTTTTGTGAAGTGAACTTCACATTTATTCCTATTAAAATTCATATTACTGGATTTGGTTCATTTGTTTTAGCCTATTACAATCTTCAGAACTTGACTTTAATATATTATCTTTTCTAAAGTTTTAGATATACAACATATTTTTGTCATTATTCATTTCTCCCATAGAAGTCCTATTGCAATGCTTCATTGTAGCAGAGAGGTAACTGTATTCTGAAGGCTTTTCCAATGGAGCGCATGATCTGGCAGGTTCTTCCATGCTAGAAAAACTACTGTACCAGTGACAAACATTGTCTGCTGCTTAAGTACCAGACTGGATAACTACAGAGAGGCCCATCATCAACAGGAGTGCTATAGGCAATAAATTCTATGGCCATAGAAACTCACGAGATTAAAAATAATTCACAATGGTCATCAGAACTGTTTCTGTAGTGATGATGTCAGAGTTATAGAAAAAGAGCTAGAGGGACCTAAGATACACAATTTTTAGATCTTCTATAAACATTAACTAAATTGTTGGATTTTTTTAAACATAAAACATAGAATCATAGATTGAGAGTTGGAAGGTACCTTTGAGGTATTGTAGCCCCAGCCCTCTTTTTATGGCAGAAGGAACTGAGGTCAAGAGGTATTGAGTGGCCCAAGGTCACACAAGTGGCAAAGCTATGATTTAAACTCTACTCCTCAGACTTCAAATATAGTACTTGTTACTCTATATAATGTTGCTTAGGCTACAATTATGTGAAACACCCTAACCATAAAGAGATAGAAGATTGCTATCTTTTTAGAAATCCTCTATTGCTAAATAGCAATAGCAACAGTAGGGTTGCTCATACTGTTTTAACTGAAAGATTATTTCTGCAAATGATGAATGTGAAACTGTGGATGTTTTATGATTTACTTTCATTATGACAGGTGTCATATCAGATATTTAACATGATGCAGTGATCAGGGATAAAGTTAAATCTCATTTCTTTATTTGTTAGGTTGACATTTGGCTTGTAATTTTGGTCCAGAGCAAGGTATAAGTTATCACATAACTTAGTGATGTAGTTGATAAGAATGTGGTGCTTTGGTATGGGAAGATATGAATTTGAATCCTACCTCAGAGACTTACAAACTATGAGACTATAGGCAAATCATTTATCCTCCTAGTGTCTCAATTTCCTTATCTCTAAAATGGGGGTGATAATCACACCTAACTCCCAGAATTGTTGTGGGGATGAAATGCAATAATGTTTTTAAAGCCTTTTGCAAACCTTAAAATGCTATATAAATGCTAGCTGTTTTATTACTGGAGGAACTCAATTATATCAAGTTTGGCATTCATGCTATAAAAGACGTCAGATAAAATAGGGAAATCGGAAGTTAACTTAGAAGATGGGTGGCAATTTTCTATACTTAGCTAGTTATATGACCCTGGGTAAGTCACTTAACCTCTGTTTGCCTCAATTTCCTCATCTATAAAATAGAAATAATAGCATCTACCTCCCAGGGTTGTTTTGAAGATCAAATGAGATAAAAATTGTAAAGCATTTAGCACAGAGCCCGGTACATGGTAGGTAGCATATGAATAATAATAGGGACACTTTTGTGGTTGCAAAATACCAGAAGCAAAGTAGATTTTTGTTGATTGGGGAATGGATAAGAAATAACAAAGATAACTATAGAGGAACAGAGAAATATAGAAAGACATGCAAACTGATACAAAGTAAAAAAGAAGCAGGAAAGAAATATACAATGATGGTTACAGCAATATAAATGGAAAGAGCAACATCGATGAAATAACTGAAGGTGAATGTCATAGGATTACAAAAAGAAGAATGACAAATTATAATGTAAAGATACCTCTGTACACTCTTCTGCAAAGGTGGGAGGTCCATAGTTGTGGAAAATCACATACATTTTTAGATTGATTAGTTTTGCTGTTTTTTCCACTCTTCCTCCTCTTTTTCTTAAAACATATACTTTATTATATAGCATGGCTCTCTGGGGAAGGGGCAAGGGAAGAGATAATGGGAGAAATTTAGGCAATGTAAAACAGATGATATCAATAAAAATGTATTTTAAAAAGAATCACTTCAGTTGCAAAATTTAATGGAAGGTGATAGAAAATTGTTAACCATAAAACTTCAAAAAACAGTGGGAAGCTGACAGAAAAAATTAATATGGGGAGACCATGATGTGTTGTGAGACTTAGTGAAGTCAGATTTTCTTCAAAGTATTTAAGGCTAAAATTGTAAGGATGATAGCACACAGATGAAAATTAGAGAAATTCTTTCAACATTTTTGTATCAAATTATCTTTGCCAACATCATTCATGGAGCTATAGAAGAAAAAAAAATGGGAAAAGCATCATTTGATTCAATAGAGTGAAAGGCCACTTTTAAGATTTTCCTATAACAAAGTAACCCTCATGCATATTTTGGGATTATAAAAGATACTTTGAAAGATGCAACTAAAATAATTTTGATCAATGATAATCTAACATTAAGCAAACCATAAAATAGGGAATCATTCAATAAAGATATTTGCTACTGTCATGGAGAATATCCAGCACAGTGCGTAAATAGAAAAGGAATTCTCTATAGGTGGTATTATCTTCCAGAGAGTCCTCTTTGTAAATAACATTTTGCAGATTGCATCAGGCTTTGGAACATTGCAAAGATTCCTAAATCAGATCCACAATTATTCATAATAACTTGCAATAATAATCCAGTCATGAAAAAATGTGGATGCAAAAATGGCTATTATCTCTACCACGGGTTGACGAACTATTGCCCATGGGCCAGATCCAGTCCCCTGCTTGTTTTACATGGCCCATGAGCAAAGACGATTTTTACAGGGGCCATAGTTTGCCCACTTCTGATCTAGACTTTAATATCTAAGTTGGTGAGCAACTAAGACCTGATATATAAAATAATTGACCAATCAATAAATATTTATTAAACATGTACTATATGCCAGGCACTTTGGTAGGTGCTAGAGAGGCAAATACAAAAGTGAGATAGTTTGTACTGTAATGGAGCTTATATAATTGCTTATATCTTGGACAAACACTGCTGATGGAAGATGATGCTCAGTCCAGAATGGAATGGGAGAGAGAGCTATCTGGAATCTTATTTACAAATGATGCATCACTTTCAATTATGCTAACTTTCTCCTCCAAACAAATGAAAAAAAAAACATCTTTTATGAATATATTTCCCCAGTGATATATGGTTACAAGTTATAGAAAATAATAGGCTCTGAAGAACTAGGCATACCCAAAAATTAGTGAAGAGGTATGTGATGGGCACAAGTAGACTGAAACATGGTACCAATGAAGAATTTTACAGAAGTAACCAAAAAATACTATCAGAGAAATCTAGGACCAGAGAAGAAGAGCCAGTGACCAACTTCACTACAAAGGACCTATGAAGAAAGATGCTGCATCCAGAGAAAGAACTGATAAATAAAATTATGTATAAAATGATTTTACACATATATGTATGTCTGTGTATATGCATATGTGTATATATAAACATACATATATTTACATACATAAACATATACATATTTGTGTCTAATGATGGGGAAGAGAGGGAAAAAAAGTAAAAAAAAAAGAAGAAAGTTGCATGAACTTTATTATATACTTAAAAGGAATAGCAAGTTGTTCAAAACAGATTTTCGGTTTCATGTGCAATCATCTTTTTTTCTATTCTACTATGCTATATAAATGTTTGCTTTATTTCTTAAGCTCAGAATAAAATAAAATTTGAAAAAGAGAATGAAGGATAACTTATGGATAACCCATTTATAGTACCATTGTCATCCACAACACATTAAGAGAGCTAAAAGAAAGTCACCAGCACATTAGGTGAAATTCCTGTGGAGTATTTATGAGAGAATGTTAAGTCACATGGAAAGATAAGTCATGAAAATGTTGTGATCTCCATTTTTGCAGGGACTAGTGATACAGAGTATGTCACAAATTCACTGAATTTTTGAGGTATTAAAGTTTTAAATTTTCAAAATCATCAGACTCTTTTTCGCTCAGAGCAAAAGATTTATACATGATATAAAATGAAACAATGTTGTTTATTTTCTTTTTTCCCCCCGGTTTCTGCTCTGTGTGCATGGGACTATGACTTCACTTAAGTAGGTCCATCTGCTATATATAGGAATGAAAAGTTAAGGAAGGAATATCATGCCTTCTTCATCATCCAGACCATGTTTCCCTAAAGAACTTGAGGACTGATATGCCTGGGAAAAGTTTATAGCTTTCCATACTTTGAAAATAATCATCTCTTCTTCTCACAGAACTTGTCTCTTTCTAAAAGACAGATAGAGCCAGGGTCCTTATTTGGAGAAGCATCTAATATACATGTGTCCTTAGACTGGCCAACAAGGATCTCTGTCTCTTGGATCCTTATTACAAATACATCCTACCATGTACAAAGAGAATGCTAATTACAAGGCAACAACAAAAACAATCTTATATTGGCTTCTTCTCTGCATTAGACACCAAGGAACAGTGTTATATGTGTAAATCCTGAGGCCCCAAGAAAACATTTCTTTGTTTTCTTTACAAAATAAATAAATCTCAAACATACATGAACAGAAGTCTCTCTCCTTTGGTGGTCCTCTTGGCAATGCAGTTGCTATTGGAGCAATATTTACCTCCCTGTCATTTTCACAACATTTAATTGTGTTTAAGTCACTCCCAAACATCTGGATGAAGAGTAATCCCAATCAGTCATGCAGACTCACTGCGTACATGATACAAATATCAGGGTATTTTCTCAGCATATCAACTGAGAGTCAGTAACCTCTTTAGCTTCTTTAGCCAATAGGGCTATGAAAAATATATGTGGTTTTCATCAGTAGGCTTGAACTATTATAGTGAAAGACAAAAGGAATGGAATGAAAACAAATGGAAAAAGAAAAGATGCCTTCAAAGAAGATAGGAGAGTGATTGAGAAAGGGAGGAGAGAGAAAGAAAAGATGGCAGCTAGAGTCAAATATGGTACACTGTCACCAACATTTTCTTTGGGACCATTCTCTTGCAATTGCGCTATGAGTTCCCTGAAACAACTTTACATTTTTCTTCATAAGTAGAAGATAGTTCTGTCTTTGTCAAGCCATTCTGGCAACATTTCCCAAACTACCCTCAAAATGTGTTACTTTTTAAAATTGTGTATGAATCTATGATTAATGCTTATATTATATGCAATAGTTCAACTGCAAAGGGGTCCCAAGGTGCAAAACTTTAACCTATAAAACTGCCCACTGTAAAATTGACCTGTATAAAAATTATGAGAAACAGACAGATCATGGAATGGTACTAGTTAGAGTATGCTCCCTAGCCCCAGATTTAGTGGGCAGTGAAAGCACTTGTGGTCTTTCAACAGAAGGATAAAAAAAGCAGCTTAGTACAGAGGTAGCACATAGAATTAGTTAAAATAGGAAGCTTCCACAAGGAAGAATCATTCCAATTGAGTTTTGCCATGACTTTGCTCTGCCCCGCATTGCTTCCTTCCACAATTACCTCACCATGAGTTTCCTAGCAATGTCCTGGCCAACTACAGGAGGCTAGTGTCTTGATTTTTTTTTTTCTTGTAAACTTCCTATACCTATATGTTTTTAGTCTATGCAATTACCTTTCCTTTTTCTGAACCTTTTGAAATCTGTTCTCAAATTTAGAGTGAGTGGCAGACTATGTTTAGCTCTTCTCTTCTCTATAACAAGTTTTAAGATGGAATATTTATTTCTCCCCAAGGTACTTATTATTTTGATCCCAATAATCACTTCCTCTTTGTTGGAGAGAATCAGGTCCATTGCTCAATTTCCCCTTGATTGTCTTCCCATCTTTTAGAGGGCCTTAAGACAAGGCATGAAACTACTAGGTATTCTTTTTTTGACAGAGATAGCTCAAGTAGATTTCCAGAAAATTGAAGCCCTTTCTCCCCCCTTCCCCATGATAATTTTATCATGAAAAGCTTCATCTATTTCCTTATTCTGTCTAGGTGGTTTGTAGTATATTCCAAAGACAGTATTACGTTTCAACATCCATTTATCCATATCTAAATGTTCTATGCTTGACATTTCTAGCTCCTAAATTTCTTCATAGAATTATGTCTTCTATCCTCTGCCCCTCCCCTTTTCCCCTTCTCCCAACTATACAGTTTCTTTTGAATAAGGCATAGCCTTTCATATGTATATTTACGTCTATGGGTTTCAACCCATCAAATTTTGGTAGTACCTGTTAGGTTAAAAACAGTCTCCAAATGCTACCTTCTTTTTGTGTTCTCATTGTGTTTGCAGGCAGACATCTAAGGCTGGTTGTTTTTGTCTGTTCTCTATGGTACTGAGCTTTATGATGTAGGCAATTTTCTCTTTTCTTTTTGTTCCAACACCCCCTCTCTTCCCCACATGCTTTCTTTTTAAAAATCAGATTTGCAGAACTCTGGATAACTATACTATTAGCAAATTTTGTTAAATGCACTCCAACTCTGGCCAGTAATCTATCATTTATAATTTTAATTTATAATCCAGAAATCAAAATCTTGTTAAATAACTGTTCAATTCCACTTCTTTCAGTTCAATTCAATTTCTTCTACTTGAGATTTCTTTGCTTTTGATGGACAAGTGAAGGAAACTCTACCAATGTTTTCAGTTTGGTCTTCAATTTCTTGGTGAAGATTTGATAATTTTTATCACTGTTTTCTAAAATACAGTAAGACTATCATCAAACCTGCAAAGTTGATTCCAAGCAGAACAACTAGATGATCATATGACATATCTCTTATTGTCATATTCAGTCATAGTCTCAAGATATAAAACTGAGCTAGGGGCTTCTCTCCATGACAGAATAATAGATTTTAATCTGGAAATATCCTTGGGATTATTTTTTAATACCCTCATTTTATGGGTGAGGAAACTGAGGCACAAGGTCACATAGCTAACAAGTAGCAAAACTAGGATGCAAATGTAGGTCCTCTTCTTTACAAAACCAGTACTCTTTCCATCTTACTTTACTATTTTGCTTTCAGGAACTTGACTCACTATGAGAATTCTTACTGTTTTATGAAGAAATTTTCATTTATCTGAGAAATTCAATTTTAGAATTAATTTTCTTCTGCCTGAATTTGATTATGAAGGGAAAAGATATTTTATCATAGTAAGCCAAAAAAAAAAGTCTGAGTATTTTGATAACTAAGAAAATCCCCCCTGGATGGTTGACCTTCCTTTGGTGTTTATTATTATTTTTTTTTCATAGAGTGAAAGAGAATCAACTCTTGCTAAAATATTTTCCAAAGCCACTAGACTTCCAGTGCCAGTGAATCTTGGGAAGGCTTATTCACATTCAGATACCATGTTCCCACTAACATACATTCAGGAATGGATGCAGAATGGTTTGCTTTACAGGGATATCAGGTTGATATACAGAAAAATAAATGAGTAGCCCTGCATAGTCTCTAAAGATGCTGTTAGACACAATTGACCAGTATTGAGCTGAACTGATATGTTTTTTCCTCAGACATTACTAGTCATTGACAGATAATTACTGATATGTGGATAATTTCCCAAAAGTTTTCCACTAGAGGAGAAAATGTATTGATTACATTCTTCTCAATCATATGCCACCAAAGTATTTCCCTAGATTCTAGCCACTTTTCCAGGATTCAGAAGAAACTGAATTGAAAAATGAAGTTGGTTTGGTTCACTGCAGCTTTCCTTCATGCCATAGCAGAAGTGCCAATCTCTGGCCCTCAGAATGGTGTATTCACCATGCAAATCATCAGTCTGTGAACATTTATTATACACTTCCTACATGTCAAGTGATGTACTAGACACTAGGGAAATAGCATACTCTCTCCAACAAGGACTTTGCTACTATGGATTAATGAGCCAAGACACACCACAGCAATGTTTTATTTTCCACATCAGATGTGCTAGCCATGTACTTAGTCTAATAATGAGACAGCCCGAGCCTAACCAACCAGTTGTAGAATGAAGTACTTAAGTAATGCCTTGCTTACTCCAGACGATACTAAAGTATCTAGATGACTGACTCAGCTTTGTTTTTTTTTTCTGGTTTGGTCTTAGGTAAATAAATACTGAATATCATAAGTCATTCAACAGGTCTTATCTAAATATGCAACTACAGAATGAATGTTTTTAATGTGTTTTTCCCCCCAGCAGACTCAGTATCATAATCCTGAACAACTAGAAGGTCAGATCAGAAGGTCTATTTGAATTTACCGTAAAGGCAACCAAAATTTTCATAAATATCATTTTCTAATATGATGTTTTTCGTAATATATATAGTGGTTCCACCACAGTAACTTCATAGGGCTTTTTACAGTTGCTGAGATACACACACACACACACACACACACACACACACACACACACACAGATATGTATATGTAACATGCCCCCAACAAATCTGTTTTGAGCAGCCTTATACCTTCAGCGCTACAGAAGTCACACCTGACACTTTTCTGCACCTCCCACCATCCCCATTCCACCCTTCTTCAAACCTACTAACTCTGTGCATTTACATATGAATAAGTATATGGGCAAATTGTTTTGTCCCCCCCTTGTATCCCCACTCTTCTCCATATTAGTGTTATAATTCTGAGTGATCTAAAATTTCTTATTGTTTGCCTGGAGTACAGTGGATCTTTGTATAATTTTTAATCAATAGTGGGATACTGTATGAAAACTTTATATATATATATATATATGTATATTTATCTATATATACGTAATATATACATATACGTGATATGTACATATACGTATATGTGTATGTATGTGTATTTATGCACACACATCTATATATGTGTACATATATGTATTCACACATATATGTGTATATATGTATAGATATGTGTATATACGTATATGATTATATACACACATATATACATATACACATACATATACACACATATATATTTATATATACTTTTTCACTAACTCTTTAGTCCTGTGTTGTTAGAAACTAATGACATGGAAGCAGACACAATGATCATTATGACCCAGAAGCAGAATAACTCCCTATTTTATCAGCTTTCATACAATATTCCCACTATTGATGAAAAATTATACAATGGTCCATTGTGCTTCAAGCAAACAATGAGAAATTTTAGATCACCCAGGGTTATAACACTAGCATGGAGGAGAGTGGGTATTGGGGGGGGGACTATTTTGCCCAAATACTTATTCTTATGTAAATGCATAGTGTTAGTAGGCCTGAAGAAGGGTGGGATGGGGATGGAGGGAAGTGAAGAAAAGTGTCAGGTGTGAATTTTGTAGTACTGAAGGTATAAGACTGCTCAAAACAGATTTGTTGGGTGCATGTTAGTACAGAGAACTTTGGTAATTGAAACTTGAGAAAGGTAAGTTATCATAGATAGGAAGCTCAACTCTTTCTTCACAGGATAAGAGTCTAAGAGCATCCCCATGTACTTATAATTTATGGTTTATAAAGCTCTATTCCATACACGATAATAAATGTAATGAAAAAGACCCCTTCCATGCCCATATCATTTCTTGAATAATATTACTAGACCAACAAAGATTGTAAAATCATATTTAAATACACTATTGAAGATCATAGCTTAAGAGCTAAAAAGAACTTTGTAGGCCATCTAGTCCAAGCCCCTTATTTTATAGATGAGGAAACTGAGGACCAGAGAGGTTAAATGACTTGCCTGAGAACACACAGGGACTAAGTGTCAAAGCAAGATTTAAATCCGGCCCTTCTGAATCTGAATCCATTTTGTTTTGTAGTGTATCATGTATATGGCATGTTTTAGGGGAAGAAATTCATAGTGAACATGGTCTTTGTAACATAACTGATAACAGCAGTAGTATTCTCGATTGTATTCATTCATTTTATAAAGAATTGCATTTTAGAAGTGAATTCAGGCTTTGGGAGAGATGAATACTGGTTGAGTCAGAATTGATAACACCATAAGACTGTTGGAGAAGGGCTGCTGAAGTTGCTTTGGTATTAGCCATCTTATCTAGCCATGTCTGAGGACATCATAAAAGCCTCAAAACAAATGTTATGCATGAGACCTTTGTCAGTATTAGGGTAGTTGGAGAGGAAAATTATATGTACTTATATATATAGATCTAGATAGATAGATAGATAGATAGATAGATAGGTAGATAGATAGATAGAGGGCACAGAGTGAGTTGAAGATGAAGGCGTGATATCTAGAGAACAAAATTAAGGGGTGAGAGAGGATTATACTGGGAGAAGGAGAAAGGGAGAGGTAGAATGGGGTAAATTATCCCACAAAAAAAAAAACAGAAAAGAAAGGGCTCTTACAGTGGAGGGGAAACGGGGGAAAGTGAGAGGGAATGAGTGAATTTTATTCTCATAGGATTTGACTTAAGGAGGGAACTACATACACACTCAATTGGGCATGGAAATCTGTCTTACCCTACAGGAAAATGGGGTGGGGGGAACAAGAGCATAGGGGGATGATAGAGAGGAGGGCAGATTGGGAAAGGGGGTAATCAGAAGCAAATACTTCTGAGGAGGGACAGGGACCTATATTTAGTTGCTTGCCTTATCAATGAGGGTGGGTGGGGAGGGAGGAAAGGAGAAAATTTGGAACCCAAAGTTTTAAAAACACATGTTTCAAAAAAATGTTTTCACATGCAACTGGGGAATAGAAATACAGGAAATGGGGTACAGAAATCCATCATGCCCTACAGGAAAATTGAAGGGGAAGGGGATAAGAGAAGAGGGGGAGAGATAGAAGGGAAGGCAGACTAGGGGAAGGGGTATTCAGCAAGCATGCCATCTTGGGGTGGGGGGAGGGGTGAGATGGGGTGAAAATTTGGAACTCAAAATCTTGTGGAAGTAAATGTTGAAAACAAAAAAAAAATAAAAATTACCATAAAAAAACAGATGTTACACCATTTTTGGTTCCCTAAGCAACTTATCCAACTCAATAAATTCCAAGTCTTATCACAAGGTTTATTAAGAACTGTTCACTATCAGTATGGGTAAACGAGATGTCTATGATGCTAACAGAGATTATAGAGTGATTTACTACATAGGCGCAGGACCCATGGTGATTCTGAAGAAGGCTCGTCTTTTCTCACCCACTTGTACCAGGGCAATCTGACAGCCAGCTATAGATTATCATAAGAGATATAGAGCTAAATGCTGTCACTGCCTTCTGCCTTCTTTGATGCTGGGTACACTGACAAATGATGGACTGGTAAGTAAAGAATAGCAAACCAATACAATGAACGTGTTTCGTGGAGATGGAATGAGAATAGCCTAAGTTTCAGATGAAAGTAACTCATGGCATCTCACTCAAATGTTGATGAGTGTCTGAACCTTGGGCAAATCAGAAGCGTCATACTTTGCTAAGTAAAGTGACAGAAAATGACATTTCCACAGGGATAAGCAAGAGGGAGTGTGACTCAGTGGAAAGACCTCAGGACTTGGCCCGAGAAGATTTAGGCATGAGTCCTACTTATGATGCTAGCTGGGTGAGCTTGGATTAGTAAACTTCTCTGAGTCTCAGGGTACGTATTATACAAATGTTACAGATGATAAAACTGTCTCATAAGGTTGTGAGATAGTAGTTGGTAAAATTTAACATACTATATAAATATAGTATTTATTCTTGTTAAGCAACAAGATAATCAACAGCAAACATGTCTTTGAACACAAATAGACCACCAGAATCAAAACATTAAACACAACAAGCATTCATTAAAAGCCTACTATGTGCTAGTCACTGCGCTAGGGGCTAAGGTTAAAAAGTCCACAGTTAAACAGTTCCTACCCTTATTGAACTTACATTTACATAGATAAGTAAATATGTAATATATACAAAGATATTTCCAAGGGGTGGAGTAGGGCCTGGAGAGCCTTAATAATGAGGAAGGATCAAAAAAGGCTTTGTGTAAGTAGGAGAACTTAAGTTGAGTCTTGAAGGGAGATACGAAAAGGGAGAGGGGAGGTGGGCCATCATTATAGCCATGAAGGAAAGTCTGTGAAAGGCATAAAGGCAGGGGAGAAAATGTTGGGTATGTGAACTTACAAGTAGGTCAGTTAACTTGAATGTATTATTTGGGGGACATAATGTGTAACCAGTTGAGGAAAAAAAAAACAATTTGAAACCAGACTGTGAAGGACACTGCATGATAAACTGAGGAATGTATATTTTATCCTTGAGGCAATAAGGAAGCATTGAAATGCTTTAGCAGGGGAGTGCTTTTATGATGTGTGTGCATGTTTTTTTTTATGTGTATATATATATATGTGTGTGTGTGTGTGTGTGTGTCTGCATGTAGTGCTTTAAAATTTACAAAGTAAAAGCAATGCTAACTACATTGCAGTTCTCTAGAAACATGCACATTTGAAGGATTTAGTGGGGTTTTAGGGAAGTATATGCCATCATCTTTCACCAAATAAAAATTATAAAATTAAAAAAAAGCAATAGTGGTGGCCTACTTTAAGTTGTGAGTTAAGTTTGAACTTCTCACTCTAGAAGTGGTATTGGACCTCGTCACCCTTGCCATGCGGTGACTTCTCCCACATAGCTATTAGACCAGTGTGATTTAAATAGTTGAGCCTGAGCTTCTAGACGTCTCTTCACTTCTTGTTGCTTGATCATAAACACCTGAACAATGATCTTGAGATGTATAAGTCCAGTCCTAGAGTCACTATCTTGAATTTGATATTTTGGAAACCCTAATTCTATTATTCAGAGATGACTAGGTGCAAGAGAAGTTTCTACTCTTGGGGAACATGACTGATAGCTAGAGGGTGAGACCAATCCCTGGCCTGGATTGCCAGTAGATACGGGTGGGTGAGGGAGTAGGGAAGGCAGGCCGAGGGAGAGTGTAAAACCAAAGTGAAATTCAATAATGCCTATTAAGCAGTCTTGAAATCTGTTCTTGGACTGAAACATACCAAACCTCCTCAGTCTGCTACTGGCTCATTACCTTATTAATTCTCTCATGGAGTTCAAAGGACATCTAGTAGGTATGATTGAAAATGAAGTAAAAGATAGTGAAAATGAAAAAGATGTCTTATTAAGTAGTTCGTAGCTTCCAACCTGGAAAGATTGGGAAAAGTTCTGTTCTAATAAACTTTCTCACATCTCAATCTCAATCCTCAGTCTCATTGCTTTAGACAAATATCCATGTTAAAAGTCACATAATTTACTAACAGTAACGAATAATTCAGAACATTAGATTCATATTTAAACAATATATTAATTGTAAGAAAGATCAACACCAGAGTCACCCTTGTGCTCTTCAAAAGCAGAGGAAAAGTGTCAACGATAATTCTATTACCAATGGCTATAACTGCTGACATCTCCAAGATTCTTCAACTACAATCCAACAATTCAGTTCTGTTAGGGTGACGGATCAAATCACTAAGCAATTCCCTTCAGAGTATATTCTCCATGGAATATGCTCCCCACAGAATGAGTTAAAAATCACTTGTCTCAAAATATATCTTTAGATTCTTTTAAATATGATTGTTAGCTCTCCAAATTCCTTGTAGATTCTTTTTCCAAGTCTTCTCAGGAAAGTAATTCTCTTAGTCCTCTCTCAATGCCTTAGACAGATTCCCTCAAAGATTATAATTAACTATAAATTAGGTGGCTCAGTAGACAGCACTGAGCCTAGAGTCAAGAAGATCAGATTTTACATCTGGCCTGAGACACTGTGTGACCCTAGGCAAGTCACTTAATCTCTGCCTTAATTCACCGAAGAAGGAAATGACAAACCGCACCAGAATCTTTGCCAAGAGAACCCTAAATGTTGTCATGAAGAGTTGGACACAACTGAACAACAATAGTCAGGCACTAGCATCTATTCCCTCTCTCCTAAAGGCGCTATACCAGTGATTATGTGAAACAGGAATTACTTTAGATGGAATTATGCCTATTTTCTAAGAAGTCATGACTTTCATTCCATTCACAGAGAGAACCTGGATAGATAGCTAGGGAATCTACCCCTACCACTAAGTGGTGACCTTAGACCTCTTCCTCCCAAGCTCCTCTGTTTCCCTCTTCCCTACTCAACTGAATTTGTTCATGGCACCAGAATTCCTAACTATAGTTCTGACTAAAGGTATTATTATTATTATTATTATTATTATTATTATTATTATTATTATCTTTGTTTTAAAGACTCCATAGCATTTTGGGGACATATTTCTTCACCAAACCTTGAGCATTTTGCTCACAGTAGATAGACGACAGTCATTTTCACATTGGCGGTAACTAGGTGGTACAATGAATAGAGTGGTGAGCCTAGAATCAGGAAGACTCATCTTTCTGAATTCAAATCTGGTCTCAAACAGTTATTAGCTTTGTGGCCTGCGGCAAGTCACTTACTCTGTTTGTCTCAGTTTCTTTATCTGTAAAATGATCTGGAGAAAGAAATGGCACTCCAGTATCTTTGCCAAGAAAACCTCAAATGGGGTCATGAAGAGTTGGACATGACTGAAAGTAAAAGTCACATTCATACTATCTGTTAAAGTGTGGGAGAGTGAAGGGGAGAGATGACAGAGTTTTGTTTTGTAAACAAATAAGAAATTAATCATTGCTCATCCAAATCCAAGCTACTGAACTAGCTGTTAATTGATTATGAAAAGTTATTCCTGACAGCCATTCTCAGCTCATAAGACTTGGGATGCAAGTAGTAATTAAAATATTATTCATTCTCAATTTTATTCAATAACCTTTTTTATTTTTTGGAATTGCTATGTGACATGTGACTTTGAAAGGTAAGTGTTTCCAAAAATCCAAGATAAGTAGGGAGATGATTTCAGGAACTGAGAGCATATCATGTTAGGTCATGGAATTGGGAAATTCCATCAATAGCTGTGGTGTCAAACTCAAACAGAAGTGGATCTCTGCAGGCCACATATTGACTTAGAAAACTACAAATTAACATTATGTTGCATTTTATTTTTGGCAAATATTTCCCAATTATATTTTAATCTCATATATTCGAGAGCTGAGAGTTTGGCACTTCTGATGTATGATACAAGTATGGATGAAACATAAAGTACATTAGAATGAGTAATGTGAGATTAGTTTGGAAAAGTAGGCTGGGGTGAGACTATGGAGAGCTTTAAATGCCAGATAGAGGAGTTGACATTTTATCGTAGACACAACAGAGAACCACTGGCATTTCTTAAGCAGAAGAATAACATGCTTCAGGAAGATCAATTTGGTGGTCGAATAAAAGACTGGATTGGGGAGTGGAGGAACTGAAAGTCAAGAAACCAATTAGACAACTATTGTAGGAATCCTGAAGAGGACTGAAATGATGGTGGTGGGCATATGAATGGAAAGAAGGGAACAGATAGAAAAATGTTGGGGTATTAGAGGTCATAATACCCAGCAACTGATTGGAGGTGAAAGATGCCTGCTGAGAGAGATTAAAGACTCCATTGTGACTTTGAGCTTGCAAATAAGTAACAAAAGCACAATGTTGCCTTTAATGAAAATAAAGAAGTTTAGAGTTTAAGAGGGAAGATCATAGATTTCAGGGATGAATTTAGGGGGGAAGATCATGGGCTCCATTTTGTACATATTGATGTACATGGGATGTTGTCATGCATTTTTAAATCAATTTAAACTTGAAAAACACCAAATAAGATGAGCATTTACACCTGTTGTACATGAAACTTCGAATCTCTATTGTATGTAGAACTTGCTTTTTAATTTTATGTGTATAATCAATTCACAGTGTAGCTTTCAAAACTGTCCTGCTTGATTGTGATTCCTTCTGTTCTCTTCTGTGAATTTTGGCCATGCTTTTTCCGTAGATTTGCGGAACGGTCGCCTCCGGAAATTTCAGGACTGAATAAAAGTACACAGCAGGGGAGTAATTGTAGCTCTAATATTAGTCCACTGTCTGCAATAGGTAATGAAGAAAATGAGTCTTACTTTAGTGTTTCCTTCCCTTCATTGTGTGAATAGCACAGCTCCATTCCACAGCTGCCTCCTTGCTAGCGTGGAGCAGAGATAAAATAACAGGGCCTGCTGTAAATGTGCGCAGCTGCTTCTCGGGAACTGGCCATTTTCTTGTGTGCATTCATGTCAGAGCCAACTGAGCTCTGGAGATTTACACGCAGATGAACAGACCAGCTCTCTGGAGGGCCTCTCCAAATACTCCTGGAGGTGACAGTGACTAAAGATAAGATTGTGTTCCTTAGCCCCAGGGGGTCTTCTAGAGCCACCTGCTTTCTCAGGAAAATGAACAAAAGGGCTGGGTGTTTGCTCTTTTCAACTTAAAAAGCAGCTAATAATAGTATTTAATATTAAACCAAGGCACTAGCAGTTCATTGAGGCATGGTGCGGACTTAATAAAGCGTCATTCTGTTCTGAACATGACATTTATTTTCCACAGAATAGATGGAGAATTCTAAATCTATTTATTGCTATCAGAGAGCTAGAATTCAGACAGGATACTGTTTTAACTAATGTCATTATTATATACAGTTTTATATAACAATAATGTGTCTTGACCAGCAATACATACTAGGTTGTAGCTAAGATCAAACAAAATAATATATTGAAAGCATTATGCACAGCTCAGAGTACCATGTAAATAGGAGTTTGGTAAACTTTAAAGTGCTTAATAACAATTGCTAATATTCATATGGGTGCTTTAATATTTACAAAGTGCTTTCCATAGATAGTATCTCAGATGATTCTTTCAACAACTCTGTGAGATAGGGGCTACTATTGTTCTTGTTTTAATAAATGAAGAAACAGGCTGAGAGATGATAAGCAACTTGTCCAGGGTCATACAGCTAGTAAGAGTCTGGCACCTAATTCAAACTCATGTCTTCCTCACTCCGTCTAATGTCTTTTTTTTTTTTTTTTGCTTTTTTGGTGAGCAATTGGGGGTAAGTGACTTGCCCAGTGTCACACAACTAGTAAATGTTAAGTGTCTGAGGTCAAATTTGAACTCAGGTCCTCTTGAGTCTAAGGCTGGAATTCTACCCACTGTGCCGCCTATCTGCTCCCAAGTCTAATGTCTTATACCATGCCACCTCACTGCTTCTAGACAAATAATATTTTAGCATTCATTCATTATTATTACAATTTTGTATAGTGAAAGTGGGGCAGCAAGGTGGCATGGTGGATAGAGTGCTGGGCTTGAAGTCAGGAGGACCTAAGTTCAAATCTGACCTCAGACATTTACTAGCTGTGTGACCCTGGGCAGGTCACTGAGCTCTATTTGCTTCAGTTTCCTTGTCTGTGAAATGAGCTGGAGAAGGAAATGGCAAACCTCTCCAGTATCTTTGCCAAGAAAACCCCAAATGGGGTCACAGAGAGTCAGACATGATTGAAAACAACTGAACAAAAACAAATAGTGAAAGGTGCCCTGGATTTGTTGTCAGATATATATTCAAATCCTGATTTTTTGACTCACTTGGTATATGACTTTGGGTAAACCACACCTCCTCTCTCAGTCGCAGATTCTCCATCTATGAAAACTGATGTGGAGGCTGGAGTGGATGACATCTAAAGCTGCTTCCAGCTCTAACATTTTATGCAACTACCATTCTTATTACTATCACTACTATCTTACATAAGACCTTGAAGTCTGCCAAAATCCTCAGATCAACATCAGATGATTTGCTGCCTAGAAATATCTCACCCATTTTAGACTTATGAAGTTTATTTTTGAACCTAGCTATTACTTTACATTTCTATTGAGTTCCATTATCTTAGATTTAGCACTAAAGTCTAGCCTGTAAAAAATATTTTAAAATACCTTCCTTAATTTTGAGAAGCATGCTATCCATACCTTTATTCAAATAGTTTAAAAATATTAGCCAGGGTGGGGCCAAGCATAGATCCCTTGGGTAAACCACTAGAGATATTTTTCCAAGTTAACACCAAACTACTATGCACTCTTTGGGCGCTGAAATTCAATCCGTCCTGAATCCATCTAATTATACTATGATTTGGCCCACCTTTCTCCATTCCATCCACAAAATTGAATGCAAGATTGTCCAATGGTTTGCTCAAATCTTACCAGAGAACTCTAACTTCTTCTCCTAATTAATCAATTTAGTAACTATCAAACAAAAAAAAAAAAACAAAACAAAGATAGCTCTTAATGAAGTCTTGCTGGCTGTTTTTGAGTACCACTTCCTTTTCTAGATGGATCAATTTAATATTAAATTCTAGAATTTTGTCAGGAACTAAAGTCAAATTTGCAGATCAATAGTTTGCATTGGTTTGTAGTTTTACTCTCTTCTCTGTCTTGAAAAATCATAACAATATTTATTGTTGGATCTTCAATTAAGCTCTTCCTTTAATTCTGAGGGCAATGATGTCACTTATGACTGGCATGGTCAGCTTCACTAAGGATATGAAATTTGAACTTGGGTGGGCAGAAGGAGAGAGAGGACATGTGAAGTGAGCAAAGAGCCTGAACAAAGATATGGATGAAAATGTATTATGCAAAGGGTGCTTAGACTGCTTTCAATGTGTCTATAAAGGAAAGCAAAAATATGTGTTGCAAGATTTGTTCTTTAAAAATAAAAATCCATTTGCTGGCTAACGTTGCTCATCACTATTTGAAAATGAAATGCATTTTTGCTTACATAAACACATTTTAAGAGACAGCCTGTTTTTTGTTTTTTGTGTTTTTTTTTTGTACTCTAGAGCAATCAGCATTCATTTTCCCTAAAGCTGAATATAATGTAGCAATGTTGGTGTCCCATAAACCCTATTAAACTAGGATTCTGTCTCTAATGAAATCAATCTCACTTAGACCTGCCCTTGTCTTTACATTTTACCAGGAAAGTTTGGGACCCAAGGGGACTGCAGGCCTCTGCCATGCTGTTAAAGGCCTTTCCTTCAGGAAGACAAACAAAACACAGTGTTGAAAACCAAGGAGAGTGTAAAGTAGCAAAATACTGGTTGTTTACATGCTGTTCTTGGAACCTAGCCATGTCCATGGTATTCCACAGTGGTTTATGATTTTCCTAATTTATTGGTGATTTTATTTCATGACCCTTAATTCAGGAAATGCCACATAAATATTGCACTGAAAAAAACTTTCCCATCATAAATTTTAAATGCATTAAAAATGCACCTATCTGGATAATGCTAATGCCAAAAGGCTCTTTCCTGAGCACATAGAGTTTGTCTTTGTTTGGGTTTCTGGGGATGGCTGCCATGTTGGATATTAATTTCATACTAATATTAGAACATGTTATATAACAAAGGATGTAAGTATGTTTACCTTGTGCTCTCTTATCATTAGCAAAATGGTCTTCTCTGTTTCTTCTTGACTTAGAATTTATCTTCTTTAAAAATTCTTTTAACATTGTGCCCTTTTAAGAGAACATCTTCAATTAAGAGTAATTTAGAAAACATTTATTAACTACCTACTATTTGATAGGTGCCAGGGATACAAATGCAAACAATGAAAAAATCCCTACTTATAAGGAACATAACACTCTAACAGAGGAGACAAGAACATATATGGGTAATAGGAAAAATAAGTATATGCTTATAATAAATGTCAATCAATCAATATGTACAAAGCAAACTATATACATGAGAAATAGGAAATAATTAATAGAGGGAAGGTACTAGATTTAAAGGGGTTGGGGAAGGCTCCCAATAAAAGATGGCAGTTGTTGTTTAAAGAAAGCTTGGTAATTCAGTGGTTCAGTAGTCAGAGTAGAGGAAAGAACACATTTCAGGTATGGGAACAGCCAGAAAAAATGCCAAGATCTAAGAGATGGAGTATCATTTTCACTGAGCAGTGAGGAGTCAGTGTCCCTGGAATGAAGAGGAGTAAGGTTTTTCATTACAGGGAGTAAGGTGTAAGAAGACTGGAAAGGTAGGAGGGGGCTAGATTGGGAAGGCCTTTGAAAGCCAAGTGGAACATTTTGTAGTTGATCCGGGAGGCAATCAGGAGCCACTGGAGTTTGAGTAAAGAGATAACATGATTGCACCTGTGCTTCAGGAAAATCATTGTAATGGCTAAATGGATTATGGATTGAAGAACCACATGTTAGTTAATAATAAGAATTATAATAATGTTCATGTAGCACTTTAGTGTTTAGAAAGTGATTCATAAATGCTATTTCACTTTATACTCACAATAACACTAGAAGATAGGTACTATCATTATTTGCCTAGAGACACACAGGTATTAAGTGTCTGGGGCTATACTTTCACTCAAGACTTCTCTACTTTAAGTTCAAAGCACCATATATTGTGCCACCAGGAAGGTAGTAAAGGAGAAAAGGCCTAGCACTTGTGGGATCAGGCTTCATGTAGAAAGAAGGTAGAGCTTAAGCTGAATTTTGAAGGAAGAATAGGATTTTATAACATAGACTTGAAGGAGACACTCAGCCCTGAGGGATAGCCAGTGTGTGGTCAGAGACAGAAAATGGAGTGATATGTGTGAGAAGTAGAGAGGAAACTACTTTGGCTAGATCACAGATTGTGGAAAGGAAGAAAGATATACAATGGATCTGGAAAGAGGAGTTCAGGCCTGGTTGTGAAGGGCTTTGAAAACAAAACAGAGGAATGTGTATTTGATCCTAGAGGCAATTGGGAACCACTTGTGTTTATTGACTTGGTTGGATCTGTTCTTTAGGAAAATAATTCTGGCAACTGTGTGAAAGATGATCTGGGGTGGGAAGACTTGAGGCAAGGAGATTAACTAGAAGGCTATGTAAGAGGTGATTAGGGTCAGAGAATAAGTCTGAGAATAAGGTGGCTGGGTGAGCAGAGAGAAAAAAAATTGGATGTGAGAGATGTGGATGTAGAAATAGCAATATTTAGCAACTGATTGGATATGTGGAAGTGGGAATGAATGAATACATGAATACATCATTTATTAAGTCCTTACTATGTGCAAAGTACTGTACTAAACAATAGCTATGTAAATAAAAAAGAGAGTCTGCTCTCCAAGAGCTCACATTCTAATAGGGAGAACAACACATATAGGAGTTTTCAGCTGCAAGTCAGATTGAATGGTACCATGTTCCTTAGTCAGTTAGTCAATAAGTATTAAGTGCCTACTAACAGTGCTAAGTTCTGGGGATAAAAAGAAAAACAAAAGACAGTCACTGCTCTCAAGGAGCTCACAATCAAATGGGGGAGAGCAAAGGAAGACGTACAATAAAATATGTAAAAATAAATATGTATAAGATAAATGGGGAATTTAATTAAGTAATGGAGGGAAGGCATTAGAATTAAGAGGGATTAGGAAAGTATTTTTGTAGAAGGTGGGATTTTAGTTGAGACCTGGAGGAAGCCAGGGAAGCAAAGAGTCAGAGATGAGGAGGAAGAGCATTACATACATGGAGGACAACTAGCCAAAATTCCTAGAGCTGAGAGATGGGGTGTCTTGTTTGTGGGAAAGTAAAGAGAACACTGTCATTGGATGGAAAAGTAAGTGGTACAGCAGGGTGGGTATAAGATGTAGATTATATAGGGATCTGAATGTCAAATACAGAATTTTGATCATGAAGGTGATAGGGAGCCAATACAGTTTATTGAATATGGGAGTGATATGTGCTTTAGGAATGTAGTGGGGGCAGCTGAATGTAGGATATATTGGAGCGGGGAGAGATTTGTGGCAGGCAGATCAAATCAGCAGGCTATTACAATAGTCCAGGTATGAGGTAATAAAGGTCTATGTTAGAATGATAGTATTATCAGAGGAGAGAAATGGACTTATGCGAGACTCATTGCAAAGGTAAAATCAACAGGCCTTGGCAAAAGATTGGGTGGTGAGAGAATAAAGAGGGGGAAAGATGATATGTTCTGTTTTGGACATGTTGAGTTTAAGATATGTAGTAGACATTCAGTTAGACATTTCTGAAAGTTATTTTTGTGATGTGAGACTGGAGTCCAGAGGAGAAGTTAGGGTAGGAAAGACATATTTGAAAATCATCAGAATAGAGATAATAATTAAGTCCATGAGAGGTGATGAGTATCAAGTGAAGTAGTATAGAGGGAAAAGAGAAGAGTGCCCAGGACAAAGCTCTACTTTACAGAACACAGTTAACAAGTATGTCTTGGATGACTATACAGCAAAGGGAACTGAGGAGTGGTGAGATAGGGAGGAAGAGAATCAGGAGAGAGTGGTGCCCTGAAAGCCTAGAGAGATGAAGTATAAAGAGGGTGATTGATGGGGTCAAAAGCTGCACAAAGGTCAAGAAGAATTAAGATTGAGAAAATGTCTTTGGGTTTGGCAATTAAAAGATCATTAGAAACTTTGGATAGAGCAGTTTTCCTATAATGATGGCATCAGAAGCTAGACTATAGATGGGGAAATGGGATCGTAAGGGTATGTTTGTCAGCAGTAGGGAAGGAAGAGTTGAGTCAGTATGCAGAAAGAGATTGAAGATAAGTGAAAGACTGAGGATGACAGAAGGGGTAATCTGTTGGAAGGGACAGGATGGAATGGGATCACTTGTGTAGGTAAAGGGGTTTGCCTTGGCAAGAAATAGGATCACTTTTTTCATATGAGACAGAATTGAAGGAGGAGATGGAACAGAAGACATTTGAGTGGTATGAAAAAGAGGGGACAAGAGGAAACTCTTAGCAGAAGGTCTCGATTTTGTGTGTGTGTGTGTGTGTGTGTGTGTGTGTGTGTGTGTGTGTGTAAAATATGAAGGGAGATTCCCAGATGAGAGGGTGGGGGGAGAGGAGACTATTGGAAATTTAAGAAGGGATTAAAAGGTTTAGAAGATGTGGAAGGTGGGATAGTGGTCTGATAAAGGAAGTATAGAAGGATTGTCTAGCAGTCACAGGGCTCAGTTAAAGTTGTGTGACAAATTTGTAGCAGACCCAGTCAGAATAGTTACATGATTTTTTCACCTTTGTTTAATAGTAAATGATGTAGTAGGAGTGGTGTCAGCAGATGATGGGAGTGATCCAAGACTGAAGCTAGTCATTGTGAAATTGGTGGTATGAAAAGGGAGCCAGGGACTTAAGAGAAAAAGATAATGTAGAGTTGAGCTAATTCACCAGAGTGTTAAGATGAAGAAAAGAGAGAGAGTGGCTAATGAGGAAGTGATGGCCTAGGAGAGAAATGAGGGGTCTAGTGACTGGAAGTCACTACATGAACAAAGAATAGGGTTTGGTTTGGGAAGGCAAATGCAGTGCTGGAAAGCCAACAGTTGTTGCAGTTGACAGAGTTCTGGGCTTTATATCTTACCTCTAACACTTGGTAGCTGTATGAACTTGGGCATGCCATTTAACCTTTGTTTGCCTCAGTTTCTTCAACTGTAAAATGGAGATAATAATAACACCTACCCCTGTTGTTGTGAGGATAAAATGAATTAACATTTGCAAAGAACAGCCCAGTGCCTGACACATAGTAGGAATTACATAAATACTGGCTATTATTATTTTTTATTATATTATGAAGTCCCCTTACAGAGTTCTTGAACATGGAGGTAATACATTTGTTCATTATGGCAAGATCAAGGGTATGACCATCTTTGTATATGTTTGAGGTGGCTTAGAGGAGTAAGTCATGGGAAGTGAACTTCCTGTGGGTTGAGGAACTGAATAATTAAGGTGTTTGAGTGTGTCCATATGTATGCTGAAGTCCTCTAATATGAGGGTAAGAGTTGGAGAGAAGAGAAAGATTATGTCAGGTACTGAATCAATTGAGGAAGGAAGTGGTGAGAACTTTGGTGACAAGAACTTTCTTTTCTGGATATTCAGTACCTTTGTCTGTAGTACCTTCAGGAGCAGTTGCCAGGCTGCATTTCCACAAGTTTTGATTCTCAGGATTACGGCTCTGGGTATTGAGCTGGAAGCATTGTTATTCCCAAGGCTTTTGAGCTCAGAGTGCTGAATGTCTCTATTAGGGTCTAGAAGGAGATGGTGGCCAAAGTGGTAGTGGCTGTTACCTCCTCCCTTTCCCTTGGGGTGTCTCACTGCTTCACTTAGACTGGCTAGCTGCCCTGTGAGTGACAGTTGGTAAAGTAACACAAGTCCCAAAACCCATTGGTATGGGACTGTCTCCTTACTGGTGGAGATCAGTGTCCTGAACCTGTGGGAGGAGCAGATTAGAGCTTGTGAGAGTGGGAGAGAGAAGTTCATTCTCTTCATGCTTGGGAGATGATGCCAATCCCACTTCAAGTTGCTGAAGAAAAAGGCTCAGGGAAGAAGCCGACATGAGAGGAGAGCTGGCAGTCTTCATTGTGTCCCTATTCCCATCTTGCTTCACTAGAGATCTAGGGAATTTCCCCTTTGGTGACATCTAGGACTCTCTCTGTCTCTCTCTGTCTCTATTTGTCTCTCTCTGTGTCTCTGTCTGTCTCTGTGTCTCTGTCTCTGTCTCTGTGTCTCTGTCTCTGTCTGTCTCTCTGTCTCTATCTCTCTCTGTCTCTGTCTGTCTGTCTGTCTCTCTCTGTCTCTGTTCTTTTGTTGAGCTGATTTGTCTTGTTCTTGATGGGAGAGTTCATTTACTCTGTATTGTCTGGCATATTTTCTCCTATATATACTTTGATCTTATTTCTGTTTTTTGCTATGGACTTAGATAAATGGATTTCTTGGCTATTTCCTGTGTGTGTTCATTGTGGAACTGGTATTTGGTGGGTGGGGAGTCAAGCCTTAGATATAAAGCTTCGTATCCTATTCTCTTCCCCTCATAATTAATGATGCAGTGATCAGAAGTCTGAAAATCACATTCCCTAGACAAAGAATATTTAAAGGAGCAGATAGATATAAGACAGATAGATATAATCCTCTCTCTATAAGGAGAGTGGAGTTGCTGAGATTCTGGCTCCAACCTCCTGCTTCCCTTCCTAAAAAGAATTATAGTCTCTTTCAGAGAAGGGTGGGGGGTGAGGGGAAGAGTCTAAATGGGACTATTTTGCCTCCCTTTTGAGCCAAAAAATGATGCCCTCATGCTACATGTTGGAGATAGCCCTCAATACAGTGAGGATGGCTTAGACCTTTCTCCACAGGATTCGCATCCCTAGATGATGACTATGAATGAGGGCTAGGCTGGAAACAGAACAGGTGGAGGAGGGGGCACTACCATTTCAAAAGCTTTTGCGATAATTTTCCTATTGGTCAGCACTTGTTTCTGGTGGTGATGAGGAAGATAAAGACCTTTTCTGCAATGAATTCTCCCTTCAATTATGGCTATGGGAACTGGGCTAGAAGCAGGTCTGGTTGTTTGGCAGACTGCCATTCCCAAGGCTCTTGGGCTGAGAGTCATGGTCTATCCCAGGGGTGGGGAACCTATGGCCTCAAGGCCATGTGTGTCCCTCTAGGTCCTCAAGTGCAGCCCTTTGACTGAATACAAACTTCACAGAAGTTTGTTCTGTAAAACTTAGACTCAGTCAAAAGGCCACACCCAAGGACCTAGAAGGCCACATGTGGCCTTGAGGCTGCAGGTTCCCCACCCCTGGTCTATCCATACCTGCGTCTAAGGGGAGATGGTGTTCAAGGTGGTGGTGGTAATTTGACCTGCTTGGCACATACTTCTTCCTTTCTTTCTCAGTGTGCCCCACTGTTTCAGCTATGTTGGCTTGCTTACCCAGTGAGGGAGAGTAAATAAGGATAAATTAAAAACTTGAGAGAATGGAAGAAAGGTGGTGCCTTTAACAAAGATAGAGAAGTTTGGAAGTATGATGGATTGAGGGAGGATGGAAATAATAAATTATCTTTCAGAAAAGTTGAGTCTAGCCCCTCCCCTCACATCCCTTACTCTCCCCTCCCCTCTCTCCCCCCTCCCCCCTCCCCATCCTTCCCTCCATTCTTTCTCCTTCTTCCCTTTGCCAGCCTAGACGATGTGGTGGTGGAGCCCCGGAGGCCACGGAGCCAGCCGAGGCGGACATCATGGGGCTGTGCCAGGACATGTGCTCCAAAATGGCCACGTACCTAACAGGTGAGCTAACAGCCACCAGTGAAGACTATAAACTTTTGGAAAATATGAACAAACTGACTGGCTTGAAGTATCTAGAAATGATAAATATTGCAGTAAACCTAAGTAGAAACCTGAAGGACTTAAACCTTAAATCTGCAGCACTTCAGCCTTATCTGGATCGGATCACTTTAATTGAGGAGCAAGTAGCAGCTTTTGAGCCGGCAGTCTGCAAGTTGGATGTATATTCAAAGAAACTAGAAGCAAAGTACAAGAAGTTAGAGAGGAGATGAAAGAATTCTTTAGCACAAAGACTTTAACTACAAGAATGTTTCCTAAGAGCTGAAATAAGTGGGATGGAACTTATCACAATGCTTCAGTTTCTAAAAGAAAGCGGTGCTGCTGATCCAAGGAAAATCCCAGCCCCCTCCTCTGATTGGATGTGTAACTTTGGCCACCCCTTGATGTTTCCTAAACCTATACCCCTGGAACCTCATCTCATGGTGTGCTTCATTGTGCGCCCTGGACCAGGACTCAGGAATCAGGATCAACCCCACCTAGAACAGACACAGAGGAGAGCCTCTCAGCTCCCTGTCTCCTCCCTTCTTCCCTCTCCCCTAAGGCTCCACCTTGGACTCTGTTATGAATGTGCCACCCTTTATAACCTGTTCTTCAACTTAAATAATAAATGCTGATTTATGACCCTCAAAAAAAAGTTGAGTCTAAAATCTCAAATCATCCATTTTGGAATATCCAATAGGACGCTTTAAAACATCTGCCTTTCATATTACGTAACAAAGAGTTTCTTCATATTCCTATTAATATAAAGTATTTCTTCATAGAGCCCCATTTATGTGTTGCATATACCTTCTACAACAAACAGAAGATTAAACAGCAAGGATTATGCTACATAAAATAATACCTACCCTTTAAATTTTTCAAGGGATATAAGACCTACAATAGTACAGTGTCTCATAGTCCTCAAAACATATTTGTTGAATGAAAAATGAATAAGTGAGATAGAATTGAGATGTCTGAAAAGTCTTGTAAATCACTAGAAACTTTTACCGCGCAATAAAAACTAAACCAAATAAACACAAAAATCCTAAAGGATATAAGTACAGATAAATAAGAGACATGCAGGAATAGACAGTCTTTAAAACATATTTCTGGATATTATATTTTAATGTTTCTATACAATTTAGTGATATCTAATATGTCTCACTTTCCTAACATGAAATAACTCTTGGGTGTGCTTTGCAAAGCTTGAGGAGGCAAAATAATTAGATGACATTGAACATACCAGGACACTAAGAGTTTATAGTTCAACAGGAGCCTATCACGGCCACCCCCTCCTTAAGTTCATTCGTGTCTATAAGGAAATGTTCATGTAGAAAAACATGCTATGAAGAAATCTATTACATTTCCTCTTGCAAAATCAGTTACCATAAACTTTCTTACCAACCCATATCTTCTTAAACATTAACTTGTCTCGATTAACCAATAACTTATTTGAGTTGCCTCCATTTATATAGTTCCTTTTTTGAGACCTTATTTTAAATATTTTTTTAAATTATTTAAAATTTTTAATTTAAAATACTTAAATTATTTCAAATATTTTATTTAAAATGTTTAAATTATTTTATTTAAATATTTAAGTTACTTAAAATACTTTATTTAAAATAAAATTATTTAAAATATTTTAGTTTGGAGGGAGGAGGGGAACAATATAATAAATAAATTAAGCTGCAATAGTAACATTTATATATCATCTTAAAGATTACAAAGCCCTTCTTTCTCATTATCCCTATAAGATACCTTGTATAACTGATGTAATTCTCATTTTAGAGATGAGATGAAAAGGGAAGGGAAAGTTTAAGTGCTTTGCCCATAATCCCACCATTACTGGATGACAGTTTCAGAGCTCAAGCCCAGGTCTTTTGACTCTAAATCCAGTACTTTTTCTAGCATATCTCCTGCTTTAGCAATTGTGCTGTAAATTGGCCTTTAAATGTTTATCTGTCACTTTTAAGATATAAGGAAAAATGCTGCGTGACTTTCAGTGAGATAATTTTGGCATAATGAAGATTTATGAGAGGATTTCATGACTTCTGAGAAACAAAGGAAAATGACTAGAATATGTAAAAATGACAGTTTCATATGGAAGTGTGGTTGTTTGCTTTTTGAACCTTTAGGTGTAAATTTTTATGTGAGAAATTATGTAAGAAGTTGAAGCAGTAAATATCACTGGTTTCTTTGAGAGGAGAGAACAGTGTGATTCTTCATTACCACTGCCCCGACAAACCAAGGACCTCAAGGGAATGGTAGCCTAGAGAAGACTTGGAGGAATATGGTGGGAAATAAATAGGATCTGAAAGTCCTCTTTGAACATTATACAAGAAATAATGGGCTTATTCTATATAGATCTAGAAGATTAAAGACTAGTAGATGGAAGATATTTATTCAATATAAAGAAAGATTTTCAAACAAATAGAATTGTCCAAAAACAGAGCGAACTGCTTTGGAAGATAGTGAAGTGTTCTTGTTAAGGATATCGTGGTGGAGATTTCTGTTGGACAAACTAACCTCCGAATGTCCCCTCAGACTTTAAGATTTTATCTAATTTTTTAAAAAATCTGCTTTAATTCAATCAATTGCTTAATTGAATTAAACAACCCCACCCCCCCACCCACACATACACACATTCTATAATTAATCTCTAGAAGTTTACAGGGATTCCTTTTTCCTTTAAGATAAAAGTCTGAATTCTTTCTGTCACTACATTCTAGCTAACCTGCTCTACTTCTTTCCTTTACATGGTATTTATCTTCTGCCTCTATGCTTTTGCATAAAATGTCCCCTACTTCTGGAATGTGTTCTCTTTTTATCAACCATGATTGCCCCTCCTCAGAATTTTATCTTCCTTCCAAATTAACAATAAAGGATATATGAAGAAAGATCTGCATCCAGAGAAAGAACTGATAATTAGAAGTATGTGTAGAATAATTTTACATATATATCTATTTGTGTCGAAGGGGGGGGGGGGGGGGGAAGGAGGGAAAAAAGGGAAAAAAAAGAAATTTACATAATAACTTTATTACACATATAAAAGGAATAGTAAGTTGTACATAATAGATTTCCAATTTTATGTACAATCATCTTTTTTATTATACTGTTATGGAAATACTTATTTTATTCCATAAATTAAAAGTAAAATAAATTATAAAAATTATAAAAAAATAAAAAATATCAAATAACTATGTACATATTGCTTCCCCCAAAGTAGAATGTGAGCTCCTTTAGGTCAAGCACTTGGCTTTTTATCTCCAGTACTTAGCATACAGTAGGCACTTAAGAAATCTTATTGAATGAATGAAGTATAGAACCAGCTTTGGTCAAGCCACAGACAAATTAAGAAACACATAAGAACATTTGAGAATTTTTGGAGTATGGTTCCAAATGGATCTGTAGGAAAATTACCAAGATACTACATGGTGTCACATTTAAAAAAAATAAAATGTATTAGATCTATTTCAGAAGGAAGGGAAGCTATATAAAGCATGAACTCAATCATCCATAATGGAAATCCATTATCCATAAAAGAGTGATCTTGGATGTTGAAATTTAATATGAACACTCAATTTCCTCCTTCCCCCCACCTATTCTTAAAGGATTCTTGCCTACTACTATATATTCAAAATTAAAAATGACACTTTGAAATGTATAATTCTGAAGTAATTTTTAGCTTTTCCATCAACTCTTACTTCCTTTTGAAGTAAAATGCAGTAGTACCCTGAGAAGGAAAAATTATATAAGGCAATATATTATTAAAGATACACACACACATAGATTATATAGATATATTTATAATACATATAAGTCCCCTATTCTTTTTCTGTGCTAATTTAGCCATTGAGATTTTTCCAGGATCTAGGACAACACAGCCACTAATTGGTATCATCTGTTATCTGGAGATGACTAATACATTTGTCTGACAATTATTGGATAAAAATAATGTTATTTTCTCTCTTGAACAATGACCCTAAGCACGTGGTGATTGTTGTATTGATAAAAAGAAGAACATGCACTGAATTAGAATGATGACCCAACAGGATATTGAACTCTGATGCACAGCAAATTGTACATCACTGATGGTACTCAGTGAAATACGATAGCTGAGTAAGAGCTGGCTCTTCAAAAATGACCACCCCAGGGTATTGAATGAGAAAATTACGCCAGTTATATGGAAATTATTTTTTCCTGTGTGTTAGTCCATTATCACATTATTAGAAAAAGTACAATACTATTAGGGCTGAACTCAGAACCAAAGATGAGTTCATGCCCACTAAAATGTGATGTTAGAGCAGCCATGTTCACTGCAGAACTAAACACTTAAGTACATATTAGAATTTCAAAGTTTGAAGGGTCCTTGAAGAACTAAAGAGTAGTCAAATACCTAGAGAAACCAAGACTATGAATGGGATGTCCAGTTACTTGTTCAGGGGGCCAGAGAACAAATCTATCCTCTTTCTCTCTCTCTCTCTCTCTCTCTCTCTCTCTCTGCAGAATTGGGACAAGAACCTAGGACTTCAAACAAATACTCTTTTCCTGTTCTTGGGGAAGAAATGACACAAGAAGATGGGACAAGAATCTATGACTTTTGCAACTCATTATCTCATAGAAGTGTACATAATGGGGGTAAAACACGTGGCCCACAGACTGAATGTAGTCCACAGTACTTTTGAGTGAAACCGAAGTCAGACTAAAATATAATTAGAAAATATTTAATAAAGTCAATAAAATTGAATAAAACATAAATCATGTTAGTTTTCTAAGTCAATATGTGGTCTGTAAGGATCCTTATGGACAGTTTAGTGGCCCCTATTTCTATGTGAGTTTGTTACCACTGATGTACATAGTTGTACTTAAATGCTCATTGTTTATAATTTACCATGATTTTAAAAATATGTCATAAAACATTTGTCTGTTGGTGTTGTTTTCTATATTTTGAAATCCTTCATTTTGCAATGAAATCACATATCTGTTTTATGAGAATACATCTACATCTTAACCTCATTACCTGTTCACATTGTGCTTTATTTAGTTATCAGAATGTTTCTGATTCCCTACAGTGAAGATTACAAGTTAAAACAGGGAGACTAGATCAGTAGCAGTCCTCCTCCCACCTCCTACCCCTTAAGTGGATAAGTTGTTATAAAGACTTGAGATAACCACTATGTTTAAAAATATACTATTCTTTAAGGAAACAATTGCAGTGATTTTATCATTTATTTATTTAATCATGTATGTATTTATGTATGTATGTGTATATTTGGTGGAGGGGTTTTACTACTTTTGGTTTCTTAAGTATTGAGAATTCTTGGTGTGGAAACCCCATTTTCCAACGCAGATCAGCAAGTTACTTGGAGTTCTACAAAGCTCCTTGGAGCATTGGAAATTTAAAAGACTAGTTAATAACCCCAGAGCTAACATGGATCAGAGGGAAAACCTGAACTCAGTTTCTTCAGGCTTCAGGTCTGTATCTCTTTATCATACTGATATTCTTATATTTTTAAAGAGATTTCTGTGAAAATATTAGTCTAACTTTCATGAGGGCAAGGGCCATGTCTTCTTTAGATTTCCCCAAAAGCTTAGTATAGTATACTACACAAAACAGGAATTTAATATAATAATAATTAGCATTGATTTAGCTCTCTCTCTATATATGTGACTCACACATACATATGCATACATATACACAGATGTATACATACACACATATGTACACATATACATACACATACATACATACATATATATATAGTTGATCCCATTATTCATGGTTGCTGTATTTGCAAATTCACTTACTTGTTAAAATTTATTTATAACCCCAAAAATCAAATAAATACTTATGGCCCTTTTGTGATCATTTTTGGACATGTGCAGAGTGGCAAAAAATTGGAGTCACCAGATTCTGACATTTACATTCCCAGCTGAGGTCAAACAAGGCAATGCTCTGCTTACTTATTTTAGCTCTCATAACAATAAATCTGTCATTTTCATGGTCTATTTAGTGGCCCATTTTCCACATTTTTTGTGACTTTTGTTGGTGATTTAGCCTTTTAAAATGGCCCCCAAGAATAGTGTTGAAATATTGTAGTGTTCCTAAGTGCAAGACTTTGGCACAGCTTAAAGAGAAAATATGTGTGTTAGATAAGCTTCATTCAGGCATGAGTTATAATGCTGATGCCTGTGTGTTTGATGTTAATGAATCAACAATATGGTACCTAGGAAAAGGAAGAGGATATTCATTGATGTGTATGTGAGCCCATTCTGAAAAGTCCTATGGAGAGAAAAGGTTGGGACCAGAAGCTTGTAGGAATCTGTGTTATTTCCCCTAGAATCAATGATTTGATATTTGCCAATTCAGTATTTACAATGACTTTATAGAACATAACTACTGTGAATCATGAACATTTTATATTATATATATATATATGCATATACAAATATGTATATACAGGGACATCAGTTTATAATTCACATTATTGAATATTGAAGCAAATTATCTGAAAAAAAAGACAAAATTGGCCAAAATATTTGGGTGAAAGAAGCAGAAGGTATTTGCCTTACCAGCAGACTTTTACATTCATTTTACATGATCAGATTTATTCTAGTTTTATATGTCATGTTTTGCTTTTACTGTCCTGCATCTTCTTCTCTGCCAAGATCAGAACACTAATTAGTATCAATAATAAGTATCCAACAATTAATAATCAGTTAGAGAAATTGCTAGAAGTCACAATTTATTTACCCACATCTCCCACCACCCAACTATCAATCAAAACGAGTATATTGCTAAAAGGTGTTGACTAGTTCTTCAAAAAACTTTCCCAAAAGACAAATTCAATCATTTAAAAGGGATGAAAATTATTAGTTAGGTTGTTATGTGCAAGAAAACAATTATTTAAATTTTACTTTTTCAACTTTGAGTTATGGCAACTTACACACAACTATTGTCTTCACTGGTCTTAAGTTGTAAGCTCTTTAACATGTCATCTGGCATCTATTCCAAGTCTTCACTGCCTTAGTTATTAACTTAAGGTAGTGCCAGATGGAATAATGATCAAGGAACCTTAAGTGATATATTCTACCCCAGAACTGCACAAAAGTTATCCAGAAACCCACAGACAGTCTCCCCAAAAATTCATTTTCTTTGGTAGACTCCCAGTACACCAGAAATAGGTCAAAGACATATGTAGGTTCTGTATTCAAAGATAGCAAATTGGAGGACTTCCCTGAGCAACCCCCAAGATAGATGGAAACCCACAGGGTACACTTTGGAAACAAACAGGAGTGGCAGTACCCAGTATGGAGTTGCTGTGCTAACAGCATCACCCCAAATGAAGACAACCTAGGGCCTTTGGCTCATAGTTTCTTGGAATTATGTCTTAAGATGACAGAGAGATACCCCAACATTCTAAACCTGAATATATAGGGGATGAAGTTGAGGTTGGGGTGTACCTAATCCTGCAAAGTAGATGTCAGAGCAGGAACCTAGGTGACCTACATTAAAACTAAGGAGACCTGAGCAGCCCATCCAATAGTGCAACAGGAAGCATAGACTGACCCTGGAAAAAAAAACAAAAACAAAAACAAAAAACACTCAGGAACTAAAGTATCATTTACCCTGTAAAACTGACTAAAATCTTAATGGGGAAAAATGTATTTTTAACAGAATAAAGGATGTTTAAGCATTCCTAATGAAATGATTAAAGCTGAATGGGAACTTTGAAATGCAAACATGTTTCAAGAGAAACATAGAAAGGTAAATTTATTTGAGCAATTAGGAAGGGCTAAATATTGATGAGGCATACTAATAGGAAGAGAAGGAAAAAATTCCATTCAGAACCTTTCTGTCTTCAAAGTATCTTGACGGAGTTAAATAAGAAAAAATGTAGGAGAGGGTGGATTGCTTCCATTTAAAAGTTTTAAGAAAAGCTAGAGAAGAGAGGATAAAAGGAATAACTAGTATAGAAAAGGAATGAATTAGACATTTCTCATAATTAGAATACTTGAGAAAAAGCATATACAAACATATAGAAAGGGGTTGTATAAGCTGGCATCTGGTGAACATCATCTCATCTGAAATGGACACACTCTAACAAATACACACACACACATATATGTATAAAGACACACCTAATAACAGGGAAATAGTCAGGAATAGGGGTGAGATTAATAGGATAATAGTAACAAGAAAAATAAATTTCTTGATACTGAAGTGGGGATTAAGAGAAAAGAAAAGGTCTGGAAATGAAATAGGTACCTTTTAATTAGGGAATGACTAAACAAATTATATTATATGAATGTTGTATATGAAATATTATTTTATAGTAAGAAATTATGAAAGGGATGATTTCACAGAATTATGGAAAGCATGAACTGTTGTGGAATAAAATGATCAGAATGAGCAGAAAAATGTATACCATGACAAAAACATTGCAAAGAAAAACAACTTGGAAAGCCTTAAAAACTCTGATCACAGCAATGATCAATAACATCTATAGAGGACCTAGGATGAAGCATGTTACCCACCTACTAACAGAGGTGACAAATTCAAGATCTGGAAGATGGCATATATTTTTGGACATTGCCATGGTGTCAAGGTTTTGGCTGACTTTTACTTGTCACAATCTCCGGCCACTCTTTCCCCCCGCACCTCCCCTCCCCCTAGTTTCTAATTGGAGGAAGGGAGAAAGAGGGGAACGAAGGAGTATATAGAGATGGTGCCTAATGCTGGGAAGTAGAGGTCACAACACAGGAGACCCAGATTAATACTAAGCAGAGCGGACCAACCCACCCCAAAGTGCAAAACTAACAACAAAAACCAGATACAAAAAAAGAAGAAAAAGTAAAGAAAAAAGCAAAAGATCATTAAAACATTTCAAAAAATTAACAGAGGAGAAAAGAACAAAGCAACAATATGCAAGACAGTTTTGAAAAGAAAATGTTGAACAAATGTTGAATTTATTAAATCCTTTTAAGAAAAGCAAGTAATATGGAAATGAAATTTTCACAGTTTTATATACAATCCTCTTTAGCTTTTATTTTATTTATAGAAATACCCATTTTGTTTTTGTGGTATTTGTTAGGTTCAGGATAAAAAAAATTAAAATATGGATATGGTTCTGTTTAAGTAAATCAAACCCCCTAAATTGGAACTTTTTATCCTTGTTTTATTTCTCTGAAGAATTTTATCTTTGTTTTCCAAACACTGTAACAATGTTAATCCACATGGTTTGGGTCAGTGAGATTTTCAAGATGAGATAGAAACTCTTCCCCTTTGAACTTCTCTGAGGTCTCTTCTAGCTTTAAATGTATCATTTTATAATCCTTGTAGCCAAGCTTAGGTATGTATGTATATTTTACTAAGCAGAAATAAAAAAAAAAAAGACTGCTGAAGTTTAGTAGTAATTCTATCCCAGAAAAATGTGGATTGTTTGTATCTGGGGAAAGAAAAAATATATTTCCATAAAAATGGCATTAGATGTATATAGGGAAGTTTCAAAGGCTGAATGTGCTTTTCTGGCACTGGTACAAATGAAAGGTCAAGAATGTGGTTAGTCAGGAAATGGACAATGACTCAGTAGATCCAAACCTTCACATTGTCCTATGAGGATGGGTATTCCATTATCCAGATATCTGCTAGAGATCTGTGCCCAAAGCAGAGAAATTGGTATTTTCTTGAATTTGCCTTCATTCTAATTTCATCCTTCACAAAGTGAAGGAACCAACAAGGAGATTTGTTTTCTTTATTTTATCCTCACCTATAAGGACATAATTGCTGAGGTGGAAATGATGAATTGTGGTAAAGAAATGACAATTCCATCTTAGAATTTTTAGAAAAGAAGAGGAAAGGTTGACATCATATGACATGGACCCTGGATTAGGGAGATACTTCAAAATCTTCAGAGAAAGGATACCATAGCCAAAAAATTAAACAGGAAAAAATCACCATGGAGGGAAAGCAAAGTCTTCAAGAAAGAAATTCTGTGAAAAGGGAAAGCTATCTAAAGTTTTAAGTACATTTACTCAGGGAACTTACTGACCAACTTATGTTTGTTTTAAGGACACATACAGAAGATGAAAGCAGTCAGGCAAGAGAGGATGAATTTTTAAAATGGTAGAGTGCCATAAGAACAATGTCTATAGCACTAAAGCTCAGTGGATTCAGAGCTTAAACTAGTAAGGAAAGTTTGAGACAACAAAAAGTTTTCTCTATTCATATTTGTGGAAAAAAGAAGATTAAAATAATAGGACCCCCAACTGATATGGAGAGGGAAAAGATAACTGACAAAGGAGAGAAAAGTGAGACCCTCAACTGTTATTTCATATCTATTTTTTCTTCCAAGAATAATAATCTTTGGACTGAAAAGTATAGCATAAAAATGACTAACAGGCAGTTTCTAAGAGAGTATGCAACTTCCACCGATGAGTTGGGTACTGAGCCAACTGGCAGATATAATTGCTGAGCCATTGGTAATGATCTATCCTAGAACATGGAGCATGGGAGAAGAGCTGATAAAGTGAGAAGGGCAAATATTCCAATTTTCAAAAAAGAGAAGGGAATGGAGTGAGCAACCCAGAGGACAGTGAGCTTGACTTTAATTGTTTGGTGTAATCTAGGTTTAAAGCTTGGATCATTTATTTGCATGAGATTCTTATCATAGGTGAATTATGACTAGACAATGTAGGCCTTCATTTAGGGCAGAACTGGTGCTTTGAAGAGGAGACATTCTTCTTCATATCTGCTTCAAGAGAGACACACACAGTTTCAGACTCTCTTTGGGGAGAGAACTGTGAGAGGTAAAAATGACTTGGGAATTAGAAAAATAGAGAATCTGATGCCTCAATAAATACCTGACTTCCAGCATTCCTCCCTAGAAATTGGAATTTCCCTTTCTTGAGTTGAGGTAGTTTGCTCCAAGAGGGAGAGCTCATTTACTCTGTGTATTTTTTGATATATATTCTAAGCTCTGTAACTCCACCTATATCTGTTTGTTATTTGCTTGAATAAATAGGTTTATTCACTATTTGTGATGTTCTTTTGTGTAATGAGCAAATGGTGGGAAGGAGTAAAGGTGAAACCATTAGCTTCCCTTTATAGAAGAGTGAATAGGGAATCTAACAGCTTTGTTGATTTTGTACCTTAAAAAAAATCACACCTCTGTGTTAGTTATATTTAGATAGGCAGAATTACAGAAATAGCTGTCAATGCCTAACCATAAGCCACAATTTGACAATGCATATAGATATATGTATAATCTACATTGACAATACACACACACATACACACATACACACATCCTTACATTGAATATTCTGAATATTCTAGCTAGGTGTTGCAGTAGATAAAGTATTGGGCCTAGAGTCAGGAAGACTGGAGTTCAAATCTAGCCACAGACACTTATTAGTTGCAAGAATCTGGACAAGCCACTTAACTTCTACTTGCCTCAATTTCCTCATATGTGAAATGGGGATAAAAATAGTACCTGCCTTGCAGGGTTGTTGTGAGTATCAAATGAGATAATTGTAAAGCAGTTAGCATAATGCCTGGCCAGTAAGCAATATATAAATGTTAGCCATCATTATTATTACACTATTATTATTATAAAATTTTAGTAAAGGAATGGCTAATGAATATACAGAAAAGAAAGAAATAATCACCAAGAGCCAGCTTATCTTTGTTAAGAACAGGCCATACTAGACATCATTTTTTGACTTCATTTTTTGACAAGGTTCCTAGACTTATAGTTCATAGAAATAGTGTAGGTTTTGTTTCTCTGAATTTAATGAATTTTCTAATAATATTCTTTGGAACAAGATGGAAAGACTTGGGATGGATGATTGTAGAGTTAAGTGGATTCAGTTCTTCTTGAATGGCTCAACTCAAGGTTTATTACTGATGGTTGAATGTCAGTTGGAAGTCTCTGGTGGAAGACCTCAGGACCTGTGCTAGATCCCATGATGTCTAATATTTTTGTCAGTGACTGGGATAAAAACATAAATGATATATAAGAAATTTCAAGATGACACAAAGCCAGGAGTGATAGCTAACACTCTGGGGGACAGTTAAAATGAAAAAAAGAATAAAGATCTTGATAGATGAGAGATTTTGTATGAATATAATAAGATGAAATTCAATAGGTATAAATGTTTGAGTTCCCAAGTCAACTTTTAAGGTACAAGATTTAGAGGATGGGATATGGATAGAAGACACATTGTCTAAAAAAAGATCTCGGGAATTAGATTGATGTTATATGAAAGCAAAAAAAAAGTTAACATTATATCAGGCCACAATAAAGGAGCCTTAGTCTATGGTACTAAAATATAATACTCTTATTTTACTCTTCCTTGGTCAGTCCACATCTAGAGTGTGGGAATCACATTTTATTTTGTTATTTTCACATTAGTCATGTTGTGAAAGAATAATCATAACAAAAGGGAAAATTGATAAGAAAGAAAAAACAAAAAACAGCAACAACAACAACAACAAAGAAAAAAAAAACATGAAAATAACATGCTTCAATCTGCATTCAGACTCCACAGTTCTTTCCTGGATGTGGATAGCATTTTCTATCATGAGTCTTTGGAATTGTCTTAGATCATTGTATTATTGAGAAAAGCTAAGTCTATCATAGTTGATCATAGCACAATGTTGCTGTTACAGGGTACAATGTTTTCCTGCATCTGCTCACTTCACTCAGCATCAGCTCATGTAAGTCTTTCTAGGTTTTTCTGAAATCTGCTTGCTCATCATTTCTTATAGAACAATAGTATTCCATTACAATCATATACCACAACTTGTTCACCCACTCCCCAATTGATAGGCATTCCCTCAATTTGCTGTTCTTTGCCATCACAAAAAGAGCTACTGTAAATAGTTTTGCAAATGTAGGTCATTTTCCCTTTTTATGATCTTTTTTATGATTTTTTTTGGGATACAGACCTAGTAGTGGTATTTCTGGATCAAAGCTCAGTTTTATAGGTCTTTGGGTATAGTTCCAAATTACTTTCCAGAATGGTTCGATCAGGGAAACCACATTTTAGAAAGAACACAAGGAAGCTGGAGAGTGTTCAGAGAAGGATGATAAGGGTAGAAAAGGGTCTCAAGAGTATGTTATATGAAGATGAACTGAAGGAACTAGGTATTTTCACTCTAAAGAGGTGAAGACGTATAGGAGATGTGATAGCAGTATTTAAAGGGCTTTGACATGCAAGAGGGATTAGATTTGTTCTATTTTATCTCAGAAGGTAGAGCTAGAAATATTGATTTGAAATTATAAAAAGGCAAGTATTGGCCTTATGTATGGAAAAAACTTTGCAACAGAGATGTTAATAAAATGAGATGAGCTGTCATATCTGAAAATGGCTTTCCCACTTTTAAGTTCTATTTAAGAAGGGTTTTCCATTACAGAAATGGGTTAGACTAGATGGGTTCTGAGATTCCTTTTGATCTTGAAATTCTGTGGTTTAGTGTTTCTGGGGCAAAAGTATGTATACATTGTATACCTATTATATAAATATTCCTGAAAAAAGAAGTTTGCCATCTCAGTAAGCTGCAATATTTAATGTAGGCCACTATGATATACTTATGTAAAGCATTGATTGCTTCTAATGATATCCCAGTGAGTGGATAAGAATTCCCTGATGATAAAAACTTAAAGGGATTTCATCAAGTTAAGCTAAACCAAAAAATTGAAAGGAACCTTAGAAATCATTTTTGTGATCCTCATTATGATCATTTTAATTTTTTGCACTCATATACACACAAAAAACTCAATCTAGGCATAAGCCAAACACAAATCTTTCATCCTGAAAGAGAGTTTTATTTGTAACCTCAAAGAAGGTAGATGTCAAAATTTTGGTAGATCTTGTCAAAACAGTAAAATACCATTTCTGTTGGATGAAGTGATATTTTTTGCTTAATTTTAGAACTCTGCTTAATCTTAAATATTAGATATAGGATTACACACTAAGAGCTATAATCTAGTTTATCTATCATCTAGTTCAAGCCCATCTTTTTATGTAAATTAGGAGAATTAGGGCCAGAAATATTAAATGACTACTCCAAGGTCACACAGCTAGAACATTGCAGTGTCAGGGCTTGAATTCATGTCTTCTGACTTTTACAGATAAGGAAATTGAAATCTAAGGAGGCTAACTGATTTGCCCAAGCTCAAATAAGTAGTACCTGTCATAGGAGGAATTTGAATATAATTTCTCTGACTCCAGGACCAGTGATCTTTCCATTTTACACCATCTCTAAAAATTTACTGCCTTTTCACTAACCTAGTGATGGGTTTCTATGATCTTAGCCAGACTGGTCCTTAAGTAACAGCAGACATTACCTGAGGCATTTGTTTGGTCTCACCAACTGTGTGATTCTGGGAAAGTCTGAGCTTCAATTTCTTCTTTTGGAAAATGGGATAACAATAGCAACTACCTAACAGGATTGTTGTGAGGGTCAAATGAGATAATGACAAATATATAATAAATAATAAATAAATAATAAAGTACTTCGAGAACTTTAAACAATTATCTAAATATTCTTATTATTAATTAGTTATTGGCAGAGACAGTGGTATAAGAGTTCAGAGAAGGGGATGATCATACCTGGATGAGGTGATTAGAAAAGGATTCCTGCAGGAGGTGCTACTTTAAATTGGGCCTTGAAAGATGCATAAGATTTCAATAGACTGAACTGCTATATTGATGGAAACATTCTACAGTGTAGGCGAAAGGGGGAGGGGAACTCAGGTCATGTTCAGTGGATAATGAGTAAACCATTAGTTGAAGAAGAAGGCTTGTAGGGGAGTAGAAAACTAAGATGTTCTGTAGGAACTAGATTTTGGATGTCTCTAACAATGGAAAGCAGATTTATTAAGTGGATAGATTCAGGAAGACCTGGTTTTAAATCCTGTTTTTTAGACTTCTTTGCTGTCTGAACATGTGCAGATCACTTAACAATCTCAATCCTTGATTGTCATCCATAAAATAGGTATAAAATAAAAATACATTCACTACTTACTTTAAAGGATTGTCGTTAGGAAAGCATTTTGTAAACATTAATAAAAGTGCTATGTGAGAGTTTTTTTTATTTTTATTTTTAAAGATAGTTAAACAAAAAAAAGAAAAAAGAAAAAAAAGAAAAGGGAGCTAGCAATGAGATTGATTCTCACTATCATGGGGGTGGAAGGAAGGGAGGAGCTAGTGGATTTGTGTTAATTTGCTCTGCTACAACAGAGAGGAATCAGTGCTGAATGTATATTAATTGCTTTCTTTCAAAAAATATATGACTGGAAAAAGCTGAAGAGCATGTAATTTTGTTAATCACATGTTATACTAAAAAAACAAAGCATATTTTAGCAAAGATTTTTAAGTCATCACCTTTCATAATTATTTTATTCTGCATCATAATTTCCTAATTAGGCAATGTAATGACAGGTTGTGAATCCTATAATCACATGTATTTAGGTTAATTGTGTTAACCATTAATTACAGTAGAACTACCAACATGGTAACCCATGACAAATAAATCTCTGATAGAAATGCAATTCAATTTTTGAAATATGGAATGATACTCCTGGATAGAAATATCAAGGTGAAAGTCTAATATGCCATAGATTAAGATTCTTCCTAAAATTCATGTAATCAAGGAAAATGACTATTTATTCTTCCACATTTAAACCAACAAAATTGGGAATTGTTTTAGTGTTAATTTCATTAACATGAATAGAATGATAGAATTATGCTTAGAAACATTTATGTTTTGAGTCCTGTCAACTAAGCAGCAGCACCTGCTTTGGGAAGGAAATAATCAGCATATGCCACAGATAAATATTTGAGAAACAAAGAAGATGCATGTCAAATTTACAAATTGTGTTCTTTGTATATTTATGTTTTCAAAGCAATCTTTCCAGATTAGTTAAAAAAAAAGCCATTAAAAAAAAACTTATCCTTAATGCTCTTAAAAAAGTATTTGCGTTTCCATAGATTTGGAATCCCTCATTCCCCATTATCCCCATGATGAAGAATGCATATAAATATAACTAACAAATTCATAAATGTCAATTGTTTTTATACTGAGCACCCACTCATAAATTAATGCAAAGCAATTAACAGAAATTACAGATGGCAATAATTTTCAGTCAATCTACAAACATTTACTAAGCACTGTCAGGCACTGTATTGGACAATTGGGATACCATGTCTATGAAAAAGAATGTAAACTCCTTGATAGAAAGACTATCAGGTGACATGACATGCACATATATAATAAGAACATATAAATATATGAAATTAATACAAAAACTTTAGAGACAAAACAACAGAAATTGGGGAAATCAGAAAAGAACTCATGAGGAAGGCAATTCTCAAACAGCTTTGAAGGAAATGGGATTTTGAACAATATTCTATTTCTGATAAATATTTTATTATTGAAATTATAATACAAAAATTTTTTTCTAAAATTTATTAATTTTTAGTTTTCAACATTCACTTCCACAAGATTTTGAGTTCCAAATTATCTCCCCATCTCTCTCCTCCCCCTACTCCAAGATGGCATGCATTCTGATTATCCCTTCTCTCAACCTACCCTCCCTTCTATCACCCACTTCTCTTATCCTCTTCCCCTTCTATTTTCATGTAGGGTAAGACAGATTTCTATTCCCATTGCCTGTGTATCTTATTTCCCAATTTGTATGTAAAAACCATTTTTAACAATGGTTTTTTAAAACTTTGAGTTCCAAATTCTCCCCCTTCTTCCCTCCCCACCCACCCTCATTGAGAAGGCAAGCAATTTGATGTAGGTTATATGTGGGTTATTATGAAAAACATTTCCATAATAGTCGTGTTGTGAAAGACTAACTGTATTTGCCTCTGTCCTATCTGCCCCCCATTTATTTTATTCTCTCCTTTGACCCTGTCCCTCCTCAAAAGAGTTTGCCTCTGATTACTCCCTCCACCAATCTGCCCTCTTTTCTATCACCTCTCTCTCTTATCCCCTTCCCCCCCTACTTTCCTGTAGGGTAAGATAGATTTCCATACCCAATTCAGTATGCATGTTATGCCCTCCTTAAGTAAAATCTGATGAGAGTGAGGTTCACTGATTCCCTCTCACCTCCTTCCCCCCCTTCCCCTCCACTGTAAAGGCTTTTTCTTGCCTCTTTTATGTGAAATAATTTTACCCCATTCTACCTCTCCCTTTCTTCTCCCAATACATTCCTCTCTCACTCCTTAAATTTATTTTTTAGATATCATTTCCTGGGGCAGCTAGGTGGCACAGTGGATAGAGCACCAGCCCTGAAGTCAGGAGGACCTGAGTTCAAATCTGGCCTCAGACCAAACACTTGACACGTACTAGCTGTGTGACCTTGGGCAAGTCACTTAATCCTGATTGCCTCACCAAAAAAAAAATACAAAAAAAAAATATATATATATCATTTCCTTCATATTCAAATCACCCTATGCCCTCTGTCTACATATATTTCCTCCTACTACCCAATCTGAGAAAGGTCTCATGAGTTACAAATATCATCTTTCCATGTAGGAATGTAAACAGTTCAACTTTAATAGGTCCCTTATGATTTCTCTTTCCTGTTTGCCTTTTCATACTTCTCTTGAATCTTGCATTTAAAAGTCAATTTTTTTTTCTATTTATCTCTGGCTTCTCTGGAAAGATTGCATTAAATTCCTCTACATCATTGAATATCAATTTTTTTCCTTCATTGATTACACTCAGTTTTTCTCAGTAGGTGATTCTTGGTTTTAATTCTAGCTCCTTTGAACTCCATAATATCTTATTGCAAGCCCCCTGATCCCTTAATGTAGAAGCTACTAAATCTCGTGTTATCCCGATTGTGTTTCCACAATACTTGAATTGTTTCTTCTTGGCTGCTTGCAATATTTTCTCCTTGACCTAGAAACTCTGGAATTTGGCTATAGTATTCCCTAAAGTTTTCCTTTGAGGATCTTTTCAGGAGGTGATTGGTGGATTTTTTCCATTTCTATTTTACCCTCTGGTTCCAGAATATAAGCACAGTTTTACTTGATAATTTCTTTAAAGATAATGTCTAGGCTCTTTTTTTTATCATAGATTTCAGATAGTCCAATAATTTTTAAATTATCTCTCCTGTATCTATTTTCTAGGTTGGTTGTTTTTCCAATGAGATACTTCATATTGTCTTCTATTTTCTTCATTCTTTTGGTTTTCTTTTATAATTTCTTGATTTCTCATAGAGTCATTAGCTTCCATTTGCTCTATTTCAATTTTTTATTATTTATTTATTTGTTTGTTTTTTTGGTGAGGCAATTGGGGTTAAGTGATTTGCCAAGAGTCACACAGCTAATGAGTGTTATGTGTTTGATGGCTGATTTGAACTCAGGTCCTCCTGACTTCAGGGCCAGTGCTCTATCCACTGTGCCAACTAGCTGCCCCCTGCATTCTAATTTTTAAGGAATTATTTTCTTCAGTGAGCTTTTCTACCTCCTTTCCCACTTGGTCAATTCTGCTTTTTAAGGCATTCTTCTCATTGGCTTTTTGGACCTCTTTTGCCATTTGGTCTAGTCTATTTTTCAAGGTGTTATTTTCTTCAGTATTTTAGGGGTATCTTTTAGCAAGCTGTTGACTCATTTTTCATGATTTTCTTTCATCACTCTTATTTGTCTTCCAAATTCTTCCTCCACTTCTCTCACTTGATTCTCAAAATCTTTTTTGAGCTTTTTCATGGCCTGAGACCAATTCATATTTTTGTTGGAGGCTCTGGATGTAGGAGCTTTGACTTTGTTGTCTTCTTTTGATTGTATTTATTGTATTCTTCTTCTATTTGATCTTCCTTGTCATCAAAGTGAGATTGTATAGTCTGAGTTCTTTTTTTTTCTTGCTGTTTGCTCATTTTCCAAGCCATTTATTTTACTTTTTAACTCTTTGTTAAGATGGGTCTCTGCTTCCAGTGTGGAGAGCATACTGTTCCAAGCTTCAAGGGTTTTGTAAAGCTGTTTTCAGAGATACTTCTAGGAACCTGTAAGTTTTCAATTCTTCCAAGTTGGTGTGATCCAAGGGCAAGGTGTTTACTCCTTTCTTGGCCTGTGGTCTGGTCTGTGAGTGACCACAAACCCTCTTTTCTACCTTGGAACTCTGAGGAGGGTTCCCTCTCCACTGCTTCAACAAGTTTGCTATGCTCATGCTCCTCCTCACTCAAGGACTGCCACCCAGGACAGCAACCCAGATTCAAGTGTGAGAAAAGCAACAGAATCCTGCCTCAGTGCTAGCAAAGAGGTCCCTGTAATCTCCTTGTAATCAGTTGTTTGATCCTCTTAGTGTCTGTGGGCTGAGAGCTCTGGAAGCAGTTACCCTGCTGGGTTGGGGCCAGGGCCAGACCAAGCTCCTCTCCGGGCAGCTAGGTTTGTGCAGTGGATAGGGCACCAGCCCTGAAGTCAGGAGGACCTGAGTTCAAATCCAGCCTCAGACCAAACACTTGACACATACTAGCTGTGTGACCCTGGGCAAGTCACTTAACCCCAATTGCCTAAAAAAAAAACAAAACAAAAATGGAGGCAGACCAGGCTCCTCTCCCACCTAGGTCTGACCTTTCCTACCTACCTTCTAAGTTGTCTTTGGTGTTTGTGGGTTGAGAAGTCTGGAAACCGCCACAGTTGCCAGTGATTCAGTCCTCTAAGGCCTGCTCTGGGTTTGCTTGTGCATGGTCTTTGCTGTCTTGGTTTGCACTGGTGTGCTTTTGTCTTAACCTGGTGCAACAGACCTTTTCTGTTGACCATCTGAAAATTTGTTTCACTATCTTTTGTGGGTTCTGCTGCTCTAGAATTTGTTTAGAGTCATTTTTAAAAGGTATTTGGAGGGGTTTGGTGAAGAGCTCAAGCAAGTCCCTACTTTTACTCCACCATCTTGACTCTGCCCCTCAATACAACTTCAACTCTGTCAAACCAAATTTTACTCAGCACTGCAATGTGTTAAGAGGCTAACAATGTGCTTTTATAGCCCTCTACCCTACTGAATATCTGTATGTTAACACCAGCATCACAGTGGTTATATGCATTGTTTTTGAAGGCTAAGTATTGTGCATCAGTATGGAGCAGGATCCCAGTTTGGTTAGGCTGGATCCCTTTCACTCTGTATGGTTTAAATCTTCCTATTCTTCACATAGAAGAACAAGTAAGGCTTTTGTCATACATTCTTTCACAGAAAAGAGTTATCTTAGTACATAGGAATAGGGTTGTTATTCAGTTGTGTCTGACTCTTTGTGACCCCATTTTGTGGTTTTCTTGGGAAAGATATTGGAGTGATTTACTATTTCTTTCTCCAGCTCATTTTACAGATGAGGAACTGAGGCAGGGTTAAGTGACTGCCCAGGGTCACACAGCTAGTAAGTATATGAGGCCAGATTTGAATTCAAGAAGATGAGTGTTCCTGACTCCAAGACCAGCCCTCTATCTACTTCACTACCACCCAAGATCAGGGTAGAAGGTTTTAAATGAAGAATACAAAAATTTACTGCCTTCAAAATAAGAACACAGTTTATTATGTTCTTTGTTTTTTGAGTCACAGCAAATGCGTTTATAGATTGTGCAGGTCTGGTTCTCTATCAAAATACACTCAATTTATTTACTTCAAATAACTGTTTGTCACATACTTGGTTTCTTACTTGATTCATAAATACTACTCCCCTTGCCTTTTGTGGATCAAGGAATGTAGAATGAGCATGCTAGGCATATGCTTTCATAAAATATGGGTACGGTGTGTTTACATATCTTGGGATAGCATTCCCATTGGCCTTTCCCCTTCTTCTCAGGGAAAATGGCTAGTTCTAGCTGGAATGACGTATGTTCTTTCTGATTCTCATTCACTATTTACTTGAGATTTATTATATAAAACTTTTATAAAATTCTTTTCAGACCCTTAACTTCCTTCTATTTTTTTGTCATATTTTTCTAGGCTTAATGAGCTACCTTGCATTTCCTAATTAATTATAGTTTTACTATTTGTGCTATTTCAAACTTTTCCTTTAACTACTTAGCCTTGTTTTCTAAATACACATATGCTCAATAATGATACTTCATTCTTAATGGTGCCTTTAAACATAATGACATTTCTTTGCTATTACCCCTGCTGTAATTTCCTTTCTCTCCCTTTCCAAATCTCAAGCCTATAATCAACCAATTCAAATGACACTGTCCTCTGCTCTCAAATCCCTTGCCATCTTGTCTTGTCTTCATTCATCTATTGACAAAACACAACTCTGGATTACTCCCACCACCTGCGTTCTTGTTCACGTGCTGCTTAACGCTGCTAGAGGAAATCACATAACTGTGAGAACTAGCTACATTATAAATTCAGGGGCTCCAATTTCAGTGGACTCTTTCTGCAGCAAAGCAGTCTTTTTTTATTCTTCCATGATTGGTTCCTCATCTAACTGCCCACAAAAAAACCTTTCCAAATCTTCTTTCCTAATGCTTTCCTTACCTTTCCCTCTCCTGTCAGCTAACAAGTGCATTGTTTACTTTACTGAGAAAACTAAGTCCATTTAACATGAGCTCACTTTTCTCTTCTCTTCATCACAAAATGTGTTCATCACATTGATATAATCCCCTACCCTCTCCTTATCTCTAGTCTCTGACAATTGAGGTATCACTTCTCCTTGACAAAGCTAACCTACCCCACAATCTGCATGTGTCCTTTATTTCATTCCATCCTATCCTCTCTAGATTACAACATCAATTTTCTCCTCTCCCCTAATCTTTAAGCATTCTCTATCTGTTGGTTCCTTCCCTGTACTACCTTCAAAAATATCAAAGTCTCTCACATTCTTAAAAATATCCTCAGCCAAATCCTGTAATCTCTTCAATTTATCATGCGTTATCTTTTTCCCCCATTTTCTCAGTCAAACCCATTGAAAAAACTATCAACATTCAAAGCCTCCACACTTGCTTACACTAACTTTTCAATTATTTTCAACCTGGCTTCTAACCTCATCATTTGACTGAAATTGTTCTTTATAAAGTTGCCAATGATAACTTAATTGTCAAATTTCTGGTGAATTTTCAGTTTTCATTATTTTCCATCTAGAAGTTGAATTTAGTGATCATTCTTTTCTCCAGGATACACTCTCCTCTCTGGATTTCCATGACACTACCCTTTTCTCATTTGTCTAAATGTTCCTTCTTAGTCACCTTTGCTGGTTCTGCATCTATATCATGACCTCTATCTAACTATGGATGTTCTCCAAGGCTTTGTCTCCAGCCCTCTACAGTCTCTCTTGAATTAATCAGCTCTCATTGGTGTGTTTCATTATTATCTATGCAAATGACTCAGATTTATATAACTAGCCTCATTTTCTCCCCTGAGGTTCAATTCCAAATTATTTGGACATTTCAAATTTTATATTCTCAAAACATCTCAAACTCAACACGTCCAAAACAGAACAAATTATATATATTTTTTCAAAACTAAATTCTCTGTCAGACTTTCCTACTTCTTTTGAAGACACAACCATTCTTCTAGTTTCTCAGGTTCATAATCTCAGCAGTACACATGACTCCACTCTCTAATTCCTCACATGTCCAATCAGTTGTCAGATATTACCATTTCTACTTCCTCAACATCTCTCACACATCTGACTCTTTCTCTCTATTAATACTCACTACTTCGGTTCAAGGTCACATAACTTCTCACCTAGATTATTTAAAGGTTTTATTTGTCCCCACTTGAATCCATCCTCCACACAGCTCCCAAAATGAGTTTCCCTAGGTCTAGATATAACCGTATTATTCCACTATTCAATCAACTCCAGTGATTCCATATTTCTTTTAGGGAAGATATATTCATATACATATATATATATATAAAGAGAGACAGAGAGAGTGAGAGATATAGATATACATATATAGATGTGTGTATACATACATATGCATATATTTGTATGTGTATATAGATGGATATATGTGTATGCATCTATCTATCTATATTCATATTTTTAGCATTTAACCCCTCCACAACCTATGCAACTCTACTATGCACCTCTAAACTGATCTCTGTTCCTCACTGCTGCATCTCCTATTTCCATATTTTTTTTGGTGTTAGTTCTCCTTCATTCTTATATTATACTCCTTCCTCATTTCTGCTGCATACAATCCTTCTCTTCCTTCAAGACACACCATAAGTTTTCTTATGAAGACTTTCCTGATTCCCTAAATGACTAGCTCTCTCCCTCTCAAACTTCCTTGTATTTAAATACTTTGTATTTATTATTTCTGTGCCTTTAATTGCATATACTTATATATGTTCTGCTTATCTACTCCCCTCTCCTGTTAGGATGTAAGCTTCTTGCAAGTAGCTATTGTTTCATTTATTACATTTTTATTCCAAAGCTTAGCAAAGTTCAGGCCCAAACATGAGTATGTTTGTTGTAGATTTCTGGTAAACAACATATTGCATCTGCTTTCTAATCTTCTCTGCTACCAGATTCTATTTTGTGAGCAAAAAAAATCATTTTATAGTTGACTGTTCACTCCTCAGTTCTACTAACCCTCTTAATCACTCTCTTTCTCTCTCCTGTTGTCCCCTGTTGAAGTATTTCTACGCTAAGCTCCTTGTGTGTGTTCAGCCATCCTTTATGCAGTTCAAATAAACATGAAATTCATGAGATAGCTACTCCCTTAATGCCCTCCTCCAAGCTTGTATACTTTTCTCACATAGCCCAATTATGAGATACAAGTTCTCCCCTCCCCCTTTGGTAATGTCACATTTAAATTAATCCCTTTTTCCTCTCTCTTTCTTCCTCTTCCTTAAAAACAGTAAAATTAAAGAAAACTACTGGGAGGCCTTTCATTTGTCTTTATTTACTCTCTTTGTGACCTTCGAAAACTGTGGGATTCTGAAGGGACACTTGTTACTTCTCCCTCCATTAGAATCATCATTATTTTATTCTTTCCAAATTCTCAAGTGTATTTACCTTTCTATGTTTTTCTTGTTTCTTGTGTTTGCACTTCAAAGATTCTACCTGGCTTTGGCTTTTTTTTGTCAAGAATGCTTGAAAGTCTTTTATTCTATAAAGAAATTCATTCCCCATCCTTTATTCCCTATATGATTATATTGATTTTTGGAGGGTGAATTATTCTTTATTAGAAGACTTTTTATTTTACCATTTAGATTATCATTTTAAAATTTCTTTTCTCTTATAGTAGATACAGAATGATCTTGTGTGATCCTCACTGTAACTTCTCAGTACTTGAATTCTTTAGTTCTGGTTTCTAACACTATTTTGTCACTTTCTTGTATAACATTTAAAAAGTTTTAAGAGACATAATCTCTGGGTAATTTAATCATTTTATTAATAATGCCAGCAATGTGATTAAAAGATTGTCATTTGGCCATTTCTCTTAGACCAAAGACAATTATGGCAGCAGGCTCATGGCTTATATGCCCTTTGGAAGAGGGATCTTCAGAGGGTAGCAATCAACTCTGTTTGGTGAGAATGAATATTACAATGATGGGCTGGACCTGAACTTTGATTATGTCATTTACTTCTAAGTTACCCCTACCTTTGGGCAATCTATTCAAGAATTTATCCCCATTTAAACCTGAGTAGAGGACAGTGACTTCCCCACCTGAGTGGGGTCTGGATAGAGGACATTAGCTCAACCTTCAGAGACTGAGGTCTTGAAATAATGATAAAAGAAAAAGAGTGAAATCTGAATTTCCCCAAACCATTGGTTATTAGTAATCATTTCTGTCCATTGGAAGCTCTATATTTTGTCTAAGTCATTCCTAGTTGTTTTCAATTTGGAGTTTCATTTACTAGAAGCCCAAGAGATTAAAAAAAAAATTCCCTTTGCCTTTCAGTTCTAACATGTGATTTCAGTTGCATGTGTTTTTTTTTTTTTTTAATAATTTCTTGAAATTCAGCAAACAGTTTTTTATTTGGTCATCATTTCTAGGGAGTTTGATAATTCTTCAATTATCTCTCCTCAACATTTTTTTCTCCCTGGTGTATTGCTTTTGTTAGGTACCTTGCATATATGTCTCATTTATTAGTCTTTAGATTTTGTTCTAGTATTTATTTGGGTCTGATGGAATAATTGAGTTATCTTTGTTCAATTTTGTTTTTCAGGGCATCCCCTCTTTGGATAACTTTTTAACCTTCTGCTTTTTTTATTTTTTCAGGCAGAGATAAGGTTTATTAGAACATCCATCATATTGGGCAGACTCTTAGAGTCTGAACATTAGTAAGCTATTGGCTAAATTATAAGAATCAGAGCAGTGGCTAGATTTTAGGAATCTCAGCAGTGGCTATATTTTAAGAATCCCAGCCATGACTAGATTATAAGAATCTGAGCATCTTAATGGGGACAAGGTGGACCTTATATACAGAAAGACTGTGGGAGGGACCTAAGAGTGGCCAGAAGGACCCTAAGAGTGGGGGTGAACAGAACTCCTGGGACCTGGACCTCTTGGTCTAGCTAGGATTAAGTGTGGGAAATGGCCAGGGGCCATAGAGAAGTAAGACAATGGAGGGGAGATTGAGTGGAGCCACAATGAAAGGCCAGTTAATGGGATTATAGCCTCAGGCAAATGCCAGAGATTTGGCCATGTGGGAAAGTCCAGGGTTTTTTTCCTTTCTGGGGCCTAGATCCCATCCTTATCATTCCCCCCTCAAACAAATGGGACCCAAATTCTTTTGGGGTAAGGGGCTAAGGTCTCCGCTTCTGAAACTGCTTCCTGCTGGCAAGGGGCATAGAGTTGTCCCTGCCTCAAGGAGATCCCAAAGAGGAGGTTGACTGGAACTGAGCACAAGCTGCATCCAGGGAACAATGGGAAGACATTGGCTGATACCCGCTGTTTGCTACCAACTGTAGGTGAATGGCCCATAGTCTGGAAGACATAAATCTGACAGAAAAACTTGCAGGGCCCAGATATAAAGAAGGGACTAGATTTAGGACCTAACTTTGAGAGAATAAAACATTCTTAGCTCTGTTTGGATTCAGATAATTCAGTTTTCCAACCATGCAGTATCAAATCTACCTCATAGCCAGACTCAGGAATAGCCAGGTGGGTAACATTCCCTTTCAAAGGAACATAAATGTTGGGGTTGGAATCTGAGCCCCAGAAAGGAAAAACCCTGGACATTCCCACATGGCCAAATCTCTTGCATTCCCCTGAGGCTATGGTCCCATCAACTGGTCTTCCATTGTGGCTACACTCAATCTCCCCTCCATTGTCTTGCCTCCCTGTGGCCCCAGGCCACTTCCCACCCTTGGTCCTACCTAGGCTCCATTTCCCACCCTTGGGAATTCTATTACCTCATGGACTACTTGGCCACTCTCCCACAATCTTTCTGTATATAAGGTCCATCTTGTCTCCATTAAGATGCTCAGATTTTCACAATCTAGCCAATGGCCCATAGATGCTCAGACTCCTTAAGAGTCTAGATAATATGGCAAATCTTCAATAAACTTTGTTTTTGGCTGCAAGAAGGCTTGGGTCGAATTCTTTTGGGCAGGACCTGGATATCATGATTTGGGGGAATCTCAGCAGTGGCTAGATTTTAAGAATCCCAGCCATGGCTAGATCATAAGAATCTCATTTATTAGTCTTTAGATTTTGTTCTAATATTTATTTGGGTCTGATGGAATAATTGAGTTCTCTTCATTCAGTTTTGTTTTTCAGGGCATCCCCTCTTTGGATAACATTTTTTACCTTCTGTTCTAAGCTATATATTTTCCTCGCATTTTTTTTTCTTTCAAGGATTCTAACTTCATTTGTAATTCCATTTTTTATCTTACACTTCATTTCTTCTATCCCTTCTTGTAGTTCTTTGGGCCAAAGTATTATTTTATCAGATTTTGGGGTGCCAGAACCCCTAACCCTTAAACTGCATCAATAATGGGGAAACTGAACCATGACGATCCCATATTAGACTGAGGCTAAAATTGTCCTCCCAGCTTTTCCCAATGCTGACTTACCACCAGTATCACCTTCTGAGTAGCTTGTGGCATTTCTCTCAGATGGTGGATTATCGATTATCAGTGGATTACTACGCATCAGACAACTAAAATAAAATCCTATGAGCTTTTACCTCAAACAGCAAGTTTTACTAATCGCAGCTTAGGGAAAACTTTTCCAGTATTTACATCTCAAACTTAAATTTGTCCTGGTGTAAAAAGCCAATCATTAGAGATTTCTATACACTTGCAAATTCTCAGCAAGCCATACATAACCCAAACAAACTTTTTGGCTAGTTTACACATTAAAACAATAGCCAACAATAGCTAAATTATTTCAGTGGTAACCAAATTATGAAAAGTTGCTTGACATAACTGATACAGAAAGTTCACCAGTTTGAAACTTGAAACAAACCCATTACCAATCAGGTGACTTCGGTTTTGTTAAATGCACTTCCAAATTACTTTACAGAGAATCAACATCTCATCCTTAACAGTTAAAACTACAAATTTAAAAGAGCATGCTTACCTAAGTTCGGAGGCCAGTTTCTTTACCTTGAGCAGGATGTGCTGAACCTGGGTGAAGCTTCCAGGCAAAGGTTGCCCTCGAGCCCAAGGCCATTGCCAGGGGGGCCCATGCCATAGCTGCTGCCCCTCCCCCCTCCTTCCTTTCCCAGGTGGGGGAGGGTGAAATCAAAGGTGTTTCAAAACTCCTTAATGATCAATCACAAAACCTCCAGATTTTGCCAAGATATTTTTAGCTGTTCTAACTTTCCCTGTAACCTCCATGAAGGAGGATTCAGAGGTGTAGAGGGAAGGGAGTAAGTAAGCCTCAGGGAAGCAACTGCAGTTTTCCCCAGTTCCCTGGCACCATGGGAATTAACAGAATTGAGCATACACTTCTGGATAGGGCATCTGTCCTTGTCCTCTATGCTACAGAAGGTGTACCCAGGTCCATGGCCTTGAACTGACCCAGTGGACCGAGAGCCTGAGAGCATCAGGCCTAGAGCTAGACAGCCTCATAACTGTCTGCCAGAAAAGTACCTCCAAGCCTTGGTGCTTGGAGAGTGACCCCAGCTGCAGAGCAAGAAAGGAAGGGAGGGAGGAGGCTTACATATCTTCCAGTCTTGACTGGAGAAGAACTTGGGGTTAGGCAGTTTCCCCATACGGGTCACCAAAATGATGCAGTTTAGGGGTTCAGGGGTTCTGGGACCCTAAAATCACAACACGTAGGTCCTGCCCAAAAGAATTAGACCCAAGCCTTCTTTCAGCCAAAGACAAGGTTTATGAGAACATCCATTATATTGGGCAGACTCTTAAGGAGTCTGAACATTAGTAAGCTATTGGCTAGATTATAAGAATCAGAGCAGTGGCTAGATTTTAGGAATCTCAGCAGTGGCTAGATTTTAAGAATCCCAGCCATGGTTAGATCATAAGAATCTCATTTATTAGTCTTTAGATTTTGTTCTAATATTTATTTGGGTCTGATGGAATAATTGAGTTCTCTTCGTTCAATTTTGTTTTTCAGGGCATCCCCTCTTCAGATAACGTTTTTTACCTTCTGTTCTAAGCTATATATTTTCCTCCCATTTTTTTCTTTCAAGGATTCTAACTTCATTTGTAATTCCATTTTTTATCTTACACTTCATTTCTTCTATCCCTTCTTGTAGTTCTTTGGGCCAAAGTATTATTTTACCAGAGACTATACTTATTGTGGAGTTACTCACTTGTTTGGATATATCTTTTTGCTTTCTATTAACCCATAGTATTTCTTCATGCAGAATTTTTTTATGTTTATTCATATCTTTAGTTTCTATTGCTGGATTCAGACTTTGTGTCAAGGCCATAATGGCTTATGGGATAGGCAGCTCTTATTTGGTCTTATCCCTTTTGTATTCTGGATGCTGAACTAATGTAGTTTTTGATAGATTGGCTAGGACTAAGCCTCCCTATCTGCCACAGTCTCTGGTTTCTGCTTCCATATCCTGGTGGCCCACTGTAATTGATGGTCTATAAATTATAGTCTTGGTTCAGTCTGTGTCTTCTTTTCCTTGCACATTTCATAATTGGGAACTGCTCTATGTCAGAGATTCTGTTGGTCTCAGGCTTCATGGAAGGCTCCCCAATATTCATGCTGACCCCATGTTGGTCCTGTCTTATGTCTCTGAAAAGAATGCTGGCTTCAGGAGTACCCTGAGGCATATACACTGCCTGGCCCTGCCTTTTTCACAGTGACCTATTTGGTACTGATTCTGGCCCCTACTTCTGCTGTGATATGTCAGGAAAAAGATCTCAATGATTTCTGATTCCATTTAAGGAAAACAGTCTGACTGAGAACTGACATCTTGAGAGTTCTACCAACTAATGGTTAAATCTCTGAATTTGGGAATACATGACATTGAATGTGGTGGCAACCCCATTGTTTTTCAGATGATCAGTAAGTGCAGAACTAAGCAATTCAGATTTTCTTAACCACATGTGGTGTGATACCTTAGATAATGGGCATGGTGACAAAAGGTAATGAAGTATGAACTTCTAGGAAATGGGCCATCTAAAAGCAAGGATGAAACTCAATAGGACCTACACTGTTTTCTAGATTAGATATCTAAATCAATCAGTATCTAGTCCCAAGGGAAGCTGTGAATGGAGCAGGTTGGAATTCATTGGTTTCTGTGAAGCAAAGACTGATGTTTGCTGTCAAACCTGATTTAATTCAAATAGTGAAATAGCCCAGATGGTGTTTTGATTTATTTCCAAATTGTGGGAACATTGCCTTTCTTTTTTCTTCTTATACGCTTTTCAGTAGTTATTTTATCCTTCATAGTATCATTTTAATAAACATATTAAGTGCCTGAATGCAACAGGCATAATTCATTTGTAGGGCCTGCCCCTTATTTTCTCTGAGTAAGGAGATATCTCATTCACAGAAATGGGCAAAAGAGAACAGGAACAGATGCGATGAACTTAACCAATGTGATTTTCTATGGGAGGAGGCTCACTGCAAGGTCCCTTTTCATTCTACATATATTAACTGTCAGGTTCAGCAGACTGTCATCATCCATTCACATGTGGCCTGGAAACACATCTTCAGAAGGAAGCTACTCTGGTGAGAACATAAAGAGGCATATTAACCAGGTAATGACAGAGTCTATATCTCCATGTGGCTGTAAAATTGAGTACCACTTGGCTCTAATTGGGCACATGGGCTGCTGCTGCCGTTTTAAAAATCAGTGGAAATGATGGGATTCTGGATAGTTTTGCTATGATCTATGCCCACCTTGAGCTCTAACTATAGCTACCTCAGCTGCAAATGTTATCTTGCCCATCCTGTGAAGATAATGTAATGCAGTAGGAAGAATACTGACACAAGAGTGGTTAAAATCCCATTTCTTACGCTTACTCCCTGTAAGATATGGGGCAAGTCACTTAACATCCATGGGTCTCAGTTTTCTCATCTATAAAATGAGGGGATTGGACTCAGTTCCTTTTGAAGCCTCTTCTAACTCCAGAACTATGTTCTTTCCAGAAATGATAGAATTTAATTCATTATTTTTTTTAAATTAAATAACTAAAATATTTAAAGCATTAGGCTATGCCCTGGAGATAGAAAGGTGAACAAGACTGGGTCCCTGCCCTGAAGAAGATTGCAATCCAATCAGAGAGATAAGATAGGCATAGATAAAAGTATAATAAAAATAACTAAATTTACTCAAAGATGGGTGATGTGTGTTATTTCTAGTGGAGGAATGGGGAGGTATAACAGCTTATCCATAGACATTGCCTTTGTTGCTATAATGGCCATAAAGCTATACCAGTATATCAGGAAAGAATTCTTCAATTTAGGGTAGTAATGAGCCTCTTAGGTTTGCTCTCAGATGACAGCCACAGAGTTTATTACTGGGCTTATAATGCATTGCTAGATGAAAAGAACATTGATAGACAAAAAAACCTCTTGATTGAGTCTGTTGGTTTTAGATCAGGTTCATAAGCAAAACTCTCCTGACTATTTAGTACAAAGTGCCATTCCATCTTATTTTATATCAAAATCTCTAATTTCAAATAAATGAGGGGCTCTTCAAGGATCTGTGGGGTTTTGTTTTGTTTTGTTCTGTTTTGTTTGTTTGTTTGTTTTGGTGTATGGGTACTGCTAAAATGAGTGCATACCTGTGAAGAAGGACATAATTTACACCTGCCAGTTATGTGCTGGCTTATTTAGGAAGCCCTGTGGAGTAGAAGAAACTTGTTTCTGGTATGCAGAAAGAAGCTTCTAGTCAGGGGGACTAAGCCTGTGTTGCAGTGAAATGTGTAGTGGTGGGACTGGTAGGAAGAAGATAGACAACAGTCTAATGAATAAAACTCAGTTTTACACATAGGAAGAGGAGTGGGGAGCTTAGTGTATGTATATGTGTGCATGTGTAGGAACAAAAATGAAATTATATGTGTATGTTGGAGGAAAGAGAGGGATAGGAAGAAAAATAGAGAGGAAGAGAAAAGTAAATAGAGGAAGGAAAGAAAGAAGGAATGAAAGAATGAATTAATGAAGGAAGGAAGGAAGCAAAGAAGTTGAAATATGAGTTGAATGTCTTAGAAGTGGAGATTATTCAGTATGAGGCAAGGTTGGGATCTATAGCCCTAGGAGGTTTATAGGGATTTAGCAAGTGAGATTGTGGAAGTACCATGCTGTATCCTGAATCCTAGCTCCCTACCCAAAACCGTTAATATGAGTATTGGAGATCCGTGATGAGAAATTTTGCCTTAAAACATTTAGTTCAATGTTCTACCCTGTCAAGATCTTTTCTGAATCCTGTCATCTAATATGTTAACTAACCTTCTTAGTTTTGTCAGGAGATGGACCAGATCCAGGAACTTCCCCACGTCACTTGTGTCCAGCCTATAATCTCTCTATTATCTGTCCACCAACTCAACCAAGCCAAGTGGATCAGAGCAATGATATTCTCTGTCACTTGAGGTGGAATTTGGCTAGCTGGAATAGGACCTCTGCCTGGATAACAGTAGCACACTCCTCTTCTCCTGTAGCTCTCTATCACTACAATTGAACAAACTCTTACTTCCTATTCCTCTGGCCACCCAATGATCCTTCCTCCTTGCTATCTCAATATTCCTTAGAGGGAAAGGCTAGAAAACACACACACACACACACACACACACACACACACACACAACCTAAACCAAAACCTCTCTCTCCTGGTGACCAAATAGGTAGAAGTACACCTCCAAATCCCTGCTCCTCCTAATCCTTATTTCCCCATCTTTGCTTGAAAGATCTTCCTCTTAGTATTCTAATCCACACAGAAGAGTATTAACCTATTTAGGGAACATGGGTTCTAGTCTAAGAAGCATTAATTCAGTTTTTGTCTCTTATTTCCTCTTGGTTCTCTTGACCCCCTCTTAAGATTATACACAGATACTCTTTCTTTAATTCCTCCATTGCTCTCAAGTAAAGTGAGAGCTGTAAAAGACAATTTCTTTGCTTAGGCCTAGAAGCAAGGAACTTCAACCCAGGAGCCCTTAGCATAAGCAGTGAATAGAGGTTGTTGTTTGTCCTTCATTCTCAAAGAGGACCAAGATATCAGGAAGATGATGCCATGGCTTGCAAGCATATTTGAGTGAGGGAGGGCTGTACCAGGTCACCAGCCTCACTTTCTCCTCCAGAGCTATCTGGGTCCAGTGTCAAAATAGAGATCAGGATAACTGGAGATAGCCCCTGATGCAGTGGGAGATCTTGGCCTTTTTAAGCTAAGATCTTTCCCAGGTCTCAGTTTGTCTGAGGCAACACCCATTCAGTGATTAAGGCTAGGTAAGAATGGTCTCTTTTACCTAGTCAAAAAAAAAATCGGTCTGGGGGGAATGAGTACAAGGCATAGTTAGGAGAAGTAAGCAGCTCAAATTGACTTTTTTTGTAGGAATAACCTTGGGGGGAGTTGTTTCCTTTCTCATTTTTTTATGCTACTTTATTTATTTATTTATTTATTTTTGTTTGGCAAGTCTTGTTATTTTGAGGTAGTAAGGGAAATATGGGATTAGAAGCAATCTCTTGCTCAGCCATCTTGCTAATAATCAACCCCCCCCATATATTATTAACAGGTTCTTCCATTACCCTTATGGTTTAGAATGTTATTTTCATGCAGTAGCATAGATACAAAGAATGAAAATCCCATCACAAGATGTGAAATTACCAGCTTCTCTTATGCCATCACAAATCAAGAGTCTTTAACTTCTCCTCTTCAAGTAGCCCTGGTGCAAAAACAGCAGAGTATACAAATCCAGGCTCCTTTTTCCATGTACCAGAGGTGGGAACTTGGCTATATATGAAACTCCAGAGATACTAAAATACATTTGTTCCTCTAGTGGACACAAATGAGGGTTTTTGGCTGTTGTAACCACTAGTGACCATAATAGTTTTCATGGTATCTTATTGATCTAGTGGTTTAATAACCTTATCTAATGGAATATAGACTGTGAGATTTTTAAAACTGTCTATATACCTCTACCCTCTTTCTCCTTTTCAATTTCCCCCATCAAATACACACACACACACACACACACACACACACACACACACACACACAAATATATATACACAATGACGAGCATTTGGCTTTATGCAATAAGGCCATAATTCTGCTGTGGGATACTATACACATCCTAAACTGGAAATAAATGCTTCAGTGATTTATTAATACTGTCTGCAACCTGGGATGGAATTATCTTTATGTGTACACGTTGGTGAATTTTATGGTTTATAATCTGCTTTGTTTAAAAATTTAATGATAGCCCAGTCCTTGTTTCCTGCTATGATGATTCTTGTTCTTTGATTTTTTTTTCTTTAATTTTAAAGTGAAAGTATGTGCTCCAAGTTTTTAAATGGCTTTTACCGGTGGTTTGCTGTGCTGACTTTCAAATTTCAGTTTATAAAATAAGCTAAACCAGAGGTTTATGATTTCTTAATAGAACATAAACATTTAAAAGCCTATGTAGTTGTGAGCAAAACATATGGAGGGCTATGGATTCTAGTGTGGTTTTCCAAATAAGTATGAGTTTTTTGAGTACAGTGTAGGCTTCGACTTTGACAATGTCCTTTGATAAAGGTAATGTAGAGTAGGAAAGTGGATGATACTTTGAAGGAATGGCAATATGCTGAGTTCTCAGGGCCTGTCAGCGATGTTCATTATAATCTCCTGGTAACAATTATTAAGGACAAATTCTTATTTAGGAATGTCTTTTGCCATATAAAATGAGGAGAAAGCATGTCACAATATTAAGGATGTTGGACAGAAAGTCAGGAGAATTGGGTTCTAATAATACTAGTTTATATTTCTATCTGACCTTATGGTTTGCAAAGCATTGTCCTTCTTCAAATTTTGTAATTAGATAATGATGGAATTACCCCATCTCCCAGGTGAGAAAAATGAGGCCCAGAGACCTACCAGTAAAGGTCAAGGCTAAGATCTGATGTTGGGCATTCCTTCTGATTCCAAGTCCATGATATCATGCTGTCACTAACTAGCTACAGCTGTGCTAACTTCAGCAAGTTGTCATTTCACAATCTACCTTCAACCCCTGCTTCCCAATTCTAGTGGGACCCACTAAGACCAGGGCTTAATAGTATAGGGCATCTGCCTTGCCACCAACCCTAGCTCTACCCACTAGGATCAGAGACTATCACATGCTTTCACACACACCCTGCTTCCTGCTCCTTAATCTAAAGGAGATAATTCAACTTTGCTGGTGGCCCAGGACAGAACTGCACTATCTGCTTCTAAAGTGAAGAGTAGTAATCCATACTCCAACTCTCTATAACCAATCAGGTGCCATCCATCTTCCTGGTCATCTAGTTATTAGCCCAGTATCTGAATACCATTAGAAAAATCACCTAGCCAATTGGACCAAGGACTTATTATCTGCCCTCTTGCCACCCTTGTCCATCTGCACTTGGGCCAGAGACCTTATGGCAATAATAATAATAGTAGAGGTAATAATTAAAATAATAGTAATAGCTAATATTTTTGTAAGGCTTACTATGTGCCAGATACTGTGCTAAGTGCTTTACAATTATTATTTCATCTGATCCTCACAACAATCCTGGGAGATAAGTGCTATTATCATCCCCATTTTACAGTTGAGAAAACTGAGGCAAAGAGGTTAAGTGACTTGCCCAAGATCACATAGCTAATAAGTATCTGAGGCTGTATTTGAACTCAGGTCTTCCTGATTTCATGTCCTGAGTTCTCTCTACTATGCTATATAGCTGCCACCTAGCTGCCTCTATATATGTTTAGCAATTCCCCAGAGGATCCCTCCCCTCTTCTACCTCTCACTTACGTAAGGATAATCAAATCAGCTTTGACACTGTTACTGTGATGGATATGACTATCTCTTTCTCTGTGTCTCCAGGCTCAGAATCTTTGTGATTCAGTGACCTGGGCTCTGGACACTACTCTCTACTCCCTCAGACTCATCCATTTTCCTTATCTCACTTTACCCTCTCCTTTTATTGTACCCTATGGGCTGGCTTATCTCCTCTACACACTTTTCTTACTCCTTTCCACGTACTCATGTGCTTGAGTTACCCTGGCCTCCTTCCTGTTCTTTGCACAAGACACTTCTTATCTTGTGTTTGGGCATTTTCTCTGGCTGTAACACTCCCTCCTCATCTCTACCTCATGGCTTCCCTGAATTCCTTCAAGTCTCTGCTAAGGCTCTACTTTCTCCAAGAAACCTTTCCCAGGTCTCTTTAATCTTAGTGCAGCTTTCATGCATTCAACCATCATCTGTGTGCAGATAACTCTTAGAGCTATGTATTTAGCCTTCATCTCTCTCCTGAGCTTTAGTCCATATCTCCGGATGCTTGCTGCACATTGCTAGCTATATGTGCCATAGACTCAATGTGCCCCAAACTGAACTTAGTATTTTCCCCACCAATGCCACTCTTCCCCCTAATTTTCCTATTTATGCCAAATGGGCTACATTCTTCTAATCATGACCTATGAGTCATCCTTGATTTTTTACTGTCCCTCACTACACCTCCTTCTTCCCACCATTGCTGTGCCCTTTGAATTCTCCTTCCACATTTGTTACTTCCATCATTTTTCTCTCTTCTTACATGTCCATAACCCCCATCCAGGTCCTCATTACCTCTCTCCTGGAATATTGAAATAGCCTTCTAAATGATCTCCCTGTATCTTGTCTCCCCTCTTCAAACTATCATCTGCACAACTGCCAATCTGATAATCCCAAAGCACAGGTCTAACTATGTCACTCCTCTGGATCAACAAGTCTCAATAGTTCATAATTGTGGCTAGGATAAAATCTAAACTCCTTTTTGTCATTTTAATCCTTTCACAACTCAATTTATCTTCCCAAACTCTATATTATTCCTTGTCACACACCCTATCTTTCAGCCAAACTTCCTGACTTGCTATTTATTCCCTGTATACTACATTCCATTCCCCTTTCCTATAACTTTATATAGGCAATGAGCCCTTCCATGCTCTGAAATGTCTTTCTTAACCTCCATATCTTGAGCATCAGTGCCCTTACTTTCAAGATGCCATTCCTGATTCACCTAGTTGTTAAAGTCCAATTAACCTTAAATCATTCTGCATTGATTTTGCCTAGGTATCTTTTATTTACTTATCTATGCATATATCACATTCCCCATAGAAGAATATAAACTTCTTGAAAGTAAGGACGGACAATTTCACATTTGTTTTTATATTCTCAGTGCTAAACTGGGAGCCTGCCACATTGTAGGTACTTAATACATGGTTGGTGATTGGTTGATTCACCTTTCTCCACTTTAGTTTCCTTATCAGTAAAATGAGGAGTTTGAATAGGGTGATCACTAAGGTCCCTTTGAGACCCAATATTTGATGATTTTCTTATAATCATCTTATCTTATAATAATTATAACTTATTATTATAATATTTATTTAATATTAATAATATTAAATAATAATTATTATTTGATAATAATTATTATAGTAATTTTAACTTATTATTGAAATTCAGGTTCACAGGAGCTGGTTTCCCTATGTATTGAATATTTTGGCTGTATTAAATTGACTTAAGCAAAATAACAGTCAAGACAGTCAAAAATGTAAATCAGTTAAGAGAAATAGGTCTAGATAGTTTACTTATTCTTATTTTCATAACACATTTTTTGTAAAAGAAACATTTATTAAGTGCCTACCATACGTAGGGCATTGTGTTAGCTACTGGAAATGCACAGACAATGAAAAATAGTCCTACCTTGCTACCCATTTTGCACCTGTGCTCTCTTGAACCATTGGACTTAGGCATCCTATCTGCTGCTATACCCTCTGGAAACCCAAGCCCTATTATCTAACCAGATAATATACCTTCTTGACTACTGGGCCTGGCCATATATCCTGATACTGGGCTCTCCAGGAATAGACTGTGCCATCTGTTCTACAGGCAAACCCTTTTATGGGTATGTTTTTCTCCCTATTATAAGACAAACTTCTTAAGGACAGGACTCTCACTTTTATGGGTTTTATATTTTTATGCCTTAGTACACAATAAATGATTAATTAATGCTCTTTCTTTTTTTTCTTTCCTTTCCTCCTTTCCTTTCTTTTCCTTTCCTTCCTTCCTTCCTCTCTCCCTCCCTTTCTTCCTTTCTTCCTTCCTTCTTTCCTTCCTTTCTGCCTACCTGCCTTCCTGCTTTCTTTCCTTCCTTCCATATGAATGAATTTTCTTTTTGTCTGTGAGCCAAGACTATTAATAGTCATTGATAGTGTTGTAGTAGTAGAGTAGTAACAGCACTACAGCATTAGTTTCTAACTTAATGGCGATTATTCATTCCAGGCAAACTGTATTCAGTGAAAATGAGGAATTCTATTGCAAATATAGACACAGATTCAAGTAGAGAGACTAGAATGATACACTGAATTTCTCTCTGTGTCTCTGTCTATCTGTATCTAAGACTGAGTGTCTCTATCTCACCCAGGCTAGAAGTGCAGCATAGGCCTGATCCCATTGCTGCCTGGACCAGAAACTTTGACTGCTCTGTTTCTGACCTGCCCTGGTTCCTCCCTCCTTAGTGATAGTACCCTGCTTCTAAAGGCTCACTATGTTGGTATTGGACTTAGTGTGAAATCCAGTCAACTTAGCCCACTGCATTTCAGAAATCCCATGCTTAAGTAATCTACCAGCCTCAGCATTCCAGTTAGCATGGATTTCAAGCTTGCATTACCATACCTGGCTATTATCTCATTTTTTTTAAGATTTGGAAATTTGTCCCCATTTTTGCCCCTCAATATGTACTTACAACCATATGATACCATAGACCATTATAAAAATTATATGCAGTGTCTATCTTGGATATGCATTATGGAACTGGTTATTGGCTAGAGATATCTCTATGTGGCTGTCAGAGTTGAGTATCAGATTTGAAAAAAATCTAGAGATTTTGGGGGTAATGTCGACAGCCAAATAAATTTGGATTCAGATCTAAACAACATCAAATTGCCAAAGGGGTCTGGAGTTTTTCATATGTGATAGAGAAGCACTTGTAACATCTGGATCCTTTTTCAGCTAAAAAAGTAGTTCACAAATAGAATATTCCTTGCAGTTTTGGCAGTGGAGGCAAAGTGTAGAATCACTTAAAAGAGACATGGATCTAAATACTAGATCCTATTCAGAGTAACTTTCAGAAGGTTTTCTTTCATTTGTTCCCAATACAGGATTCATAGGGGCACAAAGTGGAGCTAATAGACAACTTCAAATTCCCCCAGAGTCTAGGAAGACCTAAAATTAAGTCCTTCCTCTGACCCATGTTGGTTTTGTAATGCTAGGAAAGTCAATTCATCTCTCAGTATCCCAGGCAAATGTTTAAGATGAGAAATTGCAGAGACAATGCTGACTTGAATTAGCGAGAGAGAGTTAATTTATCAAGGAGTTCCCTAAAATAACAGAATCATAGGTCCATTTCTAATCCCCATAATATGCATAGGGATTAGAAATGGACCTATGACATAGACCCAGATTCAAGTAGAGAGACTAGAATGATACACTGCATTTCTTTCACATATAATTTTATTTTTTAACATGACGATAGAGAGACAATATGGGATAGTTGATAGAGAGCTAGCCTGGGAGTCAGGCAGACCTGGGTTCAAGTCCTACTTCTGACATCCAAAAGCTTTCTGTGCCAGGGCCTCATGTGATTCTCTTAGTCCTTAAATTAGAGATATATTTTTTGACTTGCATAGGTGGAGGGAGTCCTCATATTAGAAATTCTCGGTTGAATGAAATCACAATTTTAGACCAAAATATCTCCTCCCAAAGACATCCAAATATGATTTAAAAAAAAACACTTTTCCTTCTTTTTTTTCATAAAAGCCCTTTAATAGTATGATTATAATGCTTACCATTCAATTTTAAGCTAAGATACCTACGGCTGGAATATCTTCAAAAAAGTTATATCAAATTCACTGGTAATTCACCGACCAGGACCTAAGTGGTTTTTTTTTTCTCTGCTGGAGTAATGAGGACAAAATTCTGAATTACCTATTTCAACTATTTGTGTAGACACAATGCATCAATCTATGACTGCCAACTTTGATATAGCCAATGGTATAGCCAATATGATTATATTAAGCTGCTTTTATCATTAACATTCATTGCTACAGATTAATTGTTCATGTGGTTGATGATTTATGACAATCATAAAGGTGTTGAAAATAACAGAATTCATGGTACAATTTTGCTCATTTTACATTTTTTAGACTGCCAAAATCTGAGGAAAGAATGCAATGGAAATGAAGTCTAAAAATGCTTGTTCTCATTTTCTTGGATGAATGGGTTTTTGCTTTTTCTTCCATCCTCTCCCCCAGTGCCCATTTCCCTCTTCATCCCCTCTGTTGTTGCTGGTGATTTCAACGGTAGCTTAGTAATACAGGTACAGTTGGGGAAAGAAACTCTGGACTTAGAAAACCAAAACATGGGTTTACACCCTGGCTCTGGCACCTATTTTATGAGTGAACTTGAACAAATGACAACTTTTTTCAGTTTCAGTTTCCTTTGCAATAAAATGTGTATTTTAATGTTTTCTTCAAAATGTCGAGGTAATACATTTGAAAGAGCTTGCAATAATGTGATTCTTTGTCACTGTCAACTATTATTATGTTGATGAATTTTCTTTTCTAGCATCAAGATTTCTGCCAAGGAGTGATCTATTGGCTCGAGCAAAGTGTATTAACAGGATTACTGATCTAAGCAAGGCAGGCATCAATTAACAGATGAGATTTGTGTATTGATTAGTTTCAGAAGCTCATCTGCTATTTTTTAAGGGTGGCCCATTGGTCCCTGCTGCTTTTCTATATTATGTGTACCCTATTGAATTTTTCCCATAGGGTCCAATGACAGTCCCACTGTTAATGTGATTGGGAACAAAGTTAAGAAGTTCTTTCACCTCCTTGCACAGAAGGGGAGGCTGCTAATTACTTCTATGGTATGAATATAGAATGAAAACTATTCCTTAACTACTCTGATTGTGGACTTGGGTCAAAATCATAGAACCTCAGCACTGAGTCTATAAAATCTCAGCATTGAAAGAGAGTCCAGTGCCAATTTCACTCAATTCTTCAAAATACAGGCTCAAAGGATTATAGATTTTGAGCTAGAATGTACCTTAATCTTCTAAGTCAAGTCCCTCATTTTGCAAATGAGGTAATGGAGGGCAGAGAGGTTAGATGACTTGCCCAGAATTATTCAGATAGTAAGTAGCAAAGCTATAATTTAATACATAGGATAGGACAGTGGAAACAGCACTGGGTCTGGAATCAGAGTACTTGGGTTCAAATCCTGCCAATGCCACTTGCTAACTGTGTGATCTTGGTCAAGTCATATAGTTTTCTGGGCTCCCATTTCTTCATCTGCAAATGAGGGATTAGACTCCACGAAACTGAAGGTTATTTACTGCTCTTAATTTATGATCCTATGGCCATCCGGCTTTTGCATGAAAACCATTAGTGAGAGGGAGCCTACTATTTTCAAGATAGCTCATTCTAGTTTTGAGAGTTTCCAATAGTTAGCAATTTTTGCCCTAAATGCACTTAGGTCTCTAATTTTGTTTTTTGTTTTTTTTTTAAATAATAATAGCATTTACATAGTGCTCAAAGGTCTGCAAATGCTTTGCTTGTGTTATCTCATTTGATTCAATAAATAAGTGAGTAAGAATACTATTATTATCCATTTTGCTGATGAGCAAACTAGGCAAGTGACTTTCCAAGGGTCACAGAGATAGTTACTCTGTGAGGCAGGAGTCTTAATTACTCTAAGTCCAGTGCTCTATCCATTACACCAGCCAGACTTCTAACTTGATTATCTCCTCCCTGCTATCTCTCGTCTTATGTCTCTCATTCCCTTTTAGCCTAAACTCCTTATGAAAGTCATCTGTAATCTCTGTTCCCACTTCTTCTGTCACCTCATCCTAAACTCTTTGCAATCTGGCTTTCGCCTCCATTATTTCACTGAAATTGCTCTCTCCAGTGTCACCAGTGATCTCTTAAACACCAATCTAATGGCCTTTTCTCAGTTCTCATCTTTTTAAATCTCTCTTCAACCTTTGATGCTGTTGGTCACACTCTGCTCCTGTGTATTCTCTTTTCTCTAAATTTACATTTAAGTCTGTCTAAGTTTACATCTCAAGTCTGTCCTTCTAGTCCAAGAATCATAGAATCTCAGAGTCAGATGTGATAGGAGGCCATCCTGTCAAACCTATACCCATCTAGGAATATCCTCTATGATACTACCAACAATTGGTTATGCAGCCTCTATTCAATGACACCTAGTTAAGGAACTCATTACTTTCCAAGACAGCTTTTTCTACTTTTAGAAAACTCTAATTATTATAAAATTATCATTTTTCCCCTTTTACATTGAACTGAGATCTGCTTCTCCATATATCATGGATTGCTGCTAGTTCAGCCTTTTGAGGTCAAATGGAAAGAAATTTAATTTCTGTTCCATATCATACTCCTAAATACAACTATCATGTACCACCAAAGACTTCTTTTCTCCAGGCTAAAAACCCCCAACTTCCTCAACCAGTTTTTATATGACATAGTTGAAAACCCCTTCAACACAATGTTCAGGACCCTTTCCAACTTAATAATGTGCTTCTTAAAATGTGATATCCATAACTGAACTCTATGCTCCACGTAGTGTCTGACAAAGCACACTCTAGAAGAACTAGGGCCTCCTGTGTCCTGGACCCTACACCTCTCTAAGACTCCAATGAGCTTGAAGTTCAACCACTAAAATTTTTTCACATAGAGTACTGTCTAGGTAGACTTTAGTCTCTTTTTTTCTCAAAGCCTCTTTGATTTTTGTCTCTTAATTTAAAATATCAGACTCAGGCTCCCTTCTCTTCTCTTCCCTTCTTTTTCCTTCCCTTCTCTACCCTATGTGGCAACGTTGAGGGGGAAGAAGATGATGAATTATTATTAGACATATATCTTGCTTCTTCATACTGAACTCTGAACTCTAACAGTAGTTTTGTTTTTACTATCTTTAGGTAAGCCTATGGTTATATAAGAAATATATGACTGAAACAATCATCAATATGAGCATGTTTACCCATGCACGTGCTCTGTAAACAAAAGGTTCACAAGTAACACCTCTGCAAACTTTAGGGCATGAATGTTGTGTGCTAGTAGACATGCGACAGTTTGAGTAAACTCTATTCTCTTTTTCCCCCAGCACCACCAGCTGGGACTATTCTGATCTAGAATTTTATGGAATAGAACAGGCAGTTTAAGTTAACTCTGCCACCAGATAGAATTGCCTGAAACACTAATAGGGGTTCTTTGGGCAGGGAGTCTATAAGAAGAACTTTATGGTTCCAGGACACAGCTGCTGAAAGCCCCCACAGAACTTCATTGTTATATAATTTTAGTTTCTGGAGAACTTTACTTTCTGGAGACCTAAGGGTCACCATTAAAAAAAAATAGTCATTGTTTAATCTGAACCCTCGGTCTTCAAGTGGTCTATTGAGCCAGATATAGGATCTACCATAGGTCTATGGTAGAATGGTAAAAGCACTGGGCTTGGAGATCACAATAAACTTGTGGTGTCTGCCTGAGATTCAATCAGTGCCCCTACAGTATCTAGATGCCAGTTCAAACTGTCAATCCTCACAGAGAAAAAAAAAATAGTCGATCAGATATCTGCCTGATCTAAGTAAAGAAGAGAGCAGGGTAGACAAAAGGGGGAAAAACAGTTAAACCAACTGAAGTTATGTTTTCCATTGTTATAAAGGAGGATAACTAACAGTCTGTAGAATTGGAATAACATGATTATAAATTGTTCTCTAAGACCCACCACAGTAGGAAATGATCCTGAACCTCTAAGGAGAATTTGAAGGCATAAAACATGCAGTTTGAAACTGGAGTCAGACCTGGTTTCCACATTATTTCATACATTCTTCTCATTTCAACAAAACAGTTTCAAGGGACAAGTTGCTTACATTTTTTTAGCTTTACTTTGCCTCTTTGAAATCATTTATTCCTTCAGATGAATAGTAACCTGGTACCAAATAGAACTTTAAAACTTCTAACAACTGAATTGTTACTTAGGAATTGAGAGTAGGGGTGGGGGGAGGGGAAATCCACTAAAGTTCCAAAGCAAAATTCCCCAAACATTACAAAGTATTATTATCATTTTACTTCTTTGGGTAAATCCTTCTTCTGAAATGCAGGGTGCTAGCCCTTTGGCTCTGTAGGGCAAGGGCCCTCTCTCACTGAGTTTCTGCAGAGACAAAGAAATAGTTGGCAAAGGAACAGAAGAATGGCCTTGGACTTCACTGGAATAGATTTTTCTAGCTGCCATTTGAGTTATGTTCCCCTTTCTCCCATCCCAGCCCAAGGTTTATATATAGAGGAGAAAAGATTTAATGCATTTTAATGCATTTATAGGTTTCTACACACAACCGATCTTAAAGCCTTAAATGAGTCTGGATCAAAACAGGCACAAATTCCTTTCCTAATGGAAAAAAGTTCAAGAAATGAAAGTTTGGCTTATTTTACTGCAAGTAGGCCAGCCATCATGGCTCCCTCCTCACTCTGGGATTAAACTCATGGTGTGCCATTAATGGTCTCTGGAATATGACATAATGAAAAATTCTTACAAAGGAAGGGACTTTCTGAGACTGACATTAATAGAAAACCAACAACAGTTCCGTCCAGTACTATTCTGTTTTTATTTCTGCTGTTTCTTGATGAAGTGCATTTCCAACTATCAGTATTAATTAAATTCAAAGAGTAAAAGAGACACCACCTTTAGAATTAATCTCACAAAACTAAACAAAAACATTTGAACAAAAATTCAAATTTTTGTTATTCATGAAAAAATAACCTGAAGTTTTGGAAAAATGAATTCCTTTTTTCTGATTTTGAAGTTAAAGATTCTTTAGTTACTGTCTAAAACTCATGATTTCTGATACTACAATCTTAGCTACTAATGCAGAGTGAAGTGGGAAAATGATGTAATTTTTCCAGGCAATCCAAGAATGAAAAAGAAAAACTATCTGCCTCAATCATCTGTAAAATCCAGGCAAATGTGTTTGGCTTGGGTAATTATCTCACTTTTACATCACTCCTTGATAGTGTTTTATAGTAACAAACATTCTCTGCAAATCATTCTCATGTTATTTCATATTACGAGCCCATCCTACACTGTGAAACACAGAGGTAATTGTATGTAAAACAATTCCTGTTGTTGTAGAACTTGACATACCCAAATCACATTCCTTTTAGGCAAAGAAAATGTGAAACCTGATCCTATGTGATTCCTAAAGGCTTGATGTTTTGAAAGTTTATTTGTGTACATGTGTGTGGCATATGGAGTAGAAGGAAACTCATCCCCCCACAAGATTGGAGTAATGTGGGTGGTAAAGATTGCAATGTATCCTAGTTCTCTAAAGTCAACAATTCAATTCTGTTCAGTTCAATTCAATACAATGCAGTAACTATTTGGTAATTATTATGTGCCATATACTTCAATTTTCTAGATTCAAAGGTATTACTGGCTCCCTTTGACAACCCCTTTGCTATTCCTGGAAGTCACAATGAGTCACCATTGAGAGGGAGTCTTTTCTGGATTGGTCATTAATATAGCTCAGAATGGTATTAGAATGAGAGGTTGAGATCTGAGTGTTGAGAGGTGGTGGCAACATGAAGTATTTGTGGGAATGTTCTCCTAAGAATCTTATAATTTGCATAAACACCAGAGTCTCTCTAATCACATAAAAATACTATTTTAATTCTACTTTCCCAAGCTATCCTCCTATAGAGCTCTCCTCTCTTTAATCACATTTCAAGAAAAAAAGTTCCTATTTTCTGCTTTCATTTCCTTATTATCTACTCCTACCACAAAGCCTTGTAACTCGATTTTTGCCATTCTGTTGAAACTGCTGTTATCAGTCACAAAAGGCCTTATTAAATGACCGTTTTCAAATGATCTTTTCCCTTGCCTTCCCTGCAACATTTGACATTACTGGGCACCCTTCCTCCTCCTCAATCCTGACTTTTGTTGTATTCCTATATGAGTGACCTTTTCTGTCTTTTTGCTGGCTCTTTCTCCCACTCATGTCCCCTAAAAATGGATATTATGTAAGATTTTATCCTTTTCTTTTTTCCCCTCTTCTTATATTCTTTCCCAAGGCAATCTTTTCCAATTTAGGAGTTTTGGTTATTGCCTCGACTCTATGTAGACAATTATCAAATTTGTATCTTAATCTTACCCCAAAGCTTTATTACTGCATTTCCAACTCCCATTTTCCTCTTCCTCCTCTTCTCTTTCTTCTCCTTCTCCTTCTCTTCTTCCTCATCCTTTTCCTCTTCCTCCTTCTTCTCCTTTTTCTTTTTTTCCTTAAACTCTATATCCATTGTGTTCTGGATCTTGAACTTATCATCCACTCCCTCCTTTTCTCTAACTGGTCTGCTGAAACATCCACTGAAATATTACTTCTATTTCTCCCTCTATTCATCCTCAGTCAGATGCTCTCCACCATTGTTTTTCCCCCTCTTTGTTTCATGGATTGCCTTACTTGAGTATGTTTGTATTACAGATTGTCTCTTTTATCTAATCTGTTTCTTTTGAATAAAGTTTACCCTTTCAAAGACATAGTCATGTTACGTCTTATCATATCTTAAAGATATCTATATGGTAAAATTTACTTTCTTGAATAAAGTTTTTTTCACCTTGTTATATTAATATCTGTGTTTATATTTGTATCAATGCTTACATTTATTTCCATGTCTCCATGTATGTCTATGTCTATATTTTTTATATATACGTCTCTGCCTATGTCTATGTCAATATTTATAGAGAAAGAATATTGTGGGGTCCTAGACAGAGAGCTGGCCTTGGGGTCAGAGAGACAAGTTCAAGTCCTGGCTCTGATTCGTATTCATTGTCTGACCCCAGGCAAGTCATTTAAGGTCTCAGTATCACAGGCAGACAACTCTCTGAGACTACACATAGCACAGAAAGTGCAGATCTGTATTGATAGAGAAAATTGTTCCCTAGGAGTTATTTACATGAATGAAAATCAAGTCTAGTTAAAAAAAACAAACTATCATCTATCTATCTATCTATCTATCTATCTATCTATCTATCTATCTATCTATCTACCTAATTATCTCCCTGTATTATGTATCACTTGTGTTGTTGTTCAGTTGTTTTCAGTCATGCTGAGCGCTTTGTGATCTCATGTATCTTCCTTGGCAAAGATACTGGAGTGGTTTGCTATTTCCTTCTCCTGCTCATTTTATAGATAAGAAAATTGAGGCAAACAGGGTGAAGAGACTTGCCATGGTCACACAACTACTAAGTATCTGAGGCCAGATTTAAATTGCAAAGGATGAGTCTTCCTGACTCCAGGATAAGCCTTTTTCCACTTCATCACCTAGTTGCCCCAGCATCTTTCACTATTATTTATTTATCATCTATCTATATCTATCTCTGTGTTTAAATATGTGTGTGTATGTAAATATACATATATATATATACATATACACACACAAATATGTGTGTATATCTACATTTATATTTATACCTCTTTCTTAGTAATACTGGTAACTTTTCTTCACTATTCCCTAAAGCACAAAATTAAGCTGGGATTGCAGGCACATAATATAAACCTAGCCCAGGGTTTCTTCAAAAGTTCAACTCAAATGCCATCTGCAGAGTAGGGAAATGAGTAATGAACTTGAAGTCATAGAATTTGAATTTGAATCTGGGTTTTGTCTTTCAGAGTAAGTATTTTACCTTGAAGAAGTCATTTGACAGGTACAGAAGGTTCAGGGTATTTTCCAGCTTTGGATCAGTGATCATAAAGTAGAAGTCAATGCCCTTCTGAGGAAAGTCTGAATTAATTCCCACCCCCACCCCTCACTTCTAGTTGCCAGTGCTCTGCCATTTGGAAGTTATTGGTTATTATTTTGTATGCATTTATTACATATTTTTGTATATAAATGTATATTATATATTTGTTATATTATATATAATTATTATTTCATTGTCTTTTTTTCTTATTTTTTTTCTCAAATAGAATGTAAGCTCTTTGAGGGAGAGAGGACTGTTTTGTTTTTGTCTTTATATTACCAGCACCTAGCCCAGTACTCTGTACCCTGGTACAGAGTAACTATTTAATAAAACATACATTAAATGAATGAATTATGTTTATCATCCAAAGACTTGCCTATATTAAAGCAGGAGAAATTCATCATCAGAAATTTGGCTGCCTAGAGATAAATTATTTCAATATTTGTCACTAGAGTAGGTTGTTTAATTACTGGGCTGTGATCCACATTATTGGGAAGTGTCCAACCTAATGAACTTTAAAATTATTTTTAATTTTAATTTTTTTTTATTTTTAGACAATTGGGGTTAAGTGACTTGCCCTGGGTCATGCCACTAGTCAATGTCAAGTGTTTGGTCTGAGGCCAGATTTGAACTCAGGTTCTCCTTACTTCAGGGCTGGTGCTCTATCCACTGAGCCACCTAGCTGCCCCAAACTTATGGATATTTGAAAAATAACTAAGAAACAGCCAAAGTTTTACTATATTTGGACCTCTATAAGAATACTATTATTTGAATTTCACAAACCCATTAATGCTGCTTTAGATAGTTGACTTGATTGATCTCCACTCAGTCAAATTTTACTTATTAAGCAACTATTATGTGCCAAAAACCATGATAAGCACTGGGATACAAAGAAAGCTGCCCTTGCTCTGGAGGAGCACACAATCTAATCTTTCATCTTGCATACCTAAGCTGGCCCATTATATCACCTGACCAACAATTTTTGGAAACTATTGCCCAGGGTCCTTGCTGGATTCTGCTTTGCATTTATGAAAGGAGTATGGCAGACCACCACCTCCTAAGAGAGGTAGAAAGCATTTATCTGATGCAAGTGTTTATGCTGATGATCAATGAATTAATTCATGAAAAAGCATTTTTTAAGTGCTTACTGCATGCAAAGCACTATGTCAAGTCTGGCAATACAAATAGAAAGTAGATACAATCTTTGCTTTCTAGGAGATCATCTTCTAATGGGTAAGATAACATACAGACAAAGCTTTTCTTTGGCTTGTGATTGCAACCTAATTGTAGCAATGAAGTAAACCTCATTGGAATTCTCTTCAGGAAATAGAACAAGTGAGTTCTTCATTCTCAGTCCTTTCCGAATGTTAGTAATTTTGTAAATTACACATTCTACTTACATGCATTAGTCACCATTTGTGAATGTCAATGAGAGAATGGATTTCTCTCTCAATTCTATGTAGATGTTGCATCATATTTCAAATACCTGCTCCATTATGACACATTTTTCAAAGGCATTTCAGCCCTATACTTTATGCCAAATATGCACCAAAAATAAAGGTTCATATAGAAATGAAATGGAAATCAGAATTATCTCAGAATAGATGATGGGCCTGTAGAAAGAAGCATAATTTCCTTTCCCTTCGACTTAGTGAGATTAAGGTCACATCACAGTATGTCAAAATGCATAAACCTTCATAATCTTCATCCGATTTACTATTTACCACACAGGGCTCTGTGAATCTTTGTAACTCTCCACATAAACAGCTGGCAGTAAGACAGAAAATATTAAGAATTTTGAGGAAAAGGAATACTTACCTTCCTTTTAAAATAGCTTGCTTACTGAATGGATTTGATAGACTTCAAGTGAAACATCAACTAATCTCATCTTTTCTGATGTAGACATTTAATATACCATTTTAGGTGGGAAAATTTAGCAAACCAAAGATAAGGGATCTGTAGTTTAAAAAACCCATCAGGCATTTTTGCTACTTTTAAACCATATTAACTCAATATCCTTTAACAGATTTTATGATGTCAGCTATATGCTGAGAAAGTAGGTGAAGATAGAAGAAAATATTAGACTTTATCTTGTAAAAATGTTCATTTCATTTCATTCCCAGTATTCAAGGGCCAGCAAGAAATATGCTTGGTATTCCTATTTGTTAAATAGAGGAAGGCGTCTTGCCACCTCTAATGCTTTCATTTATAACATTTCAATCTGTTGCTGAGATCTGTGTTGACTGAAAACAAGTACTGGAATATATGAAATTCTTAAGGAAAATTTCAGGAAATTTGGTCTTCCTCTTGAAAGGAATAACCCATTTTTCCTTGAGAGCCTAAGACATGAAATCCTTCTTACCAAAGTTTTTCATAGCTGAAAGAATCAATTTTTTCCCTCATATTGTGCTCTCTTTAATAAAAAACAGTCTGACTACACAATTCTTCGAGGTCCTCAACTCCAAGGATCTTCTTTACCTAGTTGGCCTCATACCAGCATGACTACAACCAAGACCTTACCATCTTTTTAATAGTCTTTCTTTCCTCATCAAGAGTTTTGATATTTTTGTCCCTCAATTTCATCTTACATTCTTACACACAACAAACTCTTTGTATCCCTTGATTCAGGCTTTGTTTTTAAGTTCACCTCCATTGAGCCACCCCCCACCTCTTCCCCAATCTCTGCCACTTTTGTCTTTACTTTGGCCTTTATACCCAAGAGATCTCCTCATGGAGACAGCATGTTAGTGTTTAACTAGCTACTTTCCTAGAATTCTGTGGTTTCTCCCTGACAATTTGCTCTTCTTGACCTGAGAATACTCTTCCTTGGATAATTTCATCTATATGATTCCTGGCCGATTGCTGAAAGTAGATGGACAAAATCACAAAATCAAATTGATCTCACCCACTACAAACTCCATGATAATTTGAAAAAGCAACATGACAATGGATAGAGAGCTGGTCTAGAAGTCAGGAAGACCTGGGTTCAAGTCCCAATTTTAACACATATTGGCTGTGTGACCCTGGCACTTAACCTTTCAGTTCACTAAGACTATAAGTTATAGAGTAGATGCCCATGTGCATTAGTGAAGGAATTTTTTCACTAGGAGCTCCATACATCCATGGAAAAACAAGTCTAATCCAAAACAAATCATTCCCTTAGTTGGTACCTTAAGGTTCCTTGTTGACATTTTATTCTATCTTAATCTCTGGCTTTTCTATTCTTTTACCTCTCAAACTTGGTGAATTATCACATCTTTTAAATTTCTTCTCTGCATCACCTCCTGCATCTATCACCTGGTTTCTATCCCCTGTCTGGTACAGACTGTTGCTACCACCCAAACAGACTGTTTCAATAGCTGTCTTCCCATTTTCACTGTCTGTCAACTTGCTCTGGGAGGCCTTTTTATCTTTCCTTAGAAAGTACTTATTTTAAATGTTGAGACCACTTTACAATTCAAGGTAATACCTAAGTATAAATCTCTGCTTATTGATGTAAGGCTAATTGATGGATCAAGCCAGTACTATTAATATCATTACTCTTTGATTTCATATCTGTCATTATTGACTATTTTCTTCTGTGACTCGAAATGCAGCCACTGTTTTGAGAGTCTCTTTTTTTAAATAGAAGACATTTTTGTATTAAGTATGATTTATTGTAATTCTTTTTTATTTCATGTTGATAGGTTTCTTTAAAGCATATTGACTCATAGCCTGCTAAGTTTGCATGCTAAAACTTCAAAAGGTTTTTTCCTTATTTTGTGTAACTTCTGTAAATATTTTCACTTCCGTTCCTTCTGCCTGATCCAAACTCTAACGCAAGAGTAGCTTCTGTCAAAGTCGTTCTCAGGATATTTATTGTTATAAGAACTGAGCCATCCTAAATCAGCCATTGCCTCCCAATATCAATGAGTATACATCATCTTTAGATTAATTAAAAGCCAACACATTATATGTACTAATTTTCATCTCTTAATCCTGTCTCCACCTCCTCACTCCCTTACACCTAGAATATATCTTAGGCCAATGAAGTTTTAAAATATCTACCAAGACTTAACAACAACAATGAATACTGAAGATTGTCCGAGACCTAGTCTGTCATATTCTTCAGAAAAACAAAACTAACAAACAAACAAACAGAACTATCCAAGAGTTCAGGTCCAAGCACCATGTGAATAAGTACTACTAAATCTTTAGCAACTCCAAAAGAGTAGGAGCTTCATTCTTAAATACTGACATCAGGTTTTTCTTTTTATAAACAGAAGTAATCCAACTTCAAACCAAATTGCTATGAAACAATTAACCTGCAAAACACACACCCATATGTAGTGTAAGTGCTGTGAGACTTTAGATGGTATTTAATCTATATTATGCTCATATTTGATCAACCCTTTGCCATTTGTGGAGGGAAATTTTGTTTTGGAAATGGAATTAATTGGCAAGACACATACGTAGTTGCTTTTTCTAAACTACAACTACACAAAAATAACAAAGAAAAGAATTCTGCACTAGATAGAGAGTACTTATGGCTAATCAACAAGATATAAATCTATTTCCTTATATAAGGTGAAAACTTCATGAAATAACATCAAAGATCTTTACTATTTAGAGCTCCTAATCAGCATCCCCACCCTAACTCATTCCACATGTAGAATGAAATGAGTTCAAACAAACTTGCAAGTGTGTAACACAGGTTCTGACTATGGGCATTTGCCATACCTATGACCTATCCTGAATGCCTCTGATCCCCAAGACTTGGAAAACACTGATTCTGGTTGGCCACAAGAAAACTAGTGGAAGTGTGTCTGTGTGTGTATGTGTGTGTGGTGTGTGTGTGTGTGTGTGAGAGAGAGAGAGAGAGAGACAGACAGACAGACAAACAAACAGAGAGACAGACAGAGAGAAAGAGAAAATTTGGGGGGGTGAGAATGTGGACAGTATAGGAAATATGAGCAGTGCTCAGATTCATGGGCAAGCAGGTAGGAGTGTTTGGCATGAGAGGGAAAGAAATGGAAATACAATAGGGCTTATCACTCTTCCCAAGGAATTTATTCAGGTTAGGGAACTTTTCTGGTTAAGTCCCAGATGGTTCAACTGCTGGAGGGTATAGAAGGCAAGCAGCCCCACCTCAAGGGTCTATGAAGCTTTGGAAGAAGGAAAACCTAAAATGTGCAGAAAGAACCTAGAGGGAAGTGATAGGAAATAGCATAGAAAGGTTAAAAAAAAAAACATGCTTAAGAGAGAAAGACTAAAGAAGCTGACCAACCGGTAAACCAGCAGAGACGATAATAGAAAATGAAGGGAAAAATGAACAAAATATCAAAGGTAAATCAAAGCATAATATAATGGAACACAAAATAAATTACTTGGTGAAAGAAAAAAATCATGTGGGCTTCCCAAAGATCATTGAAGAAGATATTCCAGAATGGTTCAAAAGAGAAATAGACTCATAAAAAAGAAATGATCAATTAATTTAAGGGAAAAATCAGAGCTTCAAATTCACAATTTAAAAGAAAATCAAATTTGACTAAGTTGAAGGTGTTTTCTGAACCCTTCCTTCTGAAGGAGAGAAGATAACGCAATATAGCAGGAAGATAAAAAAAAATGGAGTTGCTGAGCTTGTTTGGAATGTCAGCTCTGGGGTTTTCTGGTTGGATAACTTTGGACAAATCATTTTGCTTCTCTGGGACTATTTCCTTCTCTATAAATGGGCAAATTTGACTTCATAGTATCACTGAAACTTGATGGGATGAAAGCCATGACTAGACTATGGCTTTACTTGATTATACTTTATTTAAAGGAAACAGGACAAGTAAAAGGGAAAGGAATAAGGATATTTTTGTATATAAACATGTATACTCATATGAGGAAATCCAGTAACCAGAGAGCAGAAGCCTGATTAAAAGTATTTGAGGGAAAGACAAAGGAGCAAGAAACACAAGTGATTGGAATATGCTTAAGAGCATCTGCACAGAAAGAGGAAATAGATGAGGAGTTTGGGATACAGATCAGAAGTCTGGCACCAAGGCATGATAGGTTACAGAAGAGAGACTTCATTCATGTAATCATGTTGATCTCTCTGTCTCTTTTTTTCTGTCTCTGTCTCTCTGTCTCTCTTTCTCTCACATACATACACATGGAGTTATTGCAGAACATACAATAATTTCTTGCCTTGGTGAAAATTTCATCTTATGAAAGGATGATAACCCCCTCATCCCAAGGAGCAATTCTGTTCTGGATCTGATTCTTTCTGAAAGGGAGGAACTGTTTTTTTTTTTTTGTTTGTTTTTTTAATAGAAATGATGTAAACCTTGGCAGGAAGTGACCATATCATCTTAGAGTTTGTGATGGAGAAGAAAAGGAAATCTAGGCATAGTCTGACATGTACTATAAATTTTAGGAAAGCAATTACAAATATTCAGAGAAAAGATAAGTAGGATCTCAGACTAATATGTTCCAGGGAAAATCTGCAGAGGAGAAATCGAAGATGCTCAAAAATAAAATTCTAAAGACACAAAAAGAAATAATTCCAATGAGGATGGAAGATGGATTTTTTCAGAGAGAATGATGTTGGTGCACCAGAACTCACCAACCAATTTACATTTTAAAAATAAATATACAGAAGATGGAAGAGAAATCAGGTAATAGAAGAGAAACATAGTGGTACGGCTCAGTCCTGTAAAAATGTCAGGAATGCTAAAGTTTAGAAAGATCTGGATCTGCCAAGGGAAAGTAAGATGACAAGTTTCTTTGAAGCTATATAAAGAGAATCTATATAAAGACAGGTAAGTGGCTAGAGTGCCAGGCCTGGAGTCAAGAAGACCTGACTCAAATCCAGCCTCAGCCACTTACTAACTGTGTGATCTTGGGCAAATCACTTCATTTTGTTTGCCTCAGTTTTCTCATTTGTAAAATAAAGTGGAGAAGTAAATGGCAAACCACTGCAGTATCTTTGCCAAGAAAACCCCAAGTGGGGTTACAAAGAATCAAACACAATTGAAATGACTGAAGGAGAAAAAGGATAATCACTGAAGGGATAGGATATTTGCTTGGGGTGGATGAGATGACGATACCTGAAGACACGAAAGGCAGGACTGCTCAATATTAATTTTACTTCCATTATTTTGGTGAAAGAGAATTCTATTTATGCTAGAAATAACAGGATATGGGGTAAAATTGAAGTGGACATCAGAAATAAATGAAAAGAGTGCTAGTTAGGTACCCTTGATGAATTTAAGTGACCTGGTCCAGATGAACTATATCCTCAGATCTAGAAAGAAGTGGCAGAAGTCACTGAGCCATTGTAAAATATATTTTAAAGATGATAGGGAGCAAAAGAGGCATTACATGGTGGAAGATGGCATATGTCCCAATTTTTGAAAAAAAGATAAGAATAGAGTCTGGAAATGAAAGCGATTACATGTCTTCTTAAAGATTCAACATGTCTTCTTTTTTATTTTATTTATTTTTATATTTCCTTTTTATGTTAATTTCTTTTGATTTATCAACAATCACTTCCATAAGTTTTGAGTTTTAAAATTTTTTAAATTTTTCTCCCCCTCCACTCCCTGCCTACCTCCCTAAGATGGCAAGCAATCTGATACATATACATTCCTATTAAACAATTTCACATTAGTGATGTTGTAAGTAAGAACTAGAACTAATAAGAGGAATCATCAGAAAGAGCAAACAAAACACAACAGAAGAAAAAAAATAGCAAATAGTATGCTTTGATCTGCATTCAAACTCCATAATTCTTTCTTTGGATGTGGATAGCATTTTCCATCACAGACCTTTGGAGATCTCTTAGATCCTTGCATTGCTGAGAAGGGCTAAGTCTATCAGCGTTAGTCATTGCACAATGTGGCTGTTACTATGCACCATGTGTTCTCCTGGTTCTGCTCACTTCACTCAGCATCAGTCCATACAAGTCTTTCCAGGCTTTTCTGAAGTCTGTCTGCTCATCATTTCTTACAGCACAATAGTATTCCATTACATTCATCATTCATTTTTTTGGGGGGTTGGGCAATTGGGGTTAAGTGACTGACCAGAGTCACACAGCTAGTAAGTGTATAGGTCTGAGGCCAGATTTGAACTCAGGTCCTCCTGAATCCAGGGTTGGTGCTCTATCCACTGCACCACCTGGCTGCCTCCTCCCAATTCATATACTACAACTTGTTCATCCATTGCCCAACTGATGGGCATTCTCTCAATTTCCAATTCTTTGCCACCACAAAAAGAGCTACTATAAATATTTTTGTACATATGGGTTCTTTTCCCATTTGCATGATCTCTTTGGGATACAGCCCTGGAAGTGCTATTGCTGGGTCAAAGGGTAGGCACATTTTTATAGCCCTTTGGGCATACTTCCAAATTGCTCTCCAAAATGGTTGGATCATTTCACAACTCCACCAACAATGCATTAGTGTTACAGTTTTCCCACATCTTCTCCAACATTTATCATTTTCCTGTTTTGTAGTCTTGGCCAGTCTGATAGGTGTGATGTGGTACCTCAGAGTTGCTTTGATCTGCATTTCTCTGATCAATAGTGATTTAGATCATTTTTTTCCATGTGACTATAGATGGCTTTAATTTCTTCATCTGAAAACTGCCTACTCATATCCTTTGACCATTTTCAACATGTCTTCTTAAAGAATAAGTCATCCTGATACAAGCAAGATTAGAAGGAAAACAGAAAGCTGGGAAACAATTTTTACAACCGGTGTTTCTGATTAAGGCTTCATTTTTCACATATATAGAGAACTAAATCAAATTTATAAGAATACAAGGCATTGCCCAATTGATAAATGGTCAAAGGATATAAACAGGCAGCTTTCAGGCAAAGAAATTAAAGCCATCTATGGTCATATGGAAAGATGCTCTAAATCACTATTGATTAGAGAAATGCAAATTAAAACAACTCTGAGGTACCATCTAACACCTCCTTGAACAAGTTGTGGTATATGAATGTAATGGAACATTATTGAGCTATAAGAAATGCTGTATAGGCAGATTTCAGAAAAAAACCTGGAAAGGAGAACATTATACACAGTAACAACAACATTGTGCGTGGTGATCAACTATGATAGCCTGGGCTCCTCTCAGCAATACAATGATCCAAGACAATTTCAAAAGAGTCATGATGGAAAATGCTATCCACATCCAGAGAAAAAAACCTATGGATTCTGAATGTAGGTCAAAGCATATTATTTTAACTTATTTTATTTTATTTTTTCCCTTTTGTTTTGATTCTTCTTTCACAGCATGACTAATGTGGAAATATGTTTAACATGATTGCACATGGATAAGCTATATCAGATTGCTTGCTCTTGGGGAGAGAGGAGGAGAGAAGCAGAGGGAGAAAAATTTGGAACTCATAAACTTACAAAAATGAATGGTGAAAATTATCTTTACATGTAATTGGAAAAAAACAAAATATTCTTCACAAAAATAAAAGAACACGTCATCATGGATTACTAAACCTATAAAGCAGGAGAATATTATGGATATAATTTACCTAGATTTTACTAAATCCTTCGATAAAGTATCTCATGTTATTTTAGTGGAGATATTAGAGAAGTGTGGATTAAATGATAATATAATCAAATGGAATCATTATTCATTGAATGGCCTTTCTTGAAGAGTAATTGTTAATGGTTCAATGGGAAGATTGCAAGAATTCTCCAATGGAGTACTCCAGGAATATGTTGTTGGTCCTGTGCTGTTTTAACATTTTCTTCCAGTGGCTTATATGAAGACATGGATGGTAGTCTCATCAGATATGACACAAAACTAAGAGGAATAGCTCACACACTGGATGACAGAGTTAAGATCTAAAACGATCTTGACAGATTGGAGTTTGGGGCTAATTCTAATAAGATGAAATTCAATAAGGATAAATGTAAAGTCTTGCACTTGAGCACAAAAATATGAACCTCATGAATGTAAGATACTGGAGGCATTGATAATTTTTCCAAAGAAGATCTTGGAGGCTTTAGTGGACTTTAATATGCATCAGCAGTGTGATATGGTAGCCAAAAAAGCTAATGTAATTTTAGGCTGTATTAGTAGGGCCATAATTTTCAGTAACAGGGAGGTGATAACCCATTATATTCTATCTCTTTCAGATCTTATCTGGAAAATGTGTTCAGTTCTGAGCTCCATACATTAAGAGGGTCACTGATAAACTTGAAAGACCTCAGAGAAAGGCAACTAGGGTGGTGGTGGCTTCTGAGCCCATGTTATATGAAGATTGGTTGGAGAAACTGTACCTGGTTAGTCTGGAGAAGAGATGACTCACGGTACTTGCCTTCAAGTGTCTGCAGGGCTATCGTGTGGAGAAGTGATTGGATTTACTTTGCGTAGCTCCAGATGGTAGATCTAGGAATAATATATAGAAATTGCAAAGAGGCAAATTTGGGTTCAAAGGCAAGAACATTTTCTTAATAATTTTAGCTGTAGCAAAGTGGAAAGGTCTGCTGTGAGAGCTGCTGACAATCAATAAAACAATAAATCAAGTCCTGGTTTTTAGCATTTATTGATTTCTGAGGTGTATATGCTCATACTGAAATTTTAACAATGAGCTCCTGAAAGTCAGTGCCAGCTGGCTCTAGCACACACCTGATTGCAGTTCTTCTTCAATATAAATTTTCCAGATACTTTCATTGATGAGTATGTCCAAATGGTTCTTTCTGTGACCTAATGTGACCTAAAGCAGATTAAAATGTGATTGAGAAATATTTAACAAAATAAATAAAAATACAATAAAATTTAGATAATGTTAATATGTGGTTTTCTGAGTCAATCTGTGCCCACAGAGATCCTTATTTATAGTTTAGAGATCCAAATCTGTTTGAGTTTGAAACCACTGTTATAGAAATTACTAAACTTTCTTTGTTTTCAGTGACATTAGTGTCTCAGTAATGTTTTCATGATGACCCTAGGTAATAATAACAATAATAGTACTTAACTGTTCCATGTATTAAATTGATATAAACAACTTTTTAAGTATTTATGTCCTAACAACTTAATAGCTGTTTAAAAAATAGTACACATAAAAGGAAAGAAAAAAATGATATTTTTAGTTCATTCTTAAATAACTGTGATTATGTACTATTGGGATATGTCTGTCTGTTGGGCATTGCATACCTTGTCAAACCTTGGAATCTAATAGTATACTGCTATTCTTTTTGATTTCACACTGATTTTTGTGAAATGTAATTTTTTTTTCATCGAAACCTCTGAAAACACATGCTAGGGAAGATGTGACACCACAAAAGAGAAAGTTTGCAAAGATGCTGCCACATACAAAAATAAGCAAAGAAAAGCATTTCTCAAACATGTGAGAATATCATTGAAAGGGACGTAGTTGATCTAGTTTCAAACTAAACCTCCTCTAGCTAGTAGTTCTCCCTGAATTTGACAGGTGTTGAGTATTAGTGTTTCCCTTGAAAATTTAAACTATTTTGCAGCATTCCATGAGCTTAAATCCCCTCTCCATGTCTTTCTTCTTCCTTCCCTCTAAGAGAGCTATCCCTTACAACATTTTTTTTAAGAGGAAGGAAAAAAAACTCAGCAAAGCTAATCAACACATTGAAAAACTCTGATTTTTGTGGACCCCTCATCACTTTTCTAAAAAAGAAGAGAAGGACTCTTCTCGTATCTCTTCTTTGAGGTCAAGCATATTCTTTATGATTTCAAAACATTTGGTATTGACTATTGTGTGGTTGTTCTTTCCGTTAACATTGTTGTAGTCACCTCATCTGCTCTTGCCAACTGTGCAACAGTGCTCATGCACTGTGTTTAAGTCAATTCCCAACCTATCACACTAGGTAAGTGTTGGAGCCTTAAGGAAAGGGCCTGGTGATAAAGCCAATACCTTATAGATGTTTTTCTGAGGGGTGAGAACAAGTCCAAAGGAAGGCACTTCCCCTTCATTCTCCATTCTCCACCACCTGATGCTTGGATGGAAGGATGGTTTAACTAAGGCCTCTGATGTCAACTCTGTGTTGGCTAGTTCCTATGCCACTCTTTTATTCATAATGTTCTGTGACCTACTGATTATAATTTAGGTCTAAATGGTTTTGATAAATCATCATCCTTCTTTCTCCTTCTCCTGCTAAATTCCTAATAGCTGTGATATCAGCTTCCTTTCCTTGCTTCAACAGCTGAACCAATTAAGTAATACCAAAATAACAGTAGAAGATAAATCATACCAGCTCTGGAGTATAGCCAGAGCCCTTCAAGGCCTATGGCCCCAGATTTGAAAAAAATGCCAACTTTTTTCTAAATTTATGGTGATGAACATCATGCCAGCTTCCTTGATCAGATTGTGTTGTTATGAACAGGGAGAAATGTAAAAATGAAGAAATTACCTATTAATTTGTAGAGTACTTCATGACTAACGAAGCACACACATTTATGTTGGAATATAGTATAGAAAACATACATATTGTAACACATATGTACTGTATAGCATATTATATGTGTATATGTGTAAATACATAAATATAACTATACATATATATGTATGTATATTTCACATGCATGTGCCTATATGTAGTGATTGACTCTGAACACACTGTCCCAGAGCAAGGCTGTGTCTCTCCCTAAGGGTTCTAAGACATTACTGATGGGTCAGGGGTAATTCTTCTGTAATTCTTTGGACTTGGGCCTTGATTTTGGTGTGTTTTCCTTCCTGTTAATCATCAGTGATTAGTTCCCCTTTTCCATCTGACCAAACATCAATTAGCCTTTGCAAAGGAATATTTGTTCCACATATACAACAAGAAATACAAACACTTCTCCTCTAACCCTTGGAAACACATTCTCTCTTATACCACCTTGGTTTCTGGAAAGGCTCAGCCTGAACAGTTTCTAAATAGTTGATTTCCCAAACACGGTATAGACATGGGTAAATAAGTCTACATCACTGCTGCTCTTGTACTGGGCCAGGCAAGTGTGCTCAGAACTTTGCTCTTTACCCTTTAGTTTTCAGACAAATCCTGGCATAGACTCTACTTCCTACCCTTCTGGTGGCTCATTTTCCTAACCATCAAAACTCACAAGGTCACAACCATTCTTAATCTATTTAACTTAAAACAGGAAAGAACAAATACAAAGAGGCAAAGAATAGAGGACTTTATTCACAAGTCATGCGTGGATATTGCGGCTGTATTTGCACTTAGGACTTCTTGACTGCAGGCCCACCACTCTATCTATTGTACCACCTAGCTACCCAACACATGTAAAATGCTTTTCAAATCTTAAAGTAAAATATAAATGCCAGCTACTGTTATTTGTTATTATTATTCCATTTGTTATTATCATTCCACTAATTTACTAAGAACATGATGAAGACATAGCTTATTAAATGGCTTCAGAGCCAAAAGTAGGGTGTTTTCAAAAGATACTAGTCAGGATCTACCTCTTAGTTTGGCTCTTTCCTGCCTGGTCACATTCTGGTGTGAGAAATGCTAGAATTGAATCAACTTAGTATGCTGTATTTTAGCACCAGTCCCCACTACATATCATTTATGTGCATGTGTAATCTGTGTGTGTGTAAATATTATACACATATATGATCTAATATGGTCTTTATAACAAATCCCCAATATAGATAGAACAGATACTGTCTTCATGTTACAGCTGAGGAAATTAAAATACCTAGATGTTGAATAACTTTCTAAAAGACAAAACTGGTAAGTATTCGACTCAAGACACAAGCTATGTATTCAGATTGCACGTTCAGTGCCCTTTCTACTGTCCAGTACCATTCTGTTCAGCAACTGAGGATCTCAGTTGACTGATGTCTCTGAGTAGTTGAAGCTACAGTTATTTTGAACAGTGCGTTAATTACTCAGATAATTATATTAAATTTTAATTTTTCCAATTGTGTGGAAACGTGCTCTGGTTCTAAGCATAAGGATCTGGAGAATCTTGGGAATGTATGTATCATATACTTCGAAGGCATGTAGAGAGCCAGGAGAGATATTATGAGTAAGACGGAGACAGACAGAGAGAGACAGAGGCTGGAGGGACAAAGACTCACACAGTTACAGAACAGAGTCAAAGAGTGGGAGAAACTAAGAAGTTCCTGGGATAATTTCACCCAATCACTACTTTTCTATATTTCTTAACTAAAGAAATACTTTGCCATACTTTAAGGCAAAAGTTCAATCCAACTTCTGAATACCACTTGTGGTAACAAATGTGGATTTATAGAGACCCAACTGAGCAAGTGGGTTTTACTTGGTCTCTCATATACAATCAAAGCTGGGCTCTTTTTGGATGACCACAATCAATGGCCTTCATCCCCGATTACAAGCTTCCTAAGTCGGAAAGTGCCAGAAATTACACTTTGAACTTCCAAACAGTGTAAAGCTGAACAGAAGTGTATTTTTGGATCCCAAATGTGCTCTCATATCCTTCCAATTCTGCAAAAATCAAACAAGCAGGAATCTCATTATCTGTGCCTCCAGCCATCATCCCTTACAACTGGCCCTGTCTTCTTCTTTTCCTGTGAGTCTGTACCACAGTGCAGGACAGAGCTATAACTGTTTCCCACTCCACTTCCCCTCTTTCCTCCTCTGCTCTCACCCCTACCTTCACCTCCCCACATCTCTCCCCCCGTGCCCCAGCAGTGAAATGCATCAATAGAGAGAACCCAAAGAATATGCCTTTGCTAACTGGAACTAAGATGAATTGTGTCAGAGTTCAGAGCACTGTTGTTGCTTTGGCTTTGAATCTCTGCACTAGGTCTCTGCCAAGGCTGGTGTCAGCTGGTGAATTATAACATTGGCAGACAGGACAGAGATAAGCAGAAAATACAATGACAGCTGCTACACAGAACTATTCTTTCTGGCCTAGTGAATACAAAAATACATTGTGTAAATAAAGACAGACAGCTTCATTATGCAATTGTCTGCTACTGTGTCACTAAGAAAGAACGTGTATTGATTCAAGAAACTAGATTCAGACTCTTCAGGCTAATATGTTCTTGCTTCTGGGATGCATGGTGCATTAAGAGATGCAATAATAATCTGGTTCCTTAATGTTAGAGCTGGATTGGTAGGTAAAATCAGTGTAACACCTCGTTTACCCTTAGGCATTTTGTGCTTAGCAGATCAAAATTTCCACTGCAAAGAATTGTAGCAACATTCTGATACTTTGGGTCAGAAACACCAAGAAAAATGAAGTCAAATAAAATAAAATAAAATGAACAGCAAAACGAAAATGTAACAAAACAAAACAAACAAAAAATAACACCAACACTGGGTCTCATTTTAAGATTTTTTTGTTTTTAGTGATGAATTGCTCTATAAACTACCCAGACCATTTTGAAGTGAATTAACACTTTCTGTGAATGAGTATCTATTAATTATCTATTCTTGTATAACAAAGTTTTCTTGAGGAACAAATAGGGGGATAGGAGGGAATAGAAGGCTGGACTTAAAGTCAGGGGAACATGAGTTCAAATGTCACCTCAGATACTAGTGCTTAGATTTTCCACAGGCAGTTGGGTGACAAAATTTTAATAAGAGCTTAACACATGCCCAACACTTTGCTAAACTGTAGAGATACACAGACAAATAAACAAAAAGACAGTACCTGCTCTCAAGGAGCTTATATTCTAATGGGGGAAGACAACATACAGATGAGATCTAAAAGGAGAAGGTTATCTGCGTCGGGGAATGGTTTAAAGTTAGGAGAAACAGAACCAGAGGCAAGAGGGCAATGAAGGTTGGCCACTCCACTCTCCTTCCCAAAATGAAGGGCCTGGGAGGAACTCACCAATGGGCTGGCATTGTGGGAGAGATGTTCTAGGATGAAAAGGCACCAGCGGCTGAGGGATATTCCCAAGTAACAAGGAAGCTAAAACATAGTGTTGAGACTCTAAGCCTCAGGTTACTTCATCTGTGAAATTAGGGAGTTGGACTTAATGATCTCAACGTCACTTTCAACTTTCAAGCTATAGTCCCCATGTCCCTATGGTATTTCTACTCTCACAGGGCTAAATAGAACTTGAGATGTTACATTACCAACCCATCGTTCCAATCCTTCTTACCTTTTTAAAGAAAAATAGGGGCAGTTAGGTAGTGCAGTGGATAGAGCACCAGCCCTGGATTCAGGAGAACCTGAATTCAAATCCAGCCCTCAGACACATAACTAGCTGTGTGACCTTGGGCAAGTCACTTCACCCCCTTACCTAGCCAAAAAGAAAAAAAAAAGAAAAGAAAAATGTGACATCCTTTTATTCAAATAAAATAAAAACCTACCTCAGTTGTGTTTTATTTTTCTGGGGCATTGTGTGCAACTATTTAGGTTATAGAGGCATCTCTCATACTCCAATGGAATTGTGACATAATGCAGAGGTTAGCAAACTATAGTCCCTATGTCAGGTCCAGCCTATTTGCACATCCGTAGATGAGGAATGGTGTGTGTATTTGTACATACACACACACACAAACAGGAATGTAATATTTTTGGACAAGCATTTATCTACTTATCTAAAAGCACACAGATGTATTGTTTATTTATTTTTACCATTTTTCTTTTTTAAATTTTGAGTTCCAATATATCTTCATCCCCACACACTGAAAAAGGCAAGCAAAATATATAAATTACACACATGGAATTATGCAAAATATATTACTATGTTAGTCATATTTCAAAAAGAATAAAAGGAAGCAAGAAAATTATACTTCAATTTACACTCAGTGTTAATCTGTTCTCTCTCTGGAGACAGATAGCATTTTTTCATCGTGAGTCCTTTGGAATTGTCTTGGATCATTGCATTGCTGAAGATAGCCAAGTCATTCATAGTTGATCATCATTACAACATTGTTGTTACTGTGCACAAGCATCTCCCAGTTTTCACTTAACTTTGCATCAGTGCATATGGATCTTGCCATGGTTTTTCTGAAATCACCTTGTCATTTCTTATAGCAAAATAATACAACATCACACTCATATGCTACAACTTGTTTGGCCATTCACCAATTGAGGAGCATCTTCTCAATTTCCATTTTTTTTGCTACCACAAAAAGAGCTACTATAATTTTTTTGTACCTATGGATCCTTTTTCTTTTTTCCTTTATCTCTTTGGGGTACAGAACTAGTAGTGGTACGCACAGTTTCATAGCCCTTTGGCACCCAAATTGTTCTCCAGAATGTTTGAATCAGTTCACAATTCCACCAACAATTTATTAGTGTACCTATTTTCCCTCATCCCTTCTAGCATTTATCATTTTTGATAAGTATGAGGTGGTACCTCAGAATTGTTTTTAATTTGCATTTCTCTAATCAATAATGATTTAGAGTATTTTTTCATATGACTATAGACATATAGTCCCTCTTCATATCCTTTGACCATTTATCAATTGGTAAATGGCCCTTATTTTTATAAATTTGATTCAGTTTACTATACATTTGAGAAATGAAGCTTTTATTAGAGAAATTTGCCTTTTTTTTGCATTCCTTTTTTGTCTATGGTATCCTTTAGCATAATATAGGTTTTCTCATTATCTGTTTTAATTAGTTTTCTTTTTCCTTTTGCTGTGTCTGAGATCATGATTCCTACATTTGCCTTTCTTTTTTCTTCAGATGAGGCATAATAAATTCTTCTTCCATCCTTTATTTTAACTCTGTGTGTGTGTCTTTATGTTTGAAGTGTTTCTCTTATAAACAACATATTGCTGGATCCTGGTTTCTAATCCATTCTACTGTTCACTTCCATTTTATGGGTGAGCTCATATTGATCTGATCAGCTACAGTCAGACACACCACATCTTAACCTCAACATAGTGGTGTCATTTTGGTCGTCTTTAAGAACAAAGGACAGCAACCAACCAACCAAAGGGGTAAGCTCATCCCATTCACATTCAAAGGCGATTACTAACTCTGTATTTCCCTCCATCCTATTTCCTTCTGTTTATCCTTCTCTTTTTTTGTTTATTTATCATCGCACTCATCCCCCCCATATCTTTTATTGCCTTCTCCTCATATTTCCCTGATGAATAAGATAGATTTCTATACCCAACTGAGAGTTTATATATATATGTTCCTCCCTCTTTGTACCAATTCAGGTAAAAGTGAGGTTCAAGTGTTGTCTGCCACACCCTACCTGTTTTCCTCTCCACTTAAAAGTGCTCCCTTTTTGTCTCTTTTATGGCACAAAATTTTTCTCCTTCTCCCTCTCTCTTTTTTCTTCCCCCAGTGTATCCCTCTTTTTCACCCCTCCATTGTTTTTAAGCTCATCCTAACATAATAAACATCATTCATAACATAATTAATGCCCTCTGTCTGTGTAGAATCCTATGTAGAACTGCCCTTATAATGATAGTGTATAATGATATAATTATAAATAATATAAGAGTTAAATGTATCATTTTCCCATTTAGAAATGCAAATGGTTTAACTTTAATGAGTCCCTTACGATTACTGTTTTATATTTACCTTTTTATGCTACTCTTGAGTTTTGTGTTTGAATGTCAGATTTTCTATTCAGCTTTGGTCTTTTCTTTAGAAATACATGAAAGTTTTCTATTTCATCTTGTCCATTATTTTCCCCTGAAGGATCATAATTAGTTTTTTCTGGTTAGGTTATTCTTGGTTACAATCCTAACTCTTTTACTTTCTGGGATATCATATTCCAAGCCCTCTAATACTTTAATATGGAAGCTGCTAAATCTTGTGTGATCCTGAGTCTGACTCCGCAATATTGGCATTGTTTATTTCTGACTGCTTGAATATTTTCTCTTTTACATGGGAGCTCTGGAATTTGGTTATAATATTTCTAGGAGCTTTCATTTTGGAATCTCTTTCAGGGGATGGTCAATAGATTCCTTCAATTTCTATTTTACCTTCTAGATTTAAGACATTAGGACAGTTTTCTTTGATAATTTCTTGAAATATGATGTCTACGCTCTTTCTCTGGTCATGGCTTTCAGATGGTATGAGGATTCTTAAATTATTTCTTTTCCATTTCCCAAGTCATTTGTTTTTCCAATGAGATATCTAATATTTTCTTCTGTTTTTTTTCCCATTCTTTTGACTTTATTGTTTCTTGATGTCTTAGGGAATCATTAGCTTCCACTTGCCCAATTCTAATTTTTAAGGAATTATTTTCTTCAGTGAAGTTTCATACCTCCTTTTTGCTATTTGGATTTATTTTGCTTTTAAGGAGTTCTTTTCTTCAGTGAATTTTTGTGCCTCTTTTATCATTTGGTTAGTTCTGTTTTTTTAAGGTATTATTTTCTTCAGTGTTTTTGCACCTCTTTTATTACCAAACTGTTAATTCTCTTTTCATATATTTCTTACATCTCTCTCATTTATTCTCCCATTTTTTTTCTCTACCACTCTTATGTCTTTTTTTTTAAACTTCTACCAGGAATTCTTGTTATGCTTGTGGTTAATTAGCATTTTTCTTTGAGGCTTTGCTTCTTGCTGTTTTCTCACCTTTGTCTTCTAAGTTTATGTCTTGGTATTCCCTCCTGCCATGGTAGCTTTTTATTTTTTTTAGGTCAACTTCTTTTTTGTTGTTGTTATTTATTCATTTTTCCAGCCTATTCTTGATTTTCAATTTTATGTTAAAGTTGGACTTTATTCATCTGGTGGTGTCCCAAGCCCCAAGCTTTTTCATTCTGCTCTTTTCAAGTTAGTTCTGAGTATCTGCAAGTTTTTGATGCTTCCAAGGTGGTGTGATATAGGGAGGGGTGTAGTCACTGCTCTCCTGGTTCTGCACTCTGGTCTTTACTGAGGAAAGGTACCTCTTCCTCTGTAGCCACAAGCACTAGTACTCCTCATGGTTCTGGAACTGTGATCAGGGACCATGCTCCCTTGTGCTTAAACACAAGCACTCCTCTTTTCCCTGGAACTGTGACCCAGAACTGCTTATGCTCAACTGAATAACCTGTCAGCACCAATTGTACCCAGTGTCAGCAAAAGATCCTCTGTAATTTTTTTCTGACCGGTTGTCTGACTTCCCTATCCCCCCTTTTCTTTATCATTTCTGGTCTGAGAGCTCCTAAAGCTGCTGCTGCTGCTACCACTGTCACAGCCACCTTGAAGGTGTATAGCTGGTACTGTTGCCTCATTCCAGGGAGTCCCCATCTGGGTGTCACAGACCTCTACTGTTGTCTACCCATGTTGTCTTAATCTGGAAAAATATCTCACTCTGATCTTCTATTTGCTCTGGTCTCCCAAAAATTAGATTTGAAGAGTTATTTTAAAGTTGTTTGAAGGACAATGTTGGGAGAGTTCAGCTGGGTTGTGGGTGATATTCTCCTCTTTTGTTTTTTTTAATAAATTTTTGTGTGTTTTTTAATAAATTTTTATTGCTCTTAAAATGTAAAAAAATGTAAAAGTGTTAAAAAAATGTAAAAAACAATCCTTGTTGGACTTTGCTCTAGGCAGAAGTTTGCTGATGCCTGGTCCAAAAGATTCCAGTAATTCCTCCAATGATATAGTCCTAAGATGATAGTTCCAGAGCTGGAAGAAACCTTAAAAATCATTTAGGCTGGCCATCTCATTTTATGGATGAAGAAACTGAAGCCCAGAAAGGTTAAGTGACTTGCCCAATGCCACACAGTTGGAAGAACTTGGATTCAGGATTCAAACTCAAGTTCGCTGACTTCAAGTTTAATATTATTTCCACTATAGCATTCAACCTTGCCAAATATAGATTTCAGCTTCTTTCCATGCCTGCTCATTTTGCATAATTCTTATCTTATGTCTATCCATAAGTTCACCATCTTCTGATGCACTAGGAGTCCTTCTTCATATGCTGTTCAGAAAGATTCCCAAAGATTCCCTCCCCCATCTTCTTTTTTGCTCACAGATTTCTTTGAAAATATTCTTAACATTGCTTCTCCTATTCAATTCCTTGCTTGTAATGGAGATATCAGAGTGTAAGATTTGATAGTTATCTTTGAAAGGGATCGAGACAGGAACAAACCTAAGAGTTGGCTCTTCTTGCTGTTGCTATCTGATGAGGTAAATGACTCTTGGTCATCCCCTCATTCCATCTTGCACTAGGGATATACTTTCCATGGCCATAAATTCCATTAGGAGATCAGTGATTCTCCCAGGAAATTACACAGACTTGGTAGGTAGGCTCTGTTTACATGATACAAAGCTGAAGAGTCAAATCAGCCCTCAAATTAAGGAAGAAGAAGAAAAAAATCAACTGGCTTGTCCATTTAGTGTCTCGGAGGCAGAGCAATTAGTTGAAGGGTTGAAATTTTCTTCTCTTTGTCCAGCAGATGTATTGTACAGACCTAGCCTCAAGCATTGACTGGGATAATTTCAAAGGCAGCAATGTACTCATAGCTTTCTGTTAGAGCCAATAAGCCTCTATTTGAGAGGGTGGTCCTTCTGATTTTTTGTCATTTTTGGTCATCTGTAATGCCTTTGTACCTTTGAGGTGGGCAAGCTTTTTTTTATTATGGACCACTGACTGTCCCACTCTACATTCTCACCCCACATACTCAGAAGTTATTGTGGACTTCACAGAAGAAAAAAATTACAATTTTATTTATTTAGATTATTTTTTGAAAAAGAGATATACCAGTTTGATTTTTAAATTATGAAGAGGAAATGGGAAAATGAATAAGAAGGGGATGGTTAAACAGAAAAAAAAGATCCAGAGACACATACACAAAAGTATAAAGGGATGCTAGGACAAGAGAGAGTTTTGGTGGGCAAAGGTAAGGTGAGTGATTATTGTCATTGCCAGTTCAATTTAATTTCATTCAGTAAGAATTTATTAAATACCTGCTATTAAGGGCAGGGAAAAAGATGATGATTTTGATAACAGAAGATCTGGTTTTGAATCTAAGCTCTGCTACTTACTGTAGGTATAGCCTTGGGAAAGTTATTTCAAATTTCTGAGCCACACTTTCATCTTGGCTTGTCAGGTCCCTTTTTAATCTAAATCTATGATTTAATGATCCTATATACCAAGTACTGTGCTACTAAGGTTACAAATACATAAATGGAGTCAATTCCTGCCCTCAAGAACCTTATTCTGTTGCAAAAAAAGGGTAACATTTCTATATTAATTTGAAGTTTGCAAAATACTTTGCATTTATTATTTCATTTGAGGATCATAGCAACCCTGTAAGTAAGTACCCCAGACATCATTATCCTCATTTCACAAATAAGGAAGCTAAGGCTTGGGAACACTTAATGTACTTGTCCATAGTTACAAAGGTAGTTAAGTGACAGAGATGAATATTTGAAACCAGGTTTTCCTGATTCGAGATCCACCAATTGATCCTCTATACCAATGGTCTCCAGAGATTTTTATGAGCACAGTGCCACAAATAAAAAAGTTTTAAATATGTATTGAATTATTATGTATAATATGAATTAATATACATTATGTAATTATTATTATGTAATATGTATTATATAATTAATATGTATTATGTGAATTAATATATGTATATTTATTGATTTATAAATTATACAATATAGAATTGTATTAATATACTATGTATGTTATAAAACACATCATAGTAACAGAAGGATGAGATAATAATAAAATACATGTGTTGAAATACTTTAACAGCATGAGAATATATTTTTTCTTTTAGCAATGCAATTGAAGATGCTTCATTATATTCAAAATATCTCTCCATGAGTCCTGGATGATAGATCAGATTTGTACATAATAATTGTTTGTTAGCATTTAATCAATTCAGTTAACTTGATCAATTTAGCTTGCCAAATGACTGAATTTCATTTTTACAACTTTCTTTTTTTTTTTAATTGAAAGATACAGAACACAACAATCAAATAGCAGGTCATAACACTTTCTCTGTAGGAGTCACATTTCTTTCTGTAAATATGTACCATACACAATGCCGAATTAATAAACAAAATTGAATTGTCTTGGTTTTAACAGAGAAGCAAGTTTCCAGTATAAATTCATTCTTCTTTCTCAAAATGGTTCTGTTTAATGAATGGCATTAGAATCTTAATTTGCATTTGCATTTGGATGTTTTAGTTGTGTTTTAGTAGTTCTCAAAGGTTTTAGTTTGTGAAGAAGAGCAAGAGGGTATACACTTGACAATAACAACTCACCACTGTCCTGAACCACCCCCTCTTGTTACTATGGAAGATCCTAATCTTCCCCTTTCTAAGCTAAGGGTCAGCCTCTCAGGGAACTTAGAAACAAATACCAACCTTCCAAGTAACATAGCCAGAACCAAAATTAAAATGGAGATCTTTTGAATCACAGTCAAGTACACTTTCCATTATATATTATGTCCTCAATACCCCTGGAGTTAGAGGGGGTCTTCTACAGTGTTCTCTTTGCTCACATGCAAGAAAAACTCTTCCCTTGATGGCTTCTCAATGAATTTTCTCCTCAAGCTCCAACCTTCATCCTTCCTTCTTATCCTTCTACAGGGGGCCATTCTTTGCCCCCTGTATGTTTTTGTCTCTCACCATTGACCAATTACAGATTCATAAATTTAGAAATGGAAAGGACCTTAGAGGTCATCTAACCCTACCCCTTTCTTTTTTCAGATAAAGAACTGAAACCCAAAGAAATTGAGTGATTTTCTTAAGGTCACACAGACGGTAAATGGCACCTACTTCATAGGGTTGTCATGAGGATGAAGTGCTGGAATTCAAACCTAGATTCTCCAACTCCAAATTTTGTGTTCTTTCCATTATATCATGTTGCAGTTCTTTGGTAGATTTACCTAGAGCAAAATTACCTTTGCTGAATTGTAGCAAATAGCTTTGTTTTTAATAGTTACGATATCTCTTTTATCTAACATCATAGATTAGTTAAAAGCCTTGGACCCAGAGGCTAAGGCCTTTCTGGTCCTTTCTCCTCAGCCTGGCATTTCCTCATCCTGCTGCCAGAATGAAGTTCCCCTTGCCCCCCACCTCTTCCACCCCAGAATTATGATTTCTGGAGCTCTGATCTTATATCATTTCATTGTATGCTCTTCTTTGGCTTAATGTCTCAGATGAGAAAATAATTTCTTTTGGTGCTAAGAGATGATGGACACTTGTTTCTACATTTAACTATTATCTGCAACTATTTCACTGCTTTCTGCATACCGTACATGTCTTAAATGTTCATCTTTTCACTCCATGTTCTCAGGGTGGTAATTCACTTTCATTCAGAATTTCAAGTAATGCTTTGCCTGTGCTTGGATCTGGGTCACAGTCCTGGGTGATGGTCCTGGGGCAAGGAGGAGTGCTGGTGTGGTGGAGCTTGTAGTGGCAGTAGAAAGGGAATCCTCCCCATAGTTCCGAGGCAGAAAAGAGCGCTTGTGGTCACTCATAGACCAGAGCACAGGCCAGGAATGGAATAAACACCTTGCCCTTGATCATACCACCTTGAAAGAACTGAAAACGTACAGGTCCCTAGAAGTATTTCAGAAAACAGCCACACAAAACCACCATAGCTTGGGACAGTACATTCTCCACAAGAATTCCATTCTCTGGAAGCAGACCCCTACTTTAACAAGGAGTTTAAAACTCAAGAAATTGGCTGGAATCATGAGCAAATGGCATAAAAAAAAGTCAGACCACAGAATTTCAAGTAAAAGAAAAATCCTCCAATACCTAGTATATAGTATTAATGACAGTAGCAACAACGGACTCTTCTGTATCTTTTTCTTACAATAACCCTGTGATGTTATTATCTCCATTTTTATTGTTATCTCCAATAATCAAAGGGGATAAGTGACTTGACCAGGATTAAGCTAATCAGAATCCAGATCTTTTGATTCCAAAAATCACAAGAGTCTTTACACTCCAATCTACTACCAAGCAAGAGAGGAAGCCTTGCATAGTGAATAGAACCTGGGATCAAGTTTTATCTCTAACACATAGTAGCTATGATGACCACTGCCAATCACTCAGCCCTCAGTGCTTCAAGCAGTAATAAAAAGAAAGCCTATATACGTGTATTGATGGGGTTTTTACACATGGACTTCCCTATACTAGTGCTGTGGGAACATAAAAATCACAAGACCCTGGCCATTCTCATGCCATCCCCCAAGAAATTAGGTCCAACTCTATCCTTTTTCATTCACTGTGGTGAAATCAGAAAATAATTGCAAACTCACAAGGAAACCTGAGATGTCCCAGCCTAGCTTCAAGAGTACAGAGATTTAAGAATAAAAAATAATTTTAAATTACCATTACACTTAGACTTTATCTAGGGGTACATTTTCATTCCCTTCCCTGAGTTTTAATTTACAGAAATTAAGTGAAAGTAAATAAAGTAATGAACCAAGAGCCAGGTGGTCTAGTTTTTAGCCTGGGCTCCATTACTTTAGATTTGTGACTTTGGGTAAATTACTTAACCTCTTTGGGTCATATTCTACTCTTATAAAATGGGAATAAAAATAACTGCTGCTCTGCCTCTCTCATGGAGTCCTTGTGAGGTTCACATGGGAGAATCTTTGTGAAAGAGTCTTGTAAACTGAAAAGTATTATCCAATTACAGGAAATCATTGATACAGGCTGGATCTGTCTCATACATATTATCAGGTCAACTCTGCTTAACCAGTCTAGGGTATGGGGAGGATGGGAAATGATGACAGTATACATTTATTTAGAGTTTTAAGGTCTTCCAAGCATTTTGTTGCATTATCTCATTTGAGATACAGTGTGGTATAGTGGATGAAGAACTGGTCTTAGAGCCAGTAAGACCTGAGTTCCAGTCCCATCTCTGACCCATAATGGCTGAGGGATCCTGAATAAGTCACTTAAATTGTCAGTTCCATAGGCAACTTTCTAGGACTTTAAGTTGTAGAGAAAGTGCCTTACCTGCCTTGGTAAGAGGGAGCTTTCTCAGTCAGTAGTTCACTATAGGAATGAAACCACAGGTTCAATCTCTGTTTCTATTTAATTTGATCTTCACAAAAACTTTCTGAGATAGGTGCAATTATTATCTACATAATACAGAAGAGGAAACCTGCTGAGAGATAGATGTGATTTGCCTGAACTCATGAAAATACTTAAGTGTCAAAGATTAGATTCAATCCCAAGTCTTTATTCCCAGTCCAAAGCTTCACCCAACATGCCATACTCTTTTCAAGTAGTGTAGAATCATGTGGTGAAGAAGATTGCTTTATTGACTTAATTTTTTCCTTTTTATAGACAGCTGTGTTGGTATTACACAGCAGGTTTTGGGGATTTAACAGGCAGAGTTAATTGTCAGGAGGCAGGCCACACAGTTATATTTGTCAGTGGGGTTTTCAGCTGACTTGACATAGTTTCCTTGCTCTAGTCACCACAGTCTTTACAAACTCCCAGGTGGATCTGAGAGAAAAAGACCTCAAACAAGAATGCTGTTCAACTCTTGGCATGAGTGAAACATGTGAAAATCACTATAGCCTTGAATTCCACAGCAGCATTTATCCATCAAGTAAAAAAGCTGGTGTTTCTTTTGTGGAGACCACCCATGTTTCATTGAAGTGGAAGATGAACAAAGCTGAGTCAGACTCTGTCTTCTTCATTAAAATGGAAATACTTAGGTAAATGCACAGTTTTTCAATCTTCTACTGTCCATTTACCAAATTCAGTGAAAAGAGCCCTGCGATTGCAAGCCCCCAGAGGGTAAGGATGCCTTCAAGTTAAAAGTTTTTTTTGATGTTGTATTGTAGGTGTTTCTGCAGGTCTTCCCTCGTCCCTACCTCCTTCCTTTGTCAGTGCCTTCTTTGAGATTACTTTTCATCTACTCTCACTCTTTCTTTCTCTCTCTCCATATATATTTACACATAAATAAAAACACACATATTTATCAATACATTCATATATGTGTGTAAAATATACATATTTATTTATTGGTTGTCTCACCCATTAGGATTTAAGCTCCTTGAGGTCAGGGACTGTTTTTGCTTTCCTTTGTATTCCTAGGACTTAGCATGTTGCCTGGTACATATTAGGGAATTAACAAATGCTTGTTGACTGGTTGATTAGTTGAATATAAACTACCCCATGAACCTTCTCTTGTACCAAAGAGAAACAGTTAAGCAAAACAAGCTGACTGAGAGTTCCCATTTAATGTGTATTTAACATCCCATACCATAGTCTGCCACACCTCCAATGAAAGGAGGGACTGCCATGTTTATTAATGACCCCTGTATAGAACCCAGTACATGAAGATGTTTCACAAACATTGTTTGATGATGATACCAGGAAATGAAAAACAGGATGTGAACTGTCTGTCTCTATTTCTAGTTCTGTTACTGGAGCATGATTTTGTAATTTCCTTCCTTTTATGATGCCAGTGTAGCTACTTTATCTTTAGGGTATCCTGAACCTCCCCTCCTGAAAACAGATAAAGTTCTAAGTTCACTTCTGTCCCCAGTGTTCCTTTTTCACAGATTCTGTTCAAAAGGTATTAGTAAAGATAACACTGGAATGATTTTGTGATTTTTTTGTGAAGTTTATTTTTAGTTATTTATTGCCAAATTGAGACATTATGGCAAAGAGGACAGAAAGCTGATTCCATAATTAGCTGATTCCATAAAGACCCGGCTTCATGTCCTACCTTTAACACATACTGGCTTTGTGACATTCTTAACCTCTCCATATTCAAGAGACCACTCTAAGACTAGTTGGAGAGCAGGTGCCCATAGGCATTGGTAGAAAGACTTCTTTGGGTGGATTTATTGATGAAATCACAGATCTAGTACAAAAAAAAAGGTGACAAGTATATCTGCCTTTGATTGAGGAATATTCATATGATCATTGAAGTGATATGACATTAAGATCTTTTCAAAATAGGGTTTAACATAATCAAAGACAATCATCATGTAAACACTAGTAGCTTAGAAATATGATCCAGGAAGTTCTAAAGGGTCTAGTTGCGAGAAAGCTAAATAATCATGTCTTTATGAGGTTTATTTACTTAAAATAATAAGAAATCTAGATATGACCAGGCTTGTTGTAACACATCTATAATCTCAGCACCAGGGAGACTTTGACAGAGGCTAGTATAGAGCTGGAGAGTTCAAAAGGATAGTAGGTAAAGCCAATTGGCTTACCCTACTCAATCTCGCATTAATATAGTGAGCCCCTGTTACCTAATGTGGGGCTCAGATAAGAAAAGGAGCAAGTGAAAGGCCTTGAATGGATAACTAGTGGGATCAGTTTCATGAATTGCCCCATTGTGCTTCCCTTTGGGGTGAAATAGGTAGATGGTCTTTTGAAAAAGAAAAAAAAAATAAGTCTAGATGTGAGTTTACTCAAAAAAAGATAATGAAATAGAAGATTCCTAAAATTCTATGAGAAATGCTTTGAACTTATATTAAGATGAAATACAAAGCAGAGGAATCACCAGTTATTAGGAGATAGCAGAAAGTTAAAAGAGAAATGAAGTACATACAGCTTTACAACAGTTAACGTAATTGGGCATGCCAGATTTTCAAATACAAATTTACAAGGAAATTCCAATTTTATCAGTGTGAGCTTCACAGGAGGTAAAGAAAATGGGGGAAATACCTTTTTAAAAAATACCACATTTGTACAACTTTTATGAAACAGCTTTAGCAGTAGGCTCATGCTGAATGTACAGCTATGGCAGAAAACAGATTATAACAGTAATAAAAAATGTGACTGAGTGATTAGATGGTTCTGATGAGGTTTTTTTACTTTTTATTTTTTATTAATAAATTTATTTATTTTTAGTTTTAATGTTTTCTTCCACAAGATTTTGAGTTCCAAATTTTCACCCCATCTCGGTCCTCCCCCCACCCCAAGATGGCATGCATTCTGAATATCCCTTCCCCTATTCTGCCATTCCTTCTATCTCTCCCCCCCTTCTCTTATCCCCTTCACCTTCTATTTTCCTGTAGGGCAGGTAGATTTCTGTACCCCATTTCCTGTATTTCTTATTTCCCAGTTGCATGCGAAAACTTTTTTTTAAACATGTGTTTTTAAAACTTCAGGGTCCAAATTTTTCTCCCTTCCTCCCTCCCCAACCACCCTCATTGAAAAGGTAAGCAGCCCAATATAGGTTATACATGTGCAGTCATGCAAAACTCTTCTGTAGTAGACATGCTATGAAAAACTAACTCTATTTCCCTTAATCCTATCCCACTCCCCCATTTATTCTATTCTTTCTTTTGACCCTGTCCCTCCTCAGAAGTCTTTCCTTCTGATTACCCCCTTTCCCAATCTGCCCTCCTCTCTATCATCCTCCTACTCTCTTGTCCCCTTCCCCTCCTATTTTCCTGTAGGGTAAGACAGATTTCCATGCCCAATTGAGTGTGTATGTTATTCCCTCCTTAAGTCAAATCCTATATAAGATTCACTCACTCTCTCTCACCTTCCCCTGTTTCCCTTCCATTGTAAGAGCCTTTTCTTTTCTGTTTTATTTTGTGAGATAATTTACCCCGTTCTATCTCTCCCTTTCTCCTTCTCCTAGTATAATCCTCTCTCGCCCCTTAATTTTATTTTCCAGATATGACCCCTTCATCTTCAACTCACCCTGTGCCCTCTATCTATCTATCTATCTATCTATCTATACATACATACATATAATTTTTTCCCTCCAACTACCCTAATACTGACAAAAAGTCTCATGAGTTACAAATATCATCTTTCCATGAAGGAATGTAAACAGTTCAACCTTAATAAGTCTCTTACGATTTCTCTTTTCTATTTATCTCTTCATGTTCCACTTGAATCTTGTATTTGAAAGTTAAATTTTCTATTCAGCTCTGGTCTTTTCATTAAGAATTCTTGAAAGTCCTCTATTTCACTGAATGACCATTTTTTCCCCTGAAGGATTCTACTCAGTTTTGCTGGGTAGGTGATTCTTGGTTGTAATCCTATCTCCTTTGCCCTCCAGAATATTGTGTTCCATATCCTGTTGTCCCTTATTGTAGAAGCTGCTAAATCTTGTGTTATCCTGATTGTGTTTCCACAATACTTGAATTGTTTCTTTCTGGCTGCTTGTAATATTTTCTCCTTGACCTGGGAACTCTGGAATTTGGCTACAATATTCCTAGGAGTTTTCCTTTGGGGATCTCTTTCAGGAGGAGATCTTTGGATTCTTTCCATTTCTATTTTGTCCTCTGGTTCTAAAATATCAGGGCAGTTTTCCTTGATAATTTCTTGAAGGATGATGTCTAGGCTCTTTTTTTTGATCATGGCTTTCAGATTGTCCAATAATTTTCAAATTCTCTCTCTTGGATCTATTTTCCAGGTCAGTTGTTTTTCCAATGAGATATTTCACATTGTTTTCTAATTTTTCATTCTTTTGGATTTGTTTTACAGTGTCTTGACTTCTCATAAGGTCACTACCTTCCAATTGATCTATTCTAATTTTTATGAAAGTATTTCCTTCAGTCATCTTTTGGACTTCCTTTTCCATTTGGCCAATTTTGCTTTTTAAGGCATTCTTCTCCTCATTGGCTTTTTGGACCTCTTTTGCCATTTGGGTTAGGCTATTTTTTAAGGTGTTATTTTCTTCAGTATTTTTTTGGGTCTCCTTTAGCAAGCTGTTAACTTGCTTTTCATGATTTTCTTGCATCATTCTCATTTCTCTTCCCAGTTTTTCCTCTACTTCCCTTACTTGCTTCTCAAAATCCCTTTTGAGCTCTTCCAAGACTTGACTCTGATTCATATTTTTCTTGGAGGCTTTGGATGTAGGAGGTTTGACTTTGTTGTCTTCTTCTGGCTGTATGTTTTGGTCTTCTTTGTCACCAAAGTAAGATAATATAGTCTGACTCTTTTTGCACTGCTTACTCATGATCCCGGACAATTACTTGAGTTTTAAACTCTTTGTTAAGGTAAGAGTCTGCTTCCAATGTGGAAAGTGTACTGTCCCAAGCTTTGGGGGTTTGTACAGCTGCTTTCAGAGGTACTTCTAGGGACCTGTAAATTTTCAATTCTTCCAAGGTGGTATGAGAAGGGGCAAGGTGTTTTCTCTCCACCACCACAATAAGCTCCACCACACCTGCAATCCTCCTCACCCCAGGACCGCCCCTCAGAACTGTGACCCAGATCCAAGCATGGGCAAAGCAAGAGATTTCTGCCTCAGCTCTGGCAAAGATATCCTTGCAATACCCCTCTGATCAGCCACTCGATTCCTCCTCAGTCTGTGGGCTGGAAGCTCAGGAGGCAGCCGCTGCCCTGAGACTTGCTGCTGAGACCTAGCTTCTCTCTCACCCGCAGTCACAGACTTTTCCCACTGACCTTCTAAGTTGTCTTCGGCATTCAGGGGTTGAGAAGTCTGGGAACTACCACAGCTGCCTGCAATTCAGTCCTCTGAGGCCTACTCCAGGTTCACTGTGGCCTCGTGCCTACGTTCAACTGTGCTCCTCTTCCCGCTTGACGCGATATACCTTTTTCATCAACCATCCAGATTGTCTTGGGCTAGAAATTTGTTTCACTCTGTCTTTTTGTGGGTTTTGCTGCTTTAGAATTTGTTTAGAACCATTTTTTTACAGGTATTTGGAGGGGGTTTGGGGAGAGTTCAAGCAAGTCACTGCTTTCCCTCTGCCATCTTGACTCCACCCCCTGATGAGTTTTTAAAAACAAAGCAATATGTAAAGATTTAATGAACGAAATTCAAATAGCAAAAAACACAATAAAAGATTCAACACCTATTTTGATCATACCTAGTATTTAGCACATTGCCTGACATTTATTTTAGAATCATAAATGTATATGTCTATGTATGCATGGTGTACATATATGTATGTATGTATGCATGTATTTAAAGCATATATTTTGATCTGTACCTGAGACAGACAAGTACTATTGTGGAAAACCTTTCATTGATTCACACCACCAATTCCTCTGCAACTAACAGTTTTAAAGAGTTAATCTGGGACACTAAGAAATTAAATAATTTATTTATGGTTTACCTGGGTAGTGTATGGCAAAGATAAAACCTGAACTCAGATTTTTCTAATTCTAAGACTCACTCTGTATCTACTATGCCATTTCTTGACTTCTTGATACAGAGTAGGTGCTTAATAAGTGTTTTTGGAGGCAGTATGTCAGTGTGGAAAGAGAAGAGGCTTTGGTCTCAGATGACCTGGGCCACAGTTTCCTAACTGCTCAATGACAGGCTTGGACTAAATGATCTCTAAGGTCTCTTCCAACCCTAAAAGTATAGTTTTATCAATTGAATTGAATCATCTACTTGATTATTTTGTTCTGTTTTCACCATTTCTCTGGTAATCCCTTTATCTTTCTTCTCTCCTTTTTTTTTTCTTGAGTATCAATGACAATTAAAATTAGCCAAATATTAACCTTTATTCTTTTAAATGATCAATGTGAACTATTTTTTTTCTTATTTTAAGAATTTTTCCCCAAAATTTAATGTCAGAAACAAAATTAATTAGGAGAAAGAAGACAACAAAGTCAAAGTGTGTGTGTGTCCCCTTCAACTACAAACTATAAAATAATCTTGATAGCTGTAATCTTCTCTGAGAAGCATTGTTAAATAATCTGCTAGACAACTGTTTGTTCAACTTGGGAACTAAGGAATTCTCAAATTCCCAAGTTCATCAATCCATCCAAGCTGAAGACATCTGTTTATCAGAATTATTAGTCATTGAACTATACTCAGAGAATGAAACTGAAAGTCTCTTCCAACCCTAAAAGTATAGTTTTATCAATTGAATTGAATCATCTACTTGATTATTTTGTTCTGTTTTCACCATTTCTCTGGTAATCCCTTTATCTTTCTTCTCTCCTTTTTTTTTCTTGAGTATCAATGACAATTAAAATTAGTCAAATATTAACCTTTATTCTTTTAAATGATCAATGTGAACTAGGAGAATAAATAGGAGAAAAATGTGGCAGTTATATTTTGGGGAGTGACAGTCATTGAGATGAATTTGATACTATCCCAAGGATTTGGAGAAAAGCCTCTTAGAAGAAGATTGTTCCTCTGAATTTCCCAACAAACATTCTTTACTTTTCACCATCACTGATGGTAGAATCACTGCTTTTCTTCCATTAAATGTGTCCAAAACAAAATGAATGATGAGCAGGTTATGCCCACTAGACAGATATTCATGAGACTTCCTTGGTATTAGTATTCCCACAGGAAGGTGCTTGCTTGCTCCCTCATGTTGAATTAGGGCTTTGTGAAAGAAGAGTCAGTACATTCATGGTTTTAGCTTCTTCTAATCAATGGCTTCTGGGTGATATTTCAGTATCCAAAGATGTTGAGGAAAATGAATGATCCCAAAATCTAGTAAGAGGTTTTTCTTTAGCTTAAATGTAGAATCCTATACATATGGAACATGAGATCTAGAAGCCATTCTGAACATAATCCATCTAACACTTTTAACTTACCAACAAGGAAACTCAGATCCAGATAGAACAAACGAGTTGCTGAAGGTCAAAGAGTCAATAAATGGCAAAATCAGAAAAACCTTCAGCAATTGATTCTCAATCTACTATTCTTTCCATCATGTCACATTTCCTTTTTCCATGAAAAAGTTACTATTTACATTTATATTTCAGTATATATGAATATCTATATATATATATTTCAGTAAATTTAAGTAATTGTTTATATTATAGTTCCTAGAAGACTGACTTCTACAGAGTTGAGTAATTGAGAGAAAAAAAAAAAAAACTAATCCATGTATAGCTGAGGTATCAGGAGAATCTCTGATTTGTTGGATTATGATGACTCCCATGAGCTGGACATGTTCTCTGACTCTTTTTTGAGGAATATTTACCTCAAGGGGATGCTACAGGGAACACCTGATTGGTTAACAATGAAGGAATGAAGAATGAAAGGAAGGAGGAAGGAAGAAATCAAGTAGACAAGCATTTATTAAGTGCCTACTATGTGACAAACTCTGTGCCAAGGTAAAGACTTTACTAATATTATTTCATTTGAACCTCATGAGAACCTTGAGAGGTAGGTGTTATTATTCCCATTCTACAGTTGATAAAAGTGAGGCAAACTGAGGCTAAATAACTTGCCCAGGATTACTGAGGTTGTATCTGAATTTAGGTTTTTTCTGATTTCAAGCCCAGTGCTCAATCAATTGCACTGATGAGGGTTCAGTCAAAGTTGATTGATTACAGAAGGTATGGGAAACAGGTTCTTGTGACATAGCCTCTCCCCTTTGTGGTCTATAAGAGTTGGAAAAACAACTCTCTTTTTCATTTAGACCTCTCTCTTCATTCAAGCTTTCTTTCCCTTGAACTTCCATGAAGAGAGAGAGAAATAATAATGTATGTTTGCTTCAGCATGCCTGAGATTGGACTTCAAGTGGTTGACTGCCTTCTTAAGACTTTCAGTTTCATTCTCTGAGTATAGTTCAATGACTAACAATTCTGGTAAACAGATGTCTTCAGCCTGGATGGGTTGATGAACTTGGGAATTTGAGAATTCCTTAGTTCCCAAGCTGAACAAACAGTTGTCTAGCAGACTATTTAACAATGCTTCTCAGAGAAGATTACAACTATCAAGATTATTTTATAGTTTGTAGATGAAGGACACACACACACACACACACACACACACACACACACACACACACATACACACACACTGAGCCTGCCCTGGTTCATCAGGAGATCTAAAAATGGCAAGTGACTCAGGAAATATAGGTACAAGATAAATTCTGTTTTCCTTATGGAAGGAGGTTGAGTATAATTGGTTATTTAAATGCTTTATAGTTGTGTGTTTATGTATTCTTTTGTACCTTTGTAATTTGTGCATTTTTTCTGGGGTGAAATAAAACTTTTTTATCCATTATACTGATATCGTGTATTAAATATGTTTTCTCAAAGGGACCAAGTAATCCTCATTTTAGGGAAACCTTAGAGATGACATACCTCAACTTTGCTTTAGAGATTTCCCTGAAGGTATTCCAGAGTAGGGATAGAGATAGAGAGAGAAACTTGACTCTCTTTGGGGCCAGGACCCATAGGATAAATGGGTCTATGTAAGCCTGGATCCTCTTGTTGAGGTCTCTTGGGCCATTGGATATACCTTCATTCATTTAAAACAAATGAGCAAGCAAGCAAACAAACAAGCTGAAACTGTTCATTGACTGCCTACTACCTGTAAAAAAAGCAACATGATGCAGTGGATGGACAGCTGAGCTTTGTGTCTGGAAGACCAGAGTTCAGGTCCTGCCTCTGACACATACTGATTGGAATAGTCACTTAAACCTTCAGTGTTCTAGATAACTCCTTAAGACAAAGTTACAGAGAAGGTGATGACCTTTTTGACAGCAGTTCCCTCATTTGGGAGTTCCCTATATTAATGAAATCATTAGTTCAGTCCTTATTCCTATCCCTTATTATGAATAAATCACTGTGCTAGGCACTGTATTCTACAATACAAAGAAATATTCAATTCATTTTGATCAAACATATTTTATATTATAAAATCTATCACTAACAATTCAGTTGCCCAAGGCAAAAAAGCACTGCAAAGTGTTCTAGCAGGAGAAGTTTGTATACTATCTCAAATCTCATGGAGTATAAAGTCTACTAGGGGAATAGAATACAGACACAAATAACTATAGCCTATAAATTATATATTAGTGCCAAATCCTGGCAACCTTTTTGTACCCCTGAGCTAAGAATGAGTTTTGCATTTTTAAATAAAAAAATGTAGAAAAAATTAACTTCTGGATTATATTAAAAAGTTTTAGCTCTTGTACCTTTGCAGACCCTTGGAATAATGCATGAAAAATGTATCAGAGCATTTCAAGCCATGTTAAAAAATTTAAAAAAAACCCCCAAAAAACCAAGACCAAAAGCAGAAGCAAAATAAAACTGTAAAGTAGCATGCAATGTGGCATGAGAATGATACAATTAAGGTGCTAAACGAAATAACCAAGATCGCTTCTGGCTTGTGGGTGACCACTCAAATATTCTATTATACTTATACAACCCCAGTTGTCTCCATGAAAGAAAAGGCAACTGCTGGAAAGAAATTGTGTGGAACCATTGAACAAATCTTCATATTTATATTGGGCCTACACATCATGGAAAATGATATGGACTGGATCTTGAAGAATGAATAGGCTCAATAGATAAAAACGCAATGCATAGCTGGTGTTGGAAAACTGGGAGTTTGAGAAAATCTAACTATCATATATACTTAAGAATCAAAAATTTAGAGGAGTTAATTTCATCTGTGAGAGTAAACGGTATAGCCAAGGCAGAAAAAGTAGAGGTCAGATGTGGTGGTGCACACCTAAAATCCCACTACTGGTGGGACTGAGGCTGGTAGTTCACTTGAGTAAGGGAGTTCTGAGCTGCAATAGGACTAAAACCTATTGGGTGTCCACACTAAATCTGACACCAATATAATGAGGCCCTGGCAGTGTGGGGTCACTATGATGCTTAAGAAAGGGCAAATTAAAAAAAAAAGAATAGTCCAAGGCCCCTATGCCAATCAACAATAGAATCAATACCAGGAATGGACACTGTACTTATTGGGGTGGGGGGAGACAGAGAGAGAAAGAAATAGAGAGCTAGCAAGACAGAGACAGAGACAGATTGAGAGAGTGAGAGAGAGGAAAGAAGACACAGAAAGTAGAGAAGAGAAGAGAAGAGGTGTTAAAGAAATCAAAGAAGGATTCATTTTAAAGAAAAACAGGGTTGATAATTATGTCAACTGTTTTAAAAGCTGTCAGGGATAATTAGAAAGGAGAAAAGTCTAGTGAATTTCATTATTAAGCCATTTATGACTTTCAATAGGTGTAGGAGGAGGTTGAAGTCAGATTCCAAGGTATTAAAGCAGGGATATTAAAAGAAATGGATGCATTAAGTACATACTACTCCAATGAATTTGGCAGTAAAAGGAAAGGGTCAAGAATTAAGATTATAGGTGGAGCATTAACTCTGTGAAAGAGTGGAAACACTTCTCATTTTGAGAAAGGAAAAATGGAGAAAAAAGATGAGGGGAGGGAATACACATATGTGCAAGGAGCTGTACAAATATTATCTGACCACACAAAAACTCTGGGAAGTACGTCTTGATATTATCCCCATTTTACTTTTGAGGAAACTGAAAGAAATGGAGGTTAAGTGGCTTGCCTAAGTTCACATAATTAGTAAATGGCTAAGCCTATATTTGAACCCAGGTCTTCCTGACTCTCAGCCCAGAGCCCTATCCACTGTGCCACCTAAGTAAAGCAGAGGGGAAGGAGTAATGATTGACATGTATTAACATGGAAGACAAAGGAAGTTGAGAATGTTTATAGTAGATGACTTTGTATAACAGTAAAATTGGAGGCAAGAATATCTTCTGAAAGTATGGGGAATATAGGATGGAGCTAAACATTAAGGAAAAAAGCTTCAGAAAAGTTATTGTGGCGAATATGATAAGGAATCAATTGAGGTCAAATGTAAAAAAAAAAAATTGTGGTAGTTACAACTTTCCCAAGAAATACTCCAACAACCTGGGAAAGACATATGAGAACAAAAAATGTTTAGAAGACTCAGTTTTGGGGTCTAGCAAAACTAAAATTGTGGGATCACAGAATCCCAGTACCTCCAAGTTTTATGTTTAAGGAAGTGAAAGTTTAAGGAAGTGAATATGTTTAGCTTGGAGAAAGAAAGCCAAATTTAAAGAGATTGTAGGTTATGAAGCAGATTAAAAAGAGGCCCCATTGTTGTGATGTAGTAGAAAAAGTGGAAATTATAGAGGTCATAGAGGAAGACAAGGAAGAGTAGAATTTGCTGAATATATGGCTGTTGGTCGAAATTATATTTTACACCAAAGTCTGACTTCCAATAAGCTGTTACTGACTGAAAGATTTGAAAAGATTGATTGCATTTTAATATGTTTATTTAACAAATTTCAATTTTTATCTATGAGTCAAAAGATTTAAAATCTACAAACATTAAACACAGCAGGATGTTCTATTCTCTTCATCTTTCATTCAGTGATGTGACTGGAAAGATGTGGACTGCTGAGGAGACTTGTTAGTAAGCAGCTGCTTTTTCTTTCCTGGTGTTTTCATCAAGGATGGATCATTCTTTTAGGGACTTTATAAAGATGAGAAAGTAGATACATGGGTTGGTAGCTACTGATGGATTTTATTGGTATTTTGTTAATATTAAGGTTGGAAAATTTTCTCCATTCTCCTCTTCCATCTTACCCTCCCTGGTATAGCTTGCAAAATGATTCCTCAGTACTTTCAAAATTGTGTCCCTTGGAACATAACAACAAACATTTATATAGAGCTTTAAGGTCTGCAAAATCTTTTCATTGACTGTCTTGCCTGAGATAAAATATACTCACCCATGATCTGGCCTAGGCAGTGTTCTCCATGTTGTCTTAAGTGCTACCTCATCTTCATCATATTTTATATTCTGGACTGAAGTATTAGAGATAAAATCTAGGAATTTGGCAATTATGCAATTAAATGCTACTTAAAAATAATGATGATATTTTAATATTAGGGTTTACAAATGACTTTGGTACTTTTAGTCAACTAAGCTGCCAGACATCAAGTAGACACTTATTATACTAATTTTACAGGTAGGAAAACAGAGAGTCAAAGAGGTTATGTGACTTCCCTGTGATCACACAGAGTAAGAGGCAGAATTTGAATCCAGGTGTTGCCTGACTCCATATCTGATACTGTATGTGCTCTATCCCATTGCTTCTCCAAAACCATCCTATGTGCAAGGGTCCACAGATCAAAAGGCAAATATAGATAATATCCTTACCTTCAAGGACCTTATATATTTTATTTCATGGATCCACCCTGCTTCATGAGACAAGACCCATCCTTTAAACACAAATGTTTTGGAGATTTAGTGTGGTTGCAAATCTCAGAACACCACTTTCTCTGAAAAATCAAAGTTGCAAATAACCCAGAGAAAAATGACGTGTGGCACATGCAGGTAGGCTTCAGTTTATTTTCAATGATGAACTTTATTCAAGAAGGGATATCATTGTGGAAATACAAGTTTGAAAAAAGAGGTGGGTCAATAATATATCAAGAGTTAGGGATAACAGATGACAGCTCACGTAATTCAGTGATACCCTCAAAATGAAACAAATAAACAAACAACAATAATAACAAAACATAAAAATATAACAAAACAAAAATAACTGGTTAAATGCATTTAACTCAACCTCTGTGGAGGATCACTGAGAACATGGACAAAAATTACACAGAATGAGAGATATAATGGATAGGTTATAATATGTATCTGTGGAGTGAGGGATTCATTGATATAATCAGCACTTCTTTGCAATATAACTGACTGTAGCAGAGGTTATTATCCCTTTCCAATGTCCTAATCTTTCATAAAATCAAGAAGTCTTACCCTCAAATATTTCTTTTACATATTATTAATTTATATTATCTGAAGCAATAAAATAGTGATTTTATATATTAGCAATAGTAGTCATGATGATATTTATTTTAACCACTATATAATTATACATAAAGGGAAACATTTTCTCCAAAATTTCAATGATGTTAGTGACCTGTGGACAAGTCTATATAGAGCCAAACAGCTAGATAAAGTTAAAAAAAAACAGTTAATCATCTAAATATTAGAAGTAACAGACACATGTTTAATTTAAAGACTCATTACCCACCAGGAAATTATTAAAATTTTCCTTAGCTTCAAACAATCCATGATTCTTGACAAATAGTAGATACTTAATGAATGTTTATTGACTGATTGATGAATTCCTCCACCTTGGAAACTTCTCTCATAATGAATTCCTTTCTAAAAAGAAGACTGCTATGTCCACTTACAAATATGACACAGTGGGGAACCATTTTAAACTTGTCTGTAAACCAAAACCAAAACTTGCCTGTAAACCAAAGATAGAAAGCACAAATAAAATTTTGCATCATTTCAAAGTTCAGGGACATTTTCACTCAATGTTCACAAAATAAAACAAAACCCAAAAGAGCTGTTCTGTAACCAAATATCTGATTTTGGCTCAGTGTGTACATTTTATTCAATTTTTCCCCTGGACTCTACAGATACTTTTACCCCTGTCACTTTAGTTAAGTTAAAGTAAAAAGTCCCATATAGATGATGAGATACTTTTGGATGTTCTCAGTCCTCAGTCAGTAATGGCAAAAAGATTAAATTCTATTCCCAAGGGTGTTCCTTCTATATTCCCAACATTTCATAATCTTTTGGAAATTGTCTTTATTTTTAGCTCAGTTGTATGCCCAACATGTCTCAAAGGGAATATGAAAAATGGATGATGAGTTCATTTCAATCTTTTGCCCAATTTGTGTCCAAAATGGGTTTCTCTGCAAGAGAATTGTTTCTTTTCCTTTCCTTTTCTTTTCTCTTCTTTTTTTCTTTCTTTTTTTTTTACAATCTTTAAACAAAAAAGATATGGGAAGAAAAATTTTATATAGATTCAGGTACATTTTTCAGTCGGTATGTGTGTGTGTGTGTTTAATGCCAAAAATAGATACAAAACAATATTTGTGATACGTTTCACTTCATGATGAAGACCGACACTTTATCTTCATTGTGAATTTAGTAGACAAAAATAATGGTTACATGCAGGGAGTGGGGAGTATGATAAATTCTACATAATTAGCTTTATCTAAAGTATAAAAGAAGGACATGATCATGGCCTGAATTCTATTATTGTTGACATACATGGACATTCAATAAACAATATAATACAAATAAGGATTTCCTAGACTTGTAACCAAATTCAATTAACTATTCACCACTCTGTAATGTACTTTATCAAGACATTTCTAAACCTCTTTATTTAATTTTACTTGTAATTTAATTGAACTCAAACTATTTCCAGTTTTAGCCTCTTTACCATTTCCCCCATAACTCATATCAGAAATAGGAAAGGAGTATAATTTACAGTATTCATTGCATTTAACATTGAACACTTAAACTATTTCAGGTAAAACCACTATGTTGGTTTGCATTGATAGTAGCAGCTTGATACAGAGGAATGACTATTGATTCCTGAATTGATTCAATCACACCTCTGGAAATCACTACCCATGCCTTCATTTCCTCATCTATAAAATGACGTGGGCAAACTAGATCGCCTTTGAGGTTCTTTCCAGTTCTAGTTATGTGATCCAAATAAAGACCCCAATTCTTTGCTTTACTTTTGTATCAGTAGATATGAACACGTAATTCTAACAAATTTGTGGTAGTATTTGTTCACTGAAGATAACCTAAGTTCTACAGGAGAATTGTTCTTAAGTATGTAAAATCCAAATCCTTAGTTTTTTACAGGATATTCCATTCACTTAGATAAAGTGCTGGTTTAGGAGTCAAGGAGACTTGAGGTTCATATCCTACTTCTGATGCATACTGGCCACGTGATTCTGGGCAAGTCATTTTATTTCTTAGGACTCCGGGCAATTGTTTAAAACTAAAATTCTGAGCAGGTGCCTATGTCCATTGGGAGAGGAAGTTTTCTGACTCAAAGTTCCCTAACCTAATGAAAAAGGGAAGGGAAAAGAAGGGAAGGGAAAGGAAAGAAAGGGAAGGAAAGAAAAAGAAAAGAAAGAGAAAGAGATGAAATTTGTACACCAGGTAAAACTTGGCCTAAATATAAACCTGCTGTCTCCAGAATATGTGTGTGGAAGTCAAAAGGAATGGTAATAAACATTCAAGCAAAAGTGATTAATGTATTAGCAAAGTGTATTCAGCAATGTCCTTACAGTAATGTTTTTGAAACAGAAGATTAAAACAAAAGTCAGCTTTTTTAAGAAGCTCTGGCAATTTTTTTAAGTTATGAAGGTTAGTGTGAGTCCTATGTTCTGACAACTATTGAGTGAAACAAACTGCAAGCTAATTGGAGATTTGGTTGGGCTAGAGATAAAAAAAGTCTGAATCTGGAATAAATGGTCCATCATCCTATAAGAGTTAAATTTGGGAAATGTGGGTTGCTTTTGTAGACTGATAATTAAATGATATATAATGAAGTAGTGAACAATGAATATGCTGAGATGATCTAACTGATAAGATACACTGTTATAATGGAAGTTATAATGGTTCTTTGATATTTCTCTCAGTAGATGCCTTTTAAATTCATTTCTAGAGCTTAGTTTTCTAGATAGAACAGAACAAGGAAAGTAAAAACTGCCTAACAATTAGGAGTTGCCAGAAGTGGAATGAGGTGCCTCAGGGAATAGTGGGTTTTCTTTCCCTGGATGTTTTCAAGCAAAGATTAGATTGGGTTATTTTGTAGAGGAAATCCTTGCTCAGGGATAGGTTCAATAAAATTGCCTATAAGGTCTTTTTCAACTTTGACATTCTGTGTTTTTTAACAATTGAATATTTGATCTTGATTGAAATACTAGTCAAGTCTATTTTATTTGACTTTTTTTCACTTTCCTCTCTGAGCATTATCTTAGCAACCACCTCTTCTGAAGACATCTTCCATAGGGTCATAAGTATAATTTAGTAAAACTTGGGTTATAAATTAATTAACTAAAAAAACTTGGGTTAAACAAATAGCTTTTTTATCTTTGAAAGATTTGCAGTCAATCTTTTTTTTAAGTTAATAATAAAAAGACTCAAAAATAAGTTAATGAATAAAGTATACATTGCAATTAGAAAAGACTAGGAGAGACTTTGAGAAATAATGACTTTGGAATGCATAAAAGGTCATTCTTGGAGTCAGAAAGACCTGGGTTCAAGTCTTGTCTCTGGTACATGCTAGTTACATGACCTTGTAAATGCTTATTAACCCCTCAGTTAACGAAACAGGTCTCTTAACCCTCTCAGTGTCTCAGGCAACTATATAAGTCTGTAAGTTTATGATGAGTCAATCTACATTGGTAGGGAGAAGGGGTTTGCATGCCTGAAATGCCACTGATGAGCCTGCTGGTTAATACAAAAATAAATATAGACCACAGAATACTGTGAGTCCAATAAATTGTTGTTGATTAATCATAATCAGAAGTAATAATTGATGCATACTAACTACTTCCTGATTTTTGCTAACACCCATCTCTGTAGCACTTTAAGAATTATAAAATTTCTCCTCTCAATCACCTAGGAAGTAGTCATCAATCAATCAACAAGTATTTATTAAAGTCCTATCATATGCTAAGCCCTTGAGATACAAATACAATGAATGAATGAAAGAAAAATACCACCTTTAAAGGAATATACTTTTTGGGGGGGGATAGTAAATATGTAAACATATATCAATGTCAATATCTATACCTACACCTCTATCTGTTTATTGATGTAGTATCCTATAAGCATTAAACATGTGAAATGTAGGCTGCTTTTACAGGCTAATAATTCAATCAATCAATATTTATCAATCAATAAACATTTATTAAGTACCTATTATGTGCCAGGCACTGTGCTAAATGCTAGGGATACAAAAAAGACACAAAAGATAAACCCTGCCCTCAAGATCGCATGATCTAATGGGTGAGATAACGTACAAACAAATATACACAGAGAAAGTTATGTACTGGATAAATAAGAAGCAATTTGCAGAGAGAAGGCAGTAGAATTAAGAAGGCTTGAAAAAGACTTCTAATAAAAGAGGGAATTTTGTTTGTGATATAAAGGAAGCAACGGAGGTCAGTAGACACAATGGAGAAGAAAGAGCATTCTAGGCATGGGAGACAGGCAGAGAAAATACCCAGACCCAGGAGATGAAATGTTTAATTCCTAGAACATCCAGGAGGCCAGCTTACTGGATGAAAGATAATGTGTAGGGGCGTAAGGTCTAAGGAGACTAGAAAGGATATGAAGGACTTTCAATTAAAAATAGAATTTTGTATTTTATTCTGGAAGTAATAGGGAGCCACTGGAGTTTATTGAGTAGGGAGGTGATAATAACATAATCATATCTGTACTTTAGGAAAAACACTTTAGTGGCTGAATGAAGAATGGATTGGAGTGGGGAGAGACTTGAGTCAGGCAGACTTATCAGCAGGCTGTTTCAGTAGTTCAAGCATAAGGTGATGAGGACTTATACTAGAGTGGTAGGAGTATTAGGAGAGAGAAGGGGGTAATTATGAGAGACATTGCAGAAGTTAAATTGACAGACCTTGGCAACAGGTTGGATATGGATTTGAGAGATAATGAGGCATCCAGGATATCTCCTAGGTTGTAAGCCTGAGGGACTAAGAGAATGGTGCTACAGTATAATGCAATATTGCAGATGATGTTGCAGGACAGTAATAGGGAGAGAGGAATTTAGGGGGAATGATAATTAGTTCTGTTTGGGACATATTGAATTTAAGATGTTTACTGGATATCCAGTTTGAGATGTCTGAAAAGTATTTGGAGATGAAAGATTGGGGGTCAGCAGAGAGTTTGAGGTAGGCAGATTTGAACATCATCAGTGTAGAGGTGGTAATTAAATCTATGGGATCTAGTGAGATCACCAAGCGAAGTAGCATAGAGAGAAGAGATGAAAGCCCAGGTCAAAACACTGAGGGACATCTATGGTTAGAGGGAGTGATCTGGGTTAGGATCCAGCAAAGGAGACAGAGGAGTGGTCAGATAGATAGGAGGAAAATCAAGAGAGAGTAGTGTTCTGAAAACCTAGAGAGAAAAGAATATCAAGATGGAGAGAATGATCAACAGTGTCAAGAAATGCAGAGAGGTCAAGGAGAATGAGGATTGAGAAAAGTCATAGAATTTGGCAACTAAGACATTATTAGTAAATTTGGAGAAATCACTTTGGTGGAATGATATCAGAAGCTGGATTTTAAGGGGTTAAGAGAATTGACTGAGGGATTAAAAGAAAGAGTGGAGATACATACTGTAGAGGTTAACTACAAAGGGCAAAAGAGATTTAGAACTATAGTTAGTGGAGATGGAAGGATTATGTAAGGTTTTTCTTCTTTTTTCGTTGTGGGAAGAGATGGGCGTATTTGCAGACAATAGGAAATAGACCAGTAGAAAGAGAGATAAAAAAAATAATACATAGAGATTGAGTAATCTACTGGAGCACACAGGATGGAATGAGACTATCTGAACAAGTAAAGGGGTTAGTTTTGGTAAGGTGTAAAGCTACTTCATTATATAAGACAGGGGTAAAGGAGAAAAGAGTGGTAGAAGACATCTGAGTGATGGGAGATAAGGAAGAGGGGAAAAGAGGAAACACAGCAAATGGCTTAATTTTCCCCCCCTGTAAAATAGAAGGCAAGAATCTAAATTGAGAGTAAGGGATGGGGAGCCATGGGAAGTTTGAGGAGGGATGAAAAAGTTTAGATAAATAGACAGAATAAATAAAAAGAAGAACACAAGGTAGTTAGCTACAAGGCACAACCTTTTAGAAGCCTTAGGAAGAGATTCATGTAGAAGGTACTTAAGCTACATCTTGAACAAAGAGTGATTTTACAAGACAGAGGTAAGGAGGTGAAGAAGGAGTTCATTCTACGTGAAGATGGGTGGTTAGGAAGGATTAAGGGAGGGTGGTCAGTACAAAAGCATGGAGGTAGAATAAGTCCTCCTATCTTTTCAGTGGAACAAACCAAGATAAGTTAATTTTTCAGGTTAGGAAGAATTAGAACTGGGATTCGAACTCTTATCTCCTCATTCCAAGTCTATCATTCTTTCCACGGCAACTCGCTGCTTCGTTTAACTGTCTTTTCAAAAGAAGTGACCTTTACACCTGATCAATGCTACATTTGACCTTGGTTGATAGAAATGACACCTGAGAATATCATCTTTGCAAGGTTGGCTGTTGTTTCTATGTGGCTTTCATATTGAGTAAGTGTGGGAAGTTCCTTGCACAAATCTTGCTTTCTCAAGGTGCCAAAATGATATTTTTTTCTGATCACAAAATCTTTGAAGGCTTGCCCTTTCTTCTTTCCTTTTCATCTGATATCTTACACTAAATGTGTACTTTTGATCATGGGTACAAATTTTTGGCTGTATATGGGTCATAGTAAATTAAATTTCAAGTTGTTCTGGGTTACCTCTCTGCCCTCTCACTGCCTGTGACTGTGATTACTCTACATCACTAAACATAGTTCATTTTCTTTCAGAGCATTGCATGGCTGTTCAGAATCTGTGGGCTATTTTTTACAAACAGTGGAGATTGATAAAAATATGCATAGCCTGTACAAGAACAGCTTATGTGAAAACAAGCCATTCATTTAGAAGCCAGTAGTCAATCAAGGTACTTCTCAGTTCCCCAGAAGTCGTCATCTTTTTGAGGAATAATATTCCTTTTGACAGTATTAGTCATATTTAATAAAGAAGAATGTAAAGGATTTTTTTGCTGGAGTTTTTTCTCCTCTCTTTTTCTGATTACTCACTTATCTATTTCATGTCATCTGGGGAAGAATTTTTTCACATAGTGACCAGTTTTCTAGGAGAAACCTCTGTCTATTTAGCTAAAGCTAGGCCTCAGACAGAAAACATTAAAAAACACACATGCTTTTACTTAAATAAATGTTGTTCTTACAGCATCCTTGGAGATAGGTCCTAATTGATTTTCCTCTTGGTCAATTCACTTTTCATATTTCACCTAGCAGGTGGTGTATGTGAGGGCCACTAATGCATGAATCAACCAATCAGTCAAGAAGCATTTATTAAAGGCCTTCTATGTTTTTAGAGATGTGTGATACATTATGGAGGGTATGAGGAAATATAAGGCATGGCTTTCTACTTCTATCATTAGCATTAGTAATATGAAATGCACAGTCCCAGTGTTGGGAGTGGTATTTTAATTCTTTATTCCCATTTGTACTTGCTCTATTTTCTTTTATATTTTGTGCCTATGCATGGATGAAAATACATTTATTAAGTGATTACTACATGCCAAATAATATTCCAAGTGTTAGGGATGCAAATACAAAATTAAAGACACTCTGTACCTTCAGGGAGCTTACATTCAAACGGGTGGGGAATGGCATCCAGGGAGTGCTATTTTGGAAAGTCACAAGGATGTGTAGTATAGCCACAGAGAATATACTGACAGACGCTTTCCAGTAGAAAGAGCTCCACTGATGTCATTATGCTATCTGTGCTCAGATGCGTGTTCAGCAAAACTCACTTAAGTTAGAAGAGAAATACATCTGTGATAGTGAATGCTTTAATATTACATGGTACCATTGCACATAAGTGTTTCTTTTTAAAAATACTTTATTGAAAGATTTTTAATGTAGATGTGTCCTGGAATGGTGAATTCATTGGAATAGGGAGCTACTAGATAAGGAGATTCTTTCTACCAGTTCAAGTCAGCATCTTCTCTGCAATTGGTAATCTTAGAGAGTGGCTTAAGGTCCATGAGGCTAAGCGATGTGCCCAAGGTCACATAGTATGTGACAGAGACCAGACTACAAACCCATTTCTTCTTGATTGTGAGGCTAACTGCCTAACCACGCTATATTGCCTCTCAATTGTTTTTATGTCACTTTCGTTTGCAAGTATATCCCTCCTCCTTCTCTTACTCAGAGAGTCATTTCCTATAATAAAGAATAAAAAAGAAATAGAGGAAGAAAGGAAAACAAAGCAGGCTGGGAAAACTAATCAATTCATCAGACTCTGACATTCTATGTAATGATCCATCTCCATAGTTCTCATTTGTGCAAGAAGGGAAAGAGGTATATATTTTTTCTTTTTTTATTCTTTGCCAAGATTGATCATTATAATTATAGGCTGTTCAGGTTCATTTCCAAATGGCTTTAATAAGAAAAATAATATATGTTGGTTCAGATGCTCTTATTTTAAAACTGGAAGGAACCTAAAAGTAATCATGATAACCCCCTTTCTCACTTTACAGAAGAGAAAGCTCAGGGGTAAAGTGGGGAGTTAAATCATGACAAATCTAGTACCAGAACACAGGTCTCTTATTGCTCTGTCTTGAACTCTTTCCACTCTACTATTCCTTCTGTCTTTCTTTGGGCATACCCAATCAGGAAACAAGGAAAGAAATGTGGTTCAAATAACCAAAAAATTAGATGCCTATACCATAAAAGCAGTTAACTATTGACACAATGGCGGAAATTGAGGCTGTGCAATGGAGTACTGAACTTGACAAGGGACATTGATCTCATATATGGTACCAGGATCCTATGACCATAAAAATCCTGCCTGATTGCTGTGTGAGTATAAATATATAATATAACATAAGTGTATTTATATATACAGCTTACATATAAACATATTATATATTTATATGTAACTTTATTGTATACTGTTATTATTAATATGTTATATATAATATATTACATGTAAAATAATCTATTATAAATGTATACACACATATATCTATACATCTATATCTATCTATCTATCTATCTATCTATCTATATCTCAAGACTGGACCTCAGAGCTCTTAATAAACAGATTTTACTGGCACAAGATGGCTGCAGACATGATGAATTAGTTTGAAGCTTATGCTCTCTTTCATGCAAAGGAGAATACTACCAACTCATGCTGAGCATTTGGAGAATGTAAGTAACAACAAAAGTTTAGAACTCATCAAAATTGATTTTTGGTCCCTGAAAGGAGCAAACAGCAATATATGCCATATGTTGGTGGTAAATAATTGCTTTACAAGCTATGCACGAGAATATCTTGCCAGGAACCAGAAAGTTTTCACACTTGCTAAAACATTGTGGGAAAAGCATTTCTCAGAATAGGGACTTCCTATCAGGATACAATTCAGACTAAGGCAGAGATGTTGAATGTATACAGCTCAAAGAAATGTTAGCTTCAGCTGGCATCAAGAAGTCTAGAACATCTTACCTAACTTAATGGGACCCATCACCTGAATGTTTCAACAGAACACCAAGAAATATGTTAGGGACACTGAGATCAGAACAGAAATGTCAGTGGAGCTAACATGTGGCTTTCCTAATCCATGCATGTAAATCCATCAAGAGTAATGCCACTAGAGGGGCGGAGCTAAGATGGCAGAAGGAAAGCAGTGACTGTCTTGAGCTCTCTCCCAAAGCCCTCCAAATACCTAAAAAACTGGCTCTAAACAAATTCTAAAACAGCAGAACCAACAAAGAGACAGAGTGAAACAAATTTCCAGCCAAAGACAGCCTAGATGGTTGATCAGAAAGGTATATCGTGCCAGGTGCAGAGAGGAGCGCAGTTCGGTGTGGGTGCGCAGGCCACAGTGAACCTGGAGCAGGCCTTAGAGGACTGAATCGCATGCAGCTGTGGTGGTTTCCAGACTTCTCAACCCGTGAACACCAAAGACAACTTAGAAGGTCAGTGGGAAAAGCCTGTGACTGCGGGTGAAAGAGAAGCTAGATCTCAGCTCCAAGTCCCGGGACAGCGGCTACCTCCTGAGCTTCCAGCCCACAGACTGAGGGGGAATCGAGTGACTGATAAGAGGGGGATTGCAGGGATCTCTTTGCCAGAGCTGAGACAGAAATCTCTTGCTTTACTGGTGCCTGGGTCTGGGTCACAGTTCTGAGGGGCGGTCCTGGGGTAAGGAGGAATGCTGGTGTGGTGGAGCTTGTTGTGGTGGTGGAGAGGAAACACCTTGCCCCTTCTTATACCACCTTGGAAGAACTGAAAATTTACAGGTCCCTAGAAGTACCTCTGAAAACAGCTGTACAAACCCCCGAAGCTTGGGACAGTACACTCTTCACGTTGGAAGCAGACTTTTACCTTAACAAAGAGTTTAAAACTCTAGTAATTGGCTGGGATCATGAGTAAGCAGCACAAAAAGAGTCAGACTATATTATCTTACTTTGATGACAAAGAAGATCAAAACATACAACCAGAAGAAGACAACAAAGCCAAAGGTCCTACATCCAAAGCCTCCAAGGAAAATATGAATCAGTCCCAGGCCTTAGAAGAGCTCAAAAGGGATTTTGAGAAGCAAGTAAGAGAAGTAGAGGAAAAACTGAGAGTGATGCAAGAAAATCATGAAAAGCAAGTTAACAACCTTGCTAAAGGAGACCCAAAAAAATATTGAAGAAAGTAACACCTTAAAAAATAGCCTAACCCAAATGGCAAAAGAGGTCCAAGAAGCCAATGAGGAGAAGAATGCCTTAAAAAGCAAAATTGGCCAAATGGAAAAGGAAGTCCAAAAGATGACTGAAGACAATACTTCCTTAAAAATTAGAATAGAGCAATTGGAAGGTAGTGACCTTATGAGAAGTCAAGACACTGTAAAACAAATCCAAAAGAATGAAAAATTAGAAAACAATGTGAAATATCTCATTGGAAAAACAACTGACCTGGAAAATAGATCCAGGAGAGAGAATATGAAAATTATTAGACTATCTGAAAGCCATGATCAAAAAAAGAGCCTAGACATCATCCTTCAAGAAATTATCCAGGAAAACTGCCCTGATATTTTAGAACCAGAGGACAAAATAGAAATGGAAAGAATCCAAAGATCTCCTCCTGAAAGGGATCCCCAAAGGAAAACTCCTAGGAATATTGTAGCCAAATTCCAGAGTTCCCAGGTCAAGGAGAAAATATTACAAGCAGCCAGAAAGAAACAATTCAAGTATTGTGGAAACACAATCAGAACAACACAAGATTTAGCAGCTTCTACATTAATACCGCAGGGCATGGAATATAATATTCTGGAGAGCAAAGGAGTTAGGATTACAACCAAGAATCACCTACCCAGCAAAACTGAGTATAATCCTTCAGGGGAAAAAAATGGTCATTCAGTGAAATAGAGGACTTTCAAGCATTCTTAATGACAAGACCAGAGTTGAATAGAAAATTTGATTTTCAAATACAAGACTCGAGTGGAACATGAAGTGGTAAACAGGAAAGAGAAAATCATAAGAGACTTTTAAGGTTGAACTGTTTACATTCCTGCATGGAAAGATGATATTTGTAACTCATGAGACCTTTGTCAGTATTAGGGCAGTTAGAGGGGAAAAATTATATGTATGTATATATAGATATAGATAGATAGATAGTGGGCACAGGGTGAGTTGAAAATGAAGGGGTGATATCTGGAGAATAAAATTAAGGGGTGAGAGAGGAATATACTAAAAGAAGGAGAAAGGGAGAGGTAGAATGGGGTAAATTATCCCACAAAAAAAAACAGAAAAGAAAAGGCTCTTACAGTGGAGGGGAAACAGGGGAAGGTGAGAGGGAATGAGTCAATCTTATTCTCATAGGATTTGATTTAAGGAGGGAATAACATACACATTTAATTGGGTGTGGATATCTGTCTTACCCTACAGAAAAATAGGAGGGGAAGGGGACAAGAGAGTAGGGGAATGCTAGAGAGGAGGGCAGATTGGGAAAGGGAGTAATCAGAAGCAAATACTTCTGAGGAGGGATAGGGTGAAAAGAAAGAATAGAATAAATGGGGGGGCGGGATAGGATTAAGAGAAATAGAGTTAGTTTTTCACAGCATGTCTACTATGGAAGTGTTTTGCATAACTGCACGTATATCACCCATATTTAGTTGCTTGCCTTATCAATCAGGGTGGGTGGGGAGGGAGGAAGGGAGAAAATTTGGAACCCAAAGTTTTAAAAACACATGTTTTAAAAAAAATGTTTTCACATGTCACTGGGAAATAAGAAATACAGAAAGTGGGGTACATCATGCCCTACAGGAAAATTGAAGGGGAAGGGGATAAGAGAAGGGGGGGAGAGATAGAAGGGAAGGCAGACTAGGGGAAGGGGTATTTAGAATGCATGCCATCTTGGGGTGGGGGAGGGGCGAGATAGGGTGAAAATTTGGAACTCAAAATCTTGTGGAAGTAAATGTTGAAAACAAAAAAATAAAGAAAATATATTTCCAAAAAAAAAAGAATAATGCCTCTAACTTTATACCCTACTTGCTGATATTTGATCATGAGTCACACCTACTTATTGACTTATGTTTCAGGGTCTCTGAAGATGGAGAGGTGGCAGATACAGCCAGAAACCATAACAACAACAGCAAAAAACTATTATAACAGCTAAGATTTATATAGCCCTTATTATGTACCAGGGACTGTGCTAAACATGCAATAATTATCCTCACAACACCTCCAAGAGGTAGGTGCAATTATCATCTCCATTTTACAGATGAGGAAACTGAAGCAGACAAAGGTTAAGTGTACATCTCTCCATAGAGACAGAAAATAAAGGAAGCTTACCACCTTGCTACAACTTTAGCTCAAAAATATGCTTAATGAAACACATAATGGTATGATGATTGAGTTTCTTATTAAGTCAAATGAAGTAAATAAAATTATCCAGGACTTACTATACGTCAAGCACTAGGCTAAGTACTGGGGATACAAAGAAAGATCAAAACAGTATCTGCACTCAAGGAGCTCACAATCTAATGGGGAAGACAATATGGAAATAGATTTCTACTTACAACAAATGTCTGAAGCATCAATCAACAGTAATCTTGGAGGAAAGGACTAGGAAAGGCTACTTGCTGAAAATTTGAAGTGAGATCTGAACTGAGACTTGGAGAAAACCAGGGAAACAAAGAGATGGAAATGAGGAGGGAGAGTATTCTAGGCATGGGGACATCCAGTGAAAAGTCCCAGGGTCAGTAGATGAAATGCTTCATTCAAGGAACAAGAAGAAGGCCAGTGGCAATGTATCATAGAGCACATGGAGGGGAGTAAAATGTAAGAAGACTGGAAACATAAGAAGAGAGCATGTTATAAATGACCTTAAAAGTCAAAGTGAGGACTCTTTATTAAATCCTGGAGGTAATAGGTAACCATTGAAGTTTACTAAAATGGTGCCTTAATTTTGCTGAGAAGTCTTTGTGTTTGTGGGACACTCATATTATTAGATTTATGGAAAACTAGTACATACCTAGTTGTGGAGACAACTATGACAATATATTGTAGACTGGACAATTTTTCTATTTACAAAAAAACCCAGGACTGGTGGGAACTCTACAAAGACAATCTACCATAATCACCATTGTACTCTCTGATGAGCCATTTGAGACTGATGAACTCATCTCAGCATATACTAACTGCCTGACATTTGAGCAAAGACTGCATGACCCAGACAGTGGCTCATAAACAGACATTTCAAGTGAAGAAAGTTTTGTATAGTGCACCCTAACAAATGTTTCAAGTAATGGGAAAGGAACTGGACCCAGAAGTAATACCTTTTGTATCTAGTGTCTAAGCCAAATAGACACCACGATTAATAATGTTGCTTGCAAACCTAGCACTTGTTGAACCTCTATAAATTTAGATTTAGACTATAATTTTGAAGAAGTTTGCTCTAGCCTATATTATTAACTGGTACAGCTATAGGGGCCCATAGGTCAGCCAAGATGCAAGATAAAAAGGACCATTAGACCAACAGTGAGGATAGCATGTTCCAAATGAAACTGTTTGGAGGGTTACACAGATGGTTATCCAGATGATAATATCAATATTTACCCATTCGATGAGTACCCTGCAAGTGATTACATAAGTTCATTGATGCAAATGGCTATTACTGAATATTTAATATGGTCCTGTTTTATTATTATTTCTTTTTGTTATGTTTTATATTAGCATCATTCATGTATTGTAGCTACATTTATTTGTTGTCCATGCATAGTTTTGACATTAGCTATGTGTCCATAATATGCTGATGTTATTATCATTTGGATTTGTTTTTCTGTAATGTATATTTTTGGTATATGGACATTCATGTGTTGCCAAGCCACATGCATGTAATATATCTTGTATGTGGTTTAGACCCATAGTCAATGAAGCACACTGTGAAGTGATACTCTGCATTGTAATAACAACAATAGCAATAAGGACAATAAAAATTAGAGTAATAACAATTAGCATTTATGGAAACCACTTTAAGGTTTTACAAGGCACTTTACAAATATTATCTTATTTTATTCTCACAACAGAACAGGGAGGCAAATCTATTGCAAATATTGTCGATGTATATTTGTTGTTGAATGACACTCTGAGGTGAGTACTTGGGACACTGAGCTAATCATCCTTATTATATAAAGTATTGATATATTTCAGTTTAATTTCATAATTTCACAATTTCAGTTGCTGGGGGATGAATTTAGTAAGAGTTTTGAAACTGTCATTCTGAGATTTACAATTGAGTGGACAAAGCATTTCTTCTTTATTCTGAGAGAGACTTGTACTATTGCGATCTTTAAGCTGGAAGGTGGACTTGAGTCATTTCCAAGAATTAAAAAGAAAACACATTATATGAAAAAATGGATAGAGAGGAAGGAACATGGACTTCTTGAACTGAGTGTCTACGGAGATATAACTACAAACATAGTGTCCTCAATTCTGTCTGTGCCTTAACTTGCTGAACTGGAGAGAAGCAACATCATGGAATGAAGAAGTAAAGGAAAGAAAGGATAGCTGTGCTGTGGCAGAGGACAGAGAATTAAAGATGGACCATTGGTTCTCAGAAAATTTCTGGAATTTGAAGCTACCCATTGTGATACCCTCTTTAAGGACTGAAGAAAGTTCCAAAGAGTTCCCCCCCCCAACTTCCCCTTCCTATATCTGTCTAATAAAAGTAACTGTTGTGTTCAATTTTTGTTTCTTTTATCTATTTTCTATATTCTGATTTTGCCTCACACATAAGAAAAGCCAGGATGGATTAAGTAAGGATGACTTGTATTTTATATTTAGTCTGTTCCAAGAAAATAGGAATAAAAGAAACTTGGATTTAGTTGAAAATACAAAAAAAAAAATAAGACAGAAAGTCATGGCTCTCTGAATATTAGTGACTTTCAAAACTAAGGGCTTTAAGCTATTACGATTTATTTATAAGCATTCACCTGAAATGAACTCAACAAAATGGCAGAGATAAGGGATCACAAGAACCTGAGAACCATCTTATTGCTCTAATCTGAAAATGAGCTAATGTAGCAGTGTGTGACTGATTAAATCTCTAGCAGGTAGAGGGACAGGCAGGAAAGGGTTACTGTCTAAGAGGTCACACATTAAACTATCCACTAAGGACAAGGTAATTGAGGACTGGAAGGATTTGCTCTTCTCTTTTCCAGAGGGAAAATGGAACAGAGCCACTCTCAAACCCTTTCTTTATGACTCTTCAAGTTATTAGGGTAATGATAAGATATTTGTTTCATATACACCTATTAACAAGTAAATAATTCATTCCTGTACATTCCTTTTAAAATTAATTAAAATTTCATACCTTTATATTTTTTTTTCGGTGCTTTCATTTCCATTTCAAAATGTCTACTTAGTTCTGACATTTTCACCAAGAATGCCTGGAGCTTCTCTATTTCATGAAAGGTCCATCTCCTCTCCCCTCACACACCATTTCATTATATTTAGTTTTGCTAGATATGTTATTCATACTTTTAAGGTTTTTTTCCCTCTTGATTTAGGGAATATCATATGTCATGCTTTTCTCTTCTTTAATATTGCAATTCTTATATCTTATGTGCATTTCTGATTCCAAATCCAGAGTTCTTTCAACTGTATTATGCAAAAAATGTACAAAGTATCAACTGGAGCATTTGACAAAAATCTTAAAATAAACTTTTAACTATGATCAAAGATTACAAACTCCTCACTAAGGAGAACACATTAAGACAAAGGAAGGAAATAGATGTTTCCCTTGAATTACGGTATTACCAGATAACTTTAACAAGGCCATCCAATTCAAACTAACCAACCAAACAAAAAAGAATCTTCATTATAACGCCTCTCCATGTTGCTTGAACATCTTCAGTGAGGGTGAATTGACTACCTCCTGAAACAGACCATTTATTTTTAAATCATTCTAATTGTTAAAGTTTTCCCCTATATTAAACCTAAATATGCCACTTTGTAACATCTATCCATGGCTTCTTGTTTTTTCCCTCTAGGACCAAAGAGAATAAGTCTAATCCTTTTTTCCGTCTGACAAGCCTCGAAAGTATTTGAAGATAGTTATCATATTGCCTTGAGCCTTCTCTTCTCCAGGCTAAACATCTCCAGTTTCTTTAGTCTATTTTTATATGGTGTATATTTAAGACCCTTCACTAGTCTGGTAGCTTTATCTTGGTGCTCTCCAGGTATTTATGGACTTTCTAAATTGTGGTGCCTATAATTGAAGACAATATTCCACATAAAATCTGAACAGGGTATAGTGGGGAGGAACTATGAATATCTTAAGAGAATAAGTATTTATATAGCTCCATCTATGTACCAGGTGCTGAGCTAAACACTTTTTACAAATATCATCTTATTTAATACAACACAAGATCACATTATCATGGTGGTGGTGGTGGTAGTCGTGATGGTAGTTGTGTTCCATATCACTCTGTTGATTCATATTGAGTTCATAGTTCCTCAGAGCTCCCATGTCACGCTCTCCACACCTCTTTGTCATCTTGTACTTCTTGTACAATTATTCAAGTGTAAGATTTTATATTTTTTTGAATTAAATTTCATCTTATTAGACTCAATCAATTTTTTAGCTATCCAGATATGTTCAGATCTTGACTGCCATTATATTTGTTAATGAGAAGCTGAGTGGTACAGTGGATTTGGAGAAAGGAAGACCTGAGATTGAATTCTGCTGTAAAGACTTATTAGCTGTGGCAAATCAGTTGTGTTCTCCTAGTCTCAGTTTCCTCATCTATAAAATGAGGAATTTATACTAGATGACCTCTAAAGTTTCTTTCAACTCTCAACTGATGAAGCTATAATTCCCTCTTAGCTTTATGCCATCTGTGAATTTGACAAGAATGTCATCTATTCCTTTACTCAGATCATTGATTAAAAATACTAAACAATACAAGACTAAACACAGATTCTTGCGGTATTCTACTAGAGGCCTTCCAAGTGAACATGGAACTATTGAGGGAGTGTTTCATTCTTTATATTTGTATTGCAAGCTTTTAGCCCATAACAGGCAATTAAGAAATACTTCTTGAGAATTACTAATTTGAATTCGGTATTATTAGCCTCTCTTACCGTAAATTTAGTTTTTCTTTCCTTGTTAGTACACACTTTTTGTTTAAACTAAAGCAACATAGATAATGATGGTAACTTAATTACAAACTGTTTTTATTTATTCATTTACTTATTTGTTTATTTGTGTATTTGTTTATATCATGTTATTAAAGTGACCAATATATTTTAAGAATTGATGCAGTTCTATTAAACTGAACACAACCTTAAGACAAAAAAATTACTTCTAGTAAAGTGTTACAATAAGATTTCATCTATCTTCTGAGTTATATTCATTGAAGACTTTTGTACTTCACATAAATTCTGTGGTCTTCCATAGAACTTTTCATATAATTTAAAATTTTTCTCTCTTGATTCTGCTTTCTTTGCTCTGTATCATTCAGTAGAAATCCCCCCATGTTTCTTTATGTACTTCATATTTACCATTTCTTATTGTATAATAATATTCAATTCTATTCCATTTCATAAGGTATTTAGTCATTTTCCTATTTACGCATGCTCAGTTTCTTTCTATATTTTTGCTACCACATCATGTTTTGCTACTAGTATTTTAGAATATGTGGAAACTATCTTTGTGTATTGACCTCTTTGGGGTATATACTCAGTACTCAAATTATTTACTTTATAGATGAGTCCAGAAAGATTATGCATCTTCTGCAAATCCACAGTGTAGCAGATAAAAGAGTTATAATTTGAGCAATTGAGAAGGCAAGCAATTTAATGTAGGTTAAACATGTGTAGTCAGCAAAACATTTCCGTATTAGTCAGGTTGTGAAAGAAAACATAGACTAAAAATAAAACAAAACAAAACATCTCCAGAAAAATAAAGTTTAAAAAGTATGCTTCAATCTTTACTTATACACCATCAGTTCTTTCTCTGAGAATAGATAGCATTTTTCACCCAAAGTCCTCCAGAGCTGTCTTGGATCATTGTATTGCTGAGAATAGCTAAGCCATTTACAGCTGATCATTGTACAATATTGCTATTACTTTGTTCATAGCACATGTCATTTTGCATCACCTTATGTAAGTCTTTCCAGGTTTTTCTGAGAGCATCCTGCTCATCATTTCTTATAGCACAATAGTATTCTATCATAATCACATACCACAACTTGTTGAGCAGTTCCCCAATTTATGGACATCCCTTCAATTTCTAATTCTTTGCAACAAAAAAAGATGTTATAAATACTATAAAATAAAATGCTATAAACAGTTTTATATGTAGAGGTTTTTTTTTTCCTTTTTTTAAAATCTCTTTTTTGGATACTGACCTAGTAGTGGTATTGCTAGTATATGTGGTTTTATACCTCTTTGGGTACACCTCCAAATTGCTCTACAGAATGGTTAAATCATTTGACAACTCTACCGACAGTGCATTAATATCTCATTTTTCCCACATCCCCTACACCATTTGGCATTTCCTTTTTTAGTCCTATTAGCCAATTTAATAGGTAGTACCTCAGAATTGTTTTAATTTTCATTTCTCCAATTACTAGTAAGTTAGAGCATTTTTTCATGTGGTTATAGATAGCTTTGATTACTTCATCTGAAAACTGTTAATATCCTTTAATCATTTATCAATTGGGGAATGGATCTTATTTTTATAAGTTTGACTCAGTTCTCTATATGTTTGAGGAATGAGGCCTCTATCAGAGAAATTTGCTTCAAAACTTTTTTTTCACAGTTACTATTGCTACCTGTATTTCCCTCCATCCTATTTCCCCCTACCCTATTTATACTATTCTCTCTCTATTTTCACCCTGTCCCTCCTCAAAAGTGTTTTACTTTCTGACTATTCCTTCCCTGAATTTGCCCTCACTTGAATTACCCCCTTCTCTTATCCCCTTCCCCTCCTACTTTCCTATTGGGTAAGATAGATTTCTATACCCAATTGAGTGTGTATATTATTCCCTCTTTCGGTCAATTCTGATGAGAATAAGGTTCACTCACTCCCTTTCATCTCCCTCCCTCCCCTCCATTGCAAAAGCTTTTAATTGCCTCTTTTATATGAGATAAGTTACCCCATTCTACCCCTCCCTTTCCCTTTCTCCCAGTATATTCCTCTCTCACCCCTTTACTGTATTTTTTAGATATCATCCCTTTATATTCAACTCATACCCATGCCCTCTATCTACATATACTCCTCATTGACCTAATTAATGAAAAAGTTTTTGTAAGTTACAAGAATCATCTCCCCATGTAGGAATGTAAACAGTTTAACCTCATTAAATCCCTTATGATTCCCCTTTCCTGTTTACCTTTTTATGCTTCTCTTGAATCTTGTATTTGAAAATCAAATTCTCTATTCATCTCTGATCTTTTCATCAAGAATGTTTGAAAGTCCTCTATCTCATTGAATATCTATTTTTCCCCTGAGAGATTATACTCAGTTTTGCTGGGTAGGTGATTCGTGGTTGTAGTCCGAGCTCCTTTGCTCTCTGGAATATCATATTCAAAGCCCTCTGATCATTTAATATAGTAGGTGCTAAATCTTATGTTATCCTGACTATGGCTTCACAATACTTGAATTGTTTCTTTCTGGCTGCTTGCAATATTTTCTCCGAGACCTGGGAACTCTGGATTTTGACTATAATATTCCTTGGAATTTTCATTTTGGGATACCTTTCTGGAAATGATCATTGGATTCTTTCAATTTCTATTTTACCCTCTGCTTCTAGAATATCAGGGCAGTTTTCTTTGATAATTTCTTCAAAAATGTTATCAAGGCTCTTTTTCTGATGATGTCTTTCAGGTAATCCAATAATATTAAAATTATCTCTGAAAGATCTATTTTCTGGGTCAGATGTTTTTTTTTCCAATGAGACATTTCACCTTTTTTTTTATTCTTTTGGTTTTGTCTTATTTTTTCTTGATTTCTCATAAAATCATTAACTTCCATTTGCTCAATTCTAGTTTTTAAGGAATTATTTTCTTCATTGAGCTTTGTACCTCCTTTTCCATTTGGTCAATTCTGCTTTTTAAGGAATTCTTCTCTTCATTGGCATTTTGTAACTCTTTTACCATTTGACCTAGTCTGTTTTTTAAAGTGTTATTTTCTTCATTACTTTTTTTTCTTGTATCTCCTTTACCAAGCTGTTGACTCATTTTTCATGATTTTCTTGCATCAGTCTCATTTCTCTTCCAAATTTTTTTCTCGACTTCTCTCACTTGATTTTCAAAATCCTTTTTGTGCTCTTCCACGGCCTGAGACCAATTCTTATTTTTCTTGGAGGCTTTGGATGCTGGCTTTGACTTTCTTATCTTCTGAGTGTATGTATTAATCTTCCTTGTCACCTTACTAACTTTCTATGGTGAGAATTTTTTTTTTGTTAGCTTTTTGTTAAAGTAAGGCTCTTTTTTTACAGGGTGGAAGGTGCACTGTCCCAAGCTTCAGGGGTTTTGTGCCGCTGTTTTCAGAGATACTTCTAGGGACCTGTAAGTTTTCAGTTCTTCCAAAGTGGTATGATGTAAGGAGAGGTGTGTTTACTATTTTCCTGGCCTGTACTCTGCTCTGTGAGTCACCACAAACAATCTTTTCTGCCTTGGATCTGTAAGGAGGCTCCCCAAACCACTGGGTCCACAAGCTCTGGTTAGCTAGTGCTGCTCCTCACCTTGGGACTGCCTCCAGACCCAAGTGCTGGCAGAGCAACAGAGTCCTGCCTCAGTGTGGGCAAAAAGATCCCTGTGATCTCCTTCTGACGAGTTGTCTGTGGGCTGAGAGCTCCTGAAGTAGCAGCAGCTGCTGCTGATTCAGTGGCTGCCAAGGCCTGCTCCTGGTTTGCTGGGACTATGCTGGTACAGCCTGTGCTGGACTATGGTTCCACTCTCACCCAAGTGTGACAGACCTTTATTGCAGACCTTCTAAGTTGTCTTTGGATGCAAAATTATTTCACCCCATCCTTTTGTGTGTTCTGCTGCTCCAGGAATTGTTTTATGGCATTATTTAAAGGTGTCTATGGGGTTTCAGGGAGAGGTCAGGAGAGTCACTGCTTTTTCTCTGCTAACTTGGCTCTACTACCTCCACCAGTGAGACTTTTAATGGAAATGGGAAATCCGTAAATAAGTATGATACTGAAAAATTTTCTGTATTTTAGAAAATTTGGGTGTTTTCTTCCTTGTAGAAGCTATCCCACAAACTTCAAAGTATTAATGAGAAAATTCCCTGGTGAAGAGTATCTTCTATACTGAGGATGCCCTCTTGTAGCTATTTCAAGTTTGGTGGCATAGAGAGATAAGTGGAAGAGAGGGGTGGGGTGGAGAGTGAATTGAGAGGAGATGAGGACATATAGGATTACAAAGTTGGTGACATTAAAAGATATGTGGGGACAAACTTTTCTGAAGACCAAAAATTATCTGCCTGTTCATTTCTTGGTGCCCTTAGCTTCATGCAACCTCAATGTATTATCCTCTCTCAATCCAAACTCCATTGAGATTTAATAGGCATCCTCTACCCCCAGAATCATTCTCATTAGTACCTGTAAGCTCATGGGAGGAGCTAAAATCCTGATGAGAAACAAGGTGCACAGTAAAATTTATCTTCCATTCCCATGCCTCTACAATGGTGTCCTTCATGCCTAGAATGCATTTCCTTCTTATCTATATTCTGTAGACTTCCTTTCTTCAAACACTACCTTCTACATGAAGCCTTTTCTGGTCCCCTAGTTGTTAAAGAACTCATTTCTTAAATTCTATTGTATTTGGATTTAAATTTTTATTCTATATGTACTTGTATGACAGTCATTCTGGAAAGGCTTGGTCTGACTGCTTGACAAGGGACCCTAAATTGCTATGAGTTCCTGGGAGTGGATAAGACAGGAAGCTATTATAGGATCAAAATTAGAGGGTGGAATTTTCCACTACAGTAGCACTTTTAAATTTCTTCTAAGAGGTAGAGAGGGATAGATAGAGAGAGAAAATGAGAGAGAGAGTGAAAGAGAGAAAGAGAGAGGGAATTGAGAGATAGTGATAACAAGAGAAATAGCAGGAGATATAGGATGCTTTTCAGGAGACTGACTCATAGTTATAGAGGATGGAGTCTTCCTTTCACTAACTCTCAGTTTGGTCTATCAAGAGAGTCTAACAGGAATTATAGCTCCTTATAGAAACGGAACAAGGGTAAACTCATTGTTTCTCCCTTTAATTTATTGTTTGATGAAGTAGGCTTCATGGTTCATTACTAAGTTTTTCTCTATGTCAAATATTCCTTACTGGTTATTTGCATATCTTAAACAATAGTTTACTAGATAAAGATAAGACAATTTTAGTTGCATCCTGAATTGATGTTTTTGCTATAGACTAGAGGGTTATGGTGGTCTTGATGGAGAGCCCGTGGAAAATTGATTACACCAAGTCCAAATTTCTGAGAGGCCACTCTCCCAGTTTGGTAATTAACAAAATGCCTAGAGGTTTGTGTCATATTATGAATTTTATTTACAGTCTGTATTTTTCAGTAGCTTAGTCTTAAGAAAAAAGGAAGTCAAGTGGAACCGAGACCTTTGCTCTATGTTAAAACTCTTAGGAACTAACCTCATTTCTCCCTGTAGATGTCATGTTGCACTAGGGACTTCAAAGATTTTGTTCATCTCTACAATGAGAGGGTGGAGGAGGGGTAGAGATTTCAAGAGAAGGTCATGGTTCTGTGGGTACAGAGAGATGTGGTCGGTTTCACCCACTGTCCCAAAAAGGAAAGAGTGTGAAATTTGTTCCTTCTCTAAGCTGTCTTGCATGTGAATTCTGCTAGGATTCAATAATGTATATGTGTGGTCTCTCCCCCAGCTGCCAAAGAATATAAACTTCTTGAGTATAGAGACTGCTTCACTTTTGTGTTTATATTACTACACATTCATATACACAAAAACATACACATCTACTCATTGTTTAATGAATTCTTTATCAAATATTCCACAGTGTGGACTACTTAATAAATTCCATGCATTGTCTCAGAAATTGATCCTAGTGAAACTATCTTGGATAAAATAACTTATTAAAAGTCACAATCTAGGAGAAATAAAGATTATAAAGCACAGTTTTTAGAGTCCTTTGGTGGTGGGCTCAGTGTCATTGTGGTTATTGAAAATATTACATAAGAGAATAACTGAAAATAATAATAAAAAAACAACAACCAGAAAAATAAGTTTTGTTTTTGGAAATGAATACTTTTAGTAGGGCAATCTAAATCTGTCTTTGTGCTCTGCTGTTTTTCTTCAGCATGGGTTGAAAAACTTTAGCAGCATCCTGATATCTTTGTCCATGAGGTCACCAAACATCTGGGCAGTACCTTACACACCTTTACTGATATGTTTTTCTATGCCAATAATCCAGCCCTTGCATAGGTCCCAAGATGCCTAAATAAGCCACTTCTGAAGTGACCCAAAAACTCTTTTAAATGGCAACAACAACAAAAATAATGAACTTCATGCTTGTAACATTTTTATGGCCTCCATAGCACTTTTCTTTACAACCACTCTGCAAAATAGGAAATATTTTTAATTCTATTTCATGGATGAGAAATCTTGGGCTCAGGCCTTTCATCACACAGCTAGCAAATACTGTAGCTAGGATTTACATTCAAGTCTCCCAACTCTAGATTCTGCTCTCTTTCTGTTTTACCAGGGATGCCTAGGCCAACCATCTCTGCTGCACTCCTTTGGATTCTCTACCCCGTCCCAGTAACTTCTTTGAGCTAGAAGATCACTTCAACACTGGAATTCATATCTTGGAAGTACCCACAACTCTTGTATTCCCTTCCTCTGATTGGGTGGTTCCTCCAAGAGCCTGCATTTAAGGAGGGGATCCACACTAAGCATCTCATCATTTCTCACCAGGCCTCACTCCTCCAGCCTTCTCCATCATGACTATGTCAGGTTCACTCTTTCCTGACCTTTAGCTTCCTTTTATGTGTTGTCTTCTCTTGTTTGAATATAAGCTCCCTGAGGGGGCAGGGACTATCTTTCTTTTTGCTTGTATTTGTATCCCTAGAAGCTTGTCATAGTTCCTGGCACATAATAAGTGCTTAATAAATGCTAATTGACCACCTGCACCTTTCAGCAACAACAAACACCAATTTTTTATGAATATGAAGACCTGAATTCAAATCTGGCCTCAGGTATTACTATCTGTGTAACCCTGGGCAAGTGACTTAAACTCTGTTTACCTCAGTTTCCTTATGTGTAAAATGGAGATAATAATAACATCTGCCTCCTAGGGTTCTTGTGAGGATGAAATGAAATAAGTGTAAATTACTTAGCACAGTGCCAGCACATGACAATATATAGATGTCAGCTATTATTACGATTGTTATTAAGAACAAGATGGAGTCATTGAAGAATTATGAATGCAAGGTTTGAAACAGGGTTTCAGGCAAAATGTATAACCAAGCTAATAGCTCCTGATAATAACTAATAGTTATAATAATGAGTTATACATAGTGTAATTTAGCTAATATGGGCTGAATTTTTCCGCAGGTTCATGACCTCCCTTGACCTGTCACTTCTGTATTTCTTTCAGTTAACACAGAAGAAATTTCTTACAATTCTTCAAGATGAAAGCCACAATGTTTTAGGAAATAAATCCATGTCTGCACATTGAAGGTTTGGCATGGAACAAGGACCTACTAGCCAAATAATACCAATACCACTTCGGAGGAAAGATAGATAGATAGATAGATAGATAGATAGATAGATAGATAGATAGATAGATAGAGATAGAGATAAAGATATGCAGGGGGGAAGGAATGTTTCAGAAAGTAAGCAAATGATATCCATGCCCTTTACCCCACTACACACTATATCAATGAAAATAAAACATCCACTGACAATGACAGTATGACAGTGACATCACCAAATCTGAGTTGAAAGTAATCATCTAGTCTAATTGGTACATGAAGAAGAATTCCTTCTGTAGCATACACCACCTTTCAATGAAGGGGAACTTATTATAAATCAAAGCTTTACAATCTACTTTAAGACAGCTTTCATTGTTAAAAAGTGTTTATTTCCCTGAAACCTAAAGACAAAAATTTGCCCATTGTTTTTGGTTCTGTCCTCAAGGCCCAAGTAGAAAATGATCTAATACATCTTCTACATGATTGGTCTTCTAATACTTGAAGATAGTTATTAGGTCCTACATCCCCATATCTTTTCTCTTGAAGACTAAAATGGGAGTTGGTGCGGTACAGTGAGGAAAGTTTTGGATTTGAAGTCATCTGACTTCAGTTAAAATCCCAGATTTGCCACTTATTACATGTTGATCTTTGGCAATTTACTTAACCTCACAAGGTCATACCTTCTTTCACTATAAAATGAAAAGGTTGGACTAAATAACCTCAGAGGAGCTTTCAGATTATAAATCTATCTTCCCCTTGTCCTTTAATGGATTTTCACATTACACATATTCCCTCTTTGGGCAAAGGAGAAAAAGAGAGCACAATGCCATCCCAAGAGAACACAAATGAGTTCTGATTCTCCCTTCAAAAATCGTCATTTGAGAAGTATTATGGTCTCTTCTTTGATATTTATTTATATTAAACAGGTCTCTCTTCCTCCTGTACTCCTCCCACTCCTACCTCCAAATGTGAAGATTTCACCTGCAGCTTTGCACTGGGATTCATACTGATTCAATTCCCTTAAGGCACAATGATGAAATGACTCATAGACTAGCCCAGAATGTCATGAATATGAAGTAAATGGAGAAACATTTTTTGAGCCATTGGATATCCCTACTTATGTACCTCTTGGCCTAGTTTACAACTGGGTTACAGAACATACAACAAACTTAACTAGTAGCTCAACTTACTGAAGATGATGGGGTACCAAATGCTGGGAATATGTTTTTAAACACAAAGAGCTCTTTGTTTAAAACATACCCTAGCCTTTTGGAAAAGAGGCAGGTTGTTGCCTGCAAAATCCCTCCTAAAACCAAGTCTTCTTTAGCAGTTTGGACCCAATACCTCTGGATATCCAGTGTTACCTGTTTGCTCCGGGCACTAAAGTCTTGAGGTTACATGGAACATTTCTGCACTTCTTTCACTTCCTTGCATCAAAATTAGACACACTTTTTTTGATGGAATTCTGTTGTAGTAAGCTGATGCAAGGTTTTAATCTTCAAAATAAAAGGCTAAAAACACTGCTCATTATGGTAGATTCTGCATGACCTTAGGAAAAGTTTGCCAGTTGGCAGGCAGCCCTTAATATAATGATGCTGTTGACCTCAGCTAATGCCTTTCCAAGAATGCAAATGGTCAAAGAGCCCATAAATGTGAAAGGGACTATTCAGTTAAAACATTGTTTTCAATTACCTCACACCTGCTACTGGGCCTGGTAAGGAGGATTAAAAACACAGTGAGATACAGTGGGAGAGATCTTAGGTCAGGGCTAGGGAAACAAGCTATGTTTGTTTATTTTGCAACAACAAAAAAATGACCATTTCCTCCCCTGAAGGGGGGAGGTGATAAGCACTCCTCAGGGCATTTGTTTTGCTCCAGTTAAAATTAATCTTTCTGTCTTCTGTGACAGAGAAAGTATATAGTCTTCATTGTTAATAAAAACTCACCCTTTCCTTATCCAAAAAAAAATTAAAGAAAAGAAAAAGTATGGGTATTTTCAATGGTTGACACCCAGAGGTTGCAAATGGAATGAAAGAAAATGGACACCTGTTGAAAAGACAACAGAGAAAGAAAACAAGGAAATACCCAGTGTGCTTGCTCCCCTCTCCCCTCATTGGTCATTGGTAGCTACGTAGTGCGGCTCATTCCTGAAAACCATTCTCCTTTAACAAACACATACCCATTGAGTGGGCATCTAATTTCTGCTTATATGAGGGGAACTCATTACCTCCAGAAGCACCAAATTCCATGTAAGGATAGCTAGTTTCCTTAAATGAGGTCTAACTTTTTTTTTCCCTTTGCAGCTTTTTCTTATTTTCTGATATTAGGACTGCACAAACTGTGTAATCCTTCTTTTATATGACAGCCCTCTAAGTACTTGAAAACAGTTGTCATATCTTCCTCTCCCCATACCCTACCCTTAGGGTTGTCTTCTCCAGACTTAAACATCCTTAGTTCCTTCAACCAAGCCTCATGGTATGGCATGAAATAGAGCCCTTCAAAATCATAGTGACAGGGGGTGGGGTTCTGGGGTAGGGGTGTGGAAGTGTATCTGGGGTGGAGCCCAGATGGCAGAGTAAAGGCAGGAACTCACTTGAGCTCTCTTCCAAATGCCTCCAAATACCTTTAAAAATAACTCTAAACAAATTCTAGAGCAACAGAACCCACAAAAAGAGAGAGCGAAACAAATGCCCAACCCAAGACAACTTAGAAGGTCAGCAGGAAAGGTCTGTTGCACCAGGGTGAGGCAGGAGCACAGTCAAGCACAGGCAGCACCAGCACAGACCAGGCTTAGCAAATCAGGAGCAGGCCTCTGGGCAACTAAATCACTGGCAGCAGTAGCAGTTTCAAGACCTCTCAGCCCACAGATGCCAAAGACAATTAAAAGGTCAGCAGGAAAGGTCTGTGGCACCTGGACGTTAGTGGAGTACAGTCCAGCACAGGTCATGCCAGCACAGCCCTGGCTCAGCCCCAGCAAACCAGGAGCAGGCCTTGGGAGATACTGAATCACCAGTAGCAGCTGGAGCTCTCAGCCCACAGATGGTAAGGGGGTTGAAAACTCGTCAGAAGGAGATTGCAGGAGTCTTTTTGCTAGCACTGAGGTAGGACTCTGTTGGCTCTGCCAACACTTGGATCTGGGTCACAGTCCTGGGAGGCAGTCCCAGGGTGAGAAGGAGCATTAGCAAACCCGAGCTTGTAGCCACAGTGGAGAGGGGATATTCCTCACAGTTCCAGGGTAGAAAAGAGTGCTTGTGGTCACTCACAGAGCAGAGCACAGACCATGAGCGCAGTAAACACCTCTCTTTCGAAAACCTGAAAACTTACAGAATCCTAGAAATATCTCTGAAAATAGCTGCACCAAACCCCTGAAGCTTTGGATACTGTGCCCTCCATCCTGGAAACAGAGCCCTACTTTAAGAAAGAGTTAAAAGTCAAGTAACAGGATGGGAAAATGAGCAAACAATGGGAAAAACTGACTATTGAAAATTATTGTGATCGCAAGGAAGATTCAAACACACACTTAGAAGAAAACAAAGTCAAAACTTCTATATCTAAAGCCTCCAGAAAAATATGAATTGGTCTTAGGCTATGGAAGAGTTCAAAAAAATTGGAGGATAAATGACACTGACGCAAGAAAATCATAAAAAATGAGTCAACAGCTTGGTAAAGGAGACACAAAGATACTGAGGAAAATAATACCTTAAAAAACATACTAGACCAAACAGTAAAAAAAAAAGGTCCAAAAAAGCCAGTGAGGAGAAGAATACCTTAAAAAGCAAAACTGCCCTAATGGAAAAGCAGGTCTAAAAGTTCACTGAAGAAAATAATTCCTTAAAAATTAGAATTGAACAAATGGAAGCTAATGACTTAATGAAAAATCAAGAAACAATAAAACAAAACCAAAAGAATGGAAAAATAGAAGGCAATGCAAAATATCTCATTGGAAAAACAACTGACCTGGAAAATAGATCCTAGAGAGATAATTTAAAAATTATTGACTACCAGAAAACCATGATTAAAAAAAAAGAACCTAGACATCATCTTTCAAGAAATTATCAAGGAAAACTGCCCAGTTATTCTAGAACCAGAGGTTAAATTAGAAATTGAAAGAATCCATCAATCACCTACTGAAAGAGATCCCAAAATGAAAACTCCAAGGAATATTATACCCATATTCCAGAGCTCCCAGGTCAAGAAGAGAATATTGCAAACAGCCAGAGAGAAACAGTTCAAGTATTGTGGAGCCACAATCAAGATAACATAAGATTTAACAGCTTCTACATTAAAGGATCAGATGTTTTGGAATATAATATTCCAGAGGACAAAGGAATTAGGATTACAACCAAGAATCACCTACCCATCAAAACTGAGCATAACCCTTCAGGGGAAAATAGACATTCATTGAGAAAGAGAACTTTTAATCATTCTTGATGAGAAGTCCAGAGCCAAAAGAAAATTTGACATTCAAATATAAGACTCAAGAGAAGCATAAAAAGGTAAATAGGAAAAAGAAATAATAAAGGACTTAATAAGGTTAAACTGTTTACATTCCTACATGGGAAGATGATACCTGTAACTCATTAGAACTTTTTCATTATCTAGGGCAATGAGAAGGAGTATATAGACACAGGGCACAGATGTGAGTTGAATATGAAGGGATGATATCTAAAAAAATAAAATTTAGGTGGGAGAGAGGAATGTACTGGGAGAAAGAGAAAGGGAGAGGTAGAATGGGGTCACTTATCTCACGTAAAAGAGGCAAGAAAAAACTTTTACAGTGGAGGGGAAGTGGGGGGAGATGAGAGGGAGTGAGTGAACCTTACTCTCATCAGAATTGGTTCACAGAGAGAATAACATACACACTCAATTGGGCATAGAAATCTATCTTATCCTACCAGAAAGTAGGAGAAATGGGGATAAAAGAAAAGGGAATGATAGAAAGAAGGGCAGATTGGGGGGAGGGAGTAGTCAGAAGCAAAACACTTTTGAGGAGGGACAGGGTCAAAGGTGAGGGAGAATAAAATAAATAGGGAAAGGGGAATAGGGTGGAGGGAAATACAGTTAACCATAGTAACTGTGAAAAAAAAAATCAAGCAAGTTTCTCTGATAAAGGCCTCATTTCTTAAGCATACAGAGAACTGAGTCAAATTTATAAAAATAAGAGTCATTCCCCAATTGATAAGTGATCAAAACATATCATCAGTTTTCATATGAAGCAATCAAAGCTATCTATATCTATATGAAAAAATATTGTAACTGACTATTGAGTGGAGAAATGTAAATTAAACAATTCTGATATACTACCTTATACCTATTAGATTGTCAAATAGTACAGAAAAGGTAAATGACAAATTTTGGAGGTAAAAATGAGACATTAATGCACTGTTTGTGGAGTTGTGAACATAGAGCAATTTGTAACTATGCTCAAAGGGCTATAAAACCATGCAAACCCTTTGACCTAGCAATACCACTACGAGGTCTTGTATCCCAAAAGAGAAAAAAAGGAAAAGGACCTATATGTAAAAAAAAAATTCATAGCAGCTCTTTTCCAGGGGCAAAGAATTAGAAATTGAGGGGATGCCTATCAGTTGGCAAATGGTTGAACAAGTTGTGGTATGTGATTATGATGGAATACTATAAGAAATGATGAGCAGGATGCTCTCAGAAAAACCTGGAAAGACTTGCGTGGGCTGATGCAAAGTGAAATGTACCCTGTACAAAGTAGGAGCAATATTATAAGATGATCAACTGTGAATGACTTAGCTATTCTCAGCAATACAATAATCCAAGACAACTCTGAAGGACGTATGATGAAAAATGCTATCCATTCCCAGAGAAAGAACTGATGGCATCTGAATATAGATTGAAGCATCCTTTTTTTTTAACTTTCATTATTATTCTTGAGGGGTTTTTTTATGTATGTTTTCTTTCACAACATGACTATTATGGGAAATGTTTTGCCTGACTACATATGTATAACCTATATTGAATTGCTTGCCTTTTCAATGAGGCGGAGTGGGGAGGGAGGAAGAGAGACAATTTGGAACTCAAAGTTTTGAAAACAAATGTTAAAAATTGTTTTTACATGTAATGAAGGAAATAAATGCTAAATAGATTAAAAAATACAAAAACAAAACAAAAAAAATTATAGTGACCTTCCTTGTTGTTGTTTAGTTGTGTCTGACTCTTTGTGATCCCATTTTGGGGTTTTCTTGGAAAAGATAGTGGAGTGGATTGCCATTTCCTTCTCCAGCTATTTTTTTAATGAGGAAAGTGAGGCAAACAGTGTTAAATGAGTTGCCCAGGGTCACACAGCTAGTAAGTGTCTAAGGCTGGATTTGAACACAGGACTTCCTGACTACAGGCTTGGTACTCCATCTACTGCTTCACCAACTTTTCTTGGGACACTCTATAATTTAATATTTTCTTTCTAAATGGAAGAGAAGATTGCATGTGGAGTCTGATCATGGTAGGATATAGTGGAAACAATGATAAAACTAGCAATATTTGTGTCTAGGGCAGCAGAAACCATGTGTCACTCAATCAAGTATGGTATCACCAAGCTGTCCCTGAGGCCCCATGACTCACAATAGTACCAGGGCCTCATGCATTAAGGAATAAAAATCAAACAGAATATAAATGTTACAAACACTAAAAATTTGTTGAAATTCAGTCATTTCAGTCATATCCAGCTCTTTGTGACCCCATCTGGGGTTTTCTTGGTAAAAGATACTGGAATGGGTTGCCATTTCCTTCTCTAGCTCATTTTACAGATGTGGAAACTGAGGCAAACAGGGATTTCAACCTAGTTTTAGCTCTAAAAGGTACTATTATCTTCTTGTATTTGTATGCTATGTCTCTCTTCATGAAGGCTAAGATCATGTTATCTTTTATAAATCATAGGATTTAATGTTAGAAGGAAACTTAAAGAACACCTTTATTCCAACCTATTCATTTCACAGAGAAGGAAACTGAGGTTTAGGGAGGTCTTACAGCTTATAAATGTCAGAGCTAGGAACAGAACTCAAGTCCTCTGTTTTTGAAACTAGTGTCATTATTCTGTGAGCTTTTTTTTTTCTAAGTAGGAACTATTTTCTCCCTTTTTCTTTGTATTCTCAGCATTTAGCACCAAGTAGGTGCTTAATAAATGCTCGTTGACTTGAATTCTATTAGATCTCAATATATTAATTCTTATACAGCTATAAAGAAGGACAGAACAGACTAAGCTTTCTAGACTTTCCCACTGAATCATAGTTTTTTGTATAATATCAGTGGAGATGTCATGAACAAAAATTTTGCCTATGATATTTTGTCATATAAAAATTAAATATGAAATTATATATGTTTAAAATTACTCAGTATATGTGGTAATTTTGTGTGTACTTTCTAATCTATTTTGCCCCCAAATTTCCTGTTACCACCTTTGTCTCAGGAGTATTCCAAATTCATGTACACACACACACACACACACACACACACGCACACACACACATTTGTTCTGTCATTGTATTTTGAGTTCTAAAGTTTTCTGTGATCAAAGCAGTTTGGAAAACACTGCTTTAGTCTGTGGGTATGAGAAATGACACATTTCTGTCCATTAAGAAGAGGACAATAACAGAAAAGAGTCAAATATTTAGGTCTGGATCTTCAGCATTTGAAAAAGGAAGAAATCCAGATTCATTTCACCAGCAAACATGTGCAATAGTGTGACCTTGGTACTTCTGCAAAAGGATGTCTCCTTTAAGGTGAGTAGGGGAAGGAGATAGCAAACAGTGTACTGAATAAATAAAAATTTGGCTCTGAAAAAGCCATTTTCTCTTAATGATTCCACCTCTCTTATGACTAATAGGGAAGCCAGATTAGCCTCCTTCCCTGAAAAGAGGCTGGATAACAAGATTGAAATCCTGTTTCTTCAAAAGCAAACTGGACCCCCCTTTAGGATCACACCAGGGCAGAATGAGACTGCTAACTACTTATGATGAAAAAAAAAATTGTATTTGCCCTTGGGGGCAATTCAAGCAAAGCCTGGATGAGCACTTGTCAGATATGTTACAGAGGAATTCTCGGTCATATATGGATGGAACTAGTAGGCCTCTGAGGGACTTTTGGTCTCTGGTATTTTGTGATTTCTATGGTTCTATCCTCTATCCTTGAAAACTCTTGAACTTGAAAAAGAACAATTTGAGATGTGCACTAAGTGCTATGAGCAGGTAAATTAACTTTATCCAACTGCAAAAACCCTGTTCAATTCCTTGAAGTTGTCCCTAACTGAAAAGTTTTAATTGGGCTCAAAAAAAAAGTCAATGTCTGTTATTTTCTGATAGGTAATTAAAGCAACACTTAAATGCTGTGGTTGAGTATCTCTGTCCTTCTAAAAGCAGAAAGGAGACAATTTCATGGTGTTATAATTCATTGTTGTCAACATTTTCCCAGGAACTTTAGCTGATCCTCCTTAGAAAAATTTACATTCATGGAGATAACATTGTCAGTACCTGATTTCATCTAATGAACACTTATAAAGCTTAGCACTTTGGAGAGCAAATACTTCACTTTATTTTCTCACATTATTTGACATACTATAATTACATGTGTGGATATTTGTTTCAGATTGAAACATTTAAAGCATTTTCTATGCTTTAAAAAAATATTCAAGCTTGAATTAATTACCCTTTATTATTTATACCCTGGAAAGTACCTAATAGTTATGCAGGTGATTTCCTTTTCTATTAGCCTTGATAAAGTTTGTGATGTATTACCAATTGCTTTGGATAACGTGAATTTAATTTTTCTTCATATTCTAAGATGTTCAGCCTATGATGAGCGTGTGTGTATGAGTTGTGTGTGTGTTTGACAAGAGCAAGACCAATGAACTAGATTGTCCCTCAAAAACTTTATTCAAAAATAACTAACCAGTTCTGAATGCTATAAACTGAGTTTGCTTTTCAGCCATCATATGTTTCCAAACAGTCTATTATGATGCCATTTTGTTTTAATTGGCCATGTTGTGAGCATTTTAAGTGATTCTTTAGCTCTACCTACTCTGGTTAGTTAAATAAATAGTGGTGCAGTAGATAGAGTGTCAGGCCTGTAGTCAAGAAAACTCATCTTCCTGGGTTCAAATCTGGTTTTATACACTTAATTACCTGAGTGACCCTGCTCAAGTCACTTAACCCTGTTTGCCTCAGTTCCTCATCTGTATAATGAGCTGGAGAAGGAAATGGCAAACCACTCCAGAATCTTTGCTAAGAAAATCCCAAATGGGGTCATAAATAGTCGGACATGATTGAAACAAATGAACAACAACAACAACAACAACACCAACAACAAAAACCTCATGGTTAGATTATCATTACTAAATACACTGCATACAGAGGAATATAGTAGAATATGAGGGAAAGTATTCAATTAATGAACCAAATGGTTCTCTAAATTCATAAAGTCCTATTCTCATACTTCTTTGTGAAGTAGATTCTCTTTTTTATTCCTGCCTTCAAGGAGTATATATTCTGCTGGAGTAAAATAACATATTCACAAATAAAAATTACACACACACACACACACATACATATACATGTGTGTGTATATATATACATATATATAATATATGTATATATATAATTATATATATATATATAATAAAGTTGTCCTTATTCCAGCTCTCATTTTCACTGGCAAGTCAGGTCTCCAGAGCAAAACTATATCTTCCCCTTAGTGTTCTAGGGGTACTCTTTTGAAAGTGGGACTCTTCTTTCTAGTGCTATCAGCTTGAGCTCCCTTTCCAGTGTGTTCTCCCCAATATCAATCACCAGTTAGCTCTTCAATATTATTTAAACAGTACCAATTAATGTCTCCTTAATATTATCATTACCTTTAATGCCCCCAGTATCATTTAAACAATTAATATCAATTAGATTTTTTTTTTTACAAAAGGATATTTATGTAGAAGATGTATCAAGAATCCAAGTACAAACACATATCTCCTGACCAGGATGTATATTCTTCCTTTTACTAACTCAGGTTTGGGGAGAGAAACTCAAAATCAAAGCAGTTTTTATGAAGTTTCCACCCCACCAAATTCATATGAAGTGGATTTTCAAAAGTTCTGTTGGCTCTGTCACATAGGAAAGGTCTTCAGCTATGGTCCTGGCAGCAGACTGTGTCTGGTTTCCGAGAAATAGCCTAGCTAAATACAGAGCAGCACACTGGCCAGTTGGTGCTGAATTCTTTGACCTTATAAACCTATGAAACAAAGAAAACTGTAAAATGGGTTTTAATCTTATGTGGATGCTTTCTGCTTCTATAGTGACAGTGGGAGTTTGGACAGGTAGACTGCAAAGGTTGATAAGAACCACATGGACTTCAGGCCATCTACAACATCAGTTTAGCTGCTGGATTCTACATGTGAGATGCTTATCTAATGATTAGTGAGTTGAAATGCTAGGAAAGGAGCTGAATCACATCTAACTTAACATTCTTTTTATAATTAAGTCAAGAAGATCAAAGAAAGTTGCTGTTAAATAAAAGATGGTTCCTAGGTTCTTCTTGGAGATGCAAGCAAAAGAGTTGGTAAAGTGAAATTTATTATTTATTCAAAGGTAATTGGACTGGGGATAGGGACATTTTCATAAAGGACTTAATAAGACATTATGAATTAAATCAACATAATTTTGTGCTTGGAAATTTTAATTCAAAGGTGAAAATAAAGGAAAATGATAAGTAATATATTGGAAAATGTAATTAAAAAATAAGAAAAAAAGAGGGGGCAATGGCTTGTGCACTATACAGAAGCATCACATTTAAACACACCTTGTATGCTTCCTTTGAGAAAAAAAAACTGGAAGGCACTAGACATATTGAGCAGCACAATACACAAAAAGTGCTATTTTATGATAATAGGCAAAAAATGTCTAGTTTCCAATATGAGTACCATTTCTTGATCAGCTTGTTAAAAACAAAGATCAAAATTTATGCCAAACTGGAGAAAAGAATAAAAATGAGAAGATATGGCATGCAATAAAACCAACTGACTTCTTTAAACAAATTGGTGTTGTCAAAAATGGGAAATAGATGAAAGACCAGATTATAATCATAGAGTGTCACTATTTCCTACTCAAGTCTAACCAATGTAAATCAATCATCCCTAGGAGAAACTAGAAATTTCAATTGCTATCAAATGCTAAATATCTTTACCCAGCAAAGAAATGTGGCAGCCAAATGCAGCAGCACTTTAAAATATATAAATATATGTAAAATCTTAATGAGAAGCATAAGGAAAGATTATGAGTAATATGACCTTTTAAAAACAGTGAGAATTAATGGAGGGGAAAACAAGTTTACAAAATGCTTGGCAATATACCCAATTAAACCAGGTCATCCTAAAGACTTCTATGGATAGCAATATGCTTTCAGTGAAGGGGCAGGTAACACAGTGGCTACAAAGCTTCCTAAGAGTCAAGGAAATGGGGGTTTAAGGGCTTTTTTCTGATGCATGATGATAGACCCTGGGCATACCTCCAAGTTAATGGGTGACTGTAAGAATCTAAGTAGAAGAAAATTTCCAATCTGCATTGGTAGAGAGAGTTTTCTTACTGTGTTTCCTTCATTAATCAGAGCTCTAAACAAACAAAATTTCTTCTAATGATGCTGTAAGACTGTAAATACCACAATCTTCATGGAATTAAAAGTTTGATCACCCAAAGGACATTGTAGAGAAGGGTATGAGAGACACAAGTAGGCTACAACATGTTGCTATTACATTACATTGTCCTAATTCAAGCATGTTAAATAATGGTTCAGACCTTTGACTTCATGTGTGTTCATGTGAGAACATGTATGTATGTGCATGCACAAGCATGTGCATAACATTGGAAGTGGAACTAGCCTCCACCAATGCAGAGAAGCAATTCTTCTCTAACATGGTCTTTGAGAGTTGTCTGGGTAAAGAAAGGTTGAATGAGTCCAAACCACATCATGAAACTAAGCCTTGAAAATTCCAAGGATAGTTCTCTATCTACTAGACTCTGCTATATCCCTTGGTAATAGTGTTTTCCTTTTCTGTAGAATTTAGGAATTAATATTTAATTCTCAGATTCATTTTGTTAGTTTTTTGTCAATAACCAATAATTTGTCAATGAGTAAGTAATTCCAAATCCAGGGTACTAAAAAGCAAACAAATAAACACAAAAAAAACAAAAAATGAAGAGAGAAAGTAGGAATGGAAAATTATTTGTTTTTTTGTTTTTCCTTGTGTCTACAAAACTTTGTTCAGAATTGCAAACAGTAGACACCTGACAAATGTTTGCAGAATTGTGAAGAATTATTGGTTGAATTATTAAATAAGATAAATGCAGAAGAGAAGTAGTTATTATGTAGGGGATGTAAACCTGATATTAAAGGAATAAACTCATTTAAGTAAATGACCATTAAAAAAGAAAGCCCATTAAAGGAATGAGTTTTAACTTTGTCTGTGCCTTTAACTCACTGGCTAGCTCCTTACTTAAAAAGTGGAGAAAGCTGTCAATAATAAGCATTTATTGAGACCCTTCAATATACTTGGCATAGAACTAGGTGCTACTGGAGATATAGAAAAGTACGTAGAAAGCTGGACTTGGAATCAGGAAGATCTGAGTTCAAATCCCACCTTAGACATTTACTAGCTGAATGACCTTGATGAAGTCATATATCCTCTTTCAGTCTCAGTTAATAATATCACTTACTTTGAAGCATTGTTGTGAGCATCAAAAGCAATAGTATTAGTAAAGCAATTTGCAAACTGTAAAGATGAATGTTAGCTAGATTATCAGTGGGCAGCTAAGTGACACAATGGATAGAGTGCCAGGCCTGAAGTCAGGAAGACTCAGCTTCTTGAGTTCAAATCAGACACTTACTAGCTGTGTGACTGTGGACAAGTCATTTAACCCTGTTTGTCTTGGTGTCCTTATCTGTAAAATGAGCCAGAGAAGGAAACAGAAATCCACTCTAGTATTTTTGCCAAGAAAATTCCAAATGGTGTTATCAAGAGTCAGACAAAACTGAACAACAACAAAAGATCACCACCACCACCACCATCATCATCACTATCAATGATTTTACAATCTCAATGAGAAAAAAGATAACACAAACCAGATGTAATTAAATTTGTATGTAAGCCACATTGTGTAGAACACCTTAAATGGTTGCAAAGAAAACATATATTATCTCTGTCACTTATTCTCTCCATTATTTATGCTCCTTTTATATAAGTTCTGGGCTTTTATTCTTTGATTCATGGCTCTTATACTTACATAGCATGTGGGAGATATATTCTTGCCCTCATCTGTGGAGTTTTAGATATGAGATGAGGAAACTGAGGCAAACAGGCCTAAGTAACTTGTCTAGGGTCAAGTGCCTGATGTCAGATTTGAACTCAGGTCTTCCTGACTAGCTCCAGCTCTCTCTCCACTGCACCACCTAGCTACCTCAGTTTTGTAAAATGAGTTGGAGAATGAATGGTAAACCACTCCAGTATCTGCAGAGAAAACCCCAAATGTGGTCACAACTGAACAACAACAAAGATATGAGATACATTCAGAAATCCCTAGTAAACTACAGGCAAAATAGTATAACAATAAGACAAGGGTTTAATGAAAGAAAAAGTTAAGAGATTGTGGGGTGTGGCCAAAATATTGAACCTGGTGTGTCCTAGCCTAGGATTCTTGGTTGTGGGTTCATATATTTCTCCAAATTATACTGTATATATGACATCTTCAAGTTAGGAATTTTTTTTTACCTTGGTATCCCTGAAATTTAGCATGGTACTTTGTATATAGCAGTCACTTAAATGCTTGTTGTTGCATCAGATACATAGATATCATATTTATTCATTTTAATACATCAAAGGATCAGTTGTCTGTCATTCAGTATTTTATTAAGCATTTAAAGATTGCAGTATGTGCACATGCATAATATGTATGCATGTATTCTTCTTGCAGTCTTACTCACTTCTCTCTCTCTCTCTCTCTCTCTCTCTCTCTCAATAGAGGCAGATGAAAATTGATAGAGACCAGCATCTCTTATGACACTTTGAGTAGCAATATTTTCAATATTCTTTTGATTATTTTATAGGTCACATGAAGTGTCCCAAAAAGCAATGAATAAATATAGCTAGTTTAAGTCACCCCTTAACATCTGGGAGGATGCTAGTAGATCCATAAGGGGATTGGCAGTCTGGAGACAACTTTGTAAATTCTCTGGAATAGTTCATATACTTTTTATCTGTCCAGGAATTTTCCCTGCTATTATAATAGCATAGATCTCGAAAGGGTAGTAATGAAAGTGGAGAAGAGGTTGAGAAGGACAGGTAGGAAAGTAAGGAGCAGAACTGCTATGGTTGAACACTTTTCAGCTCCACCTTTGGCCTTTTTCCCTTGTCTTCCCAAACACTCCGAGTATGGTGGTAGGGCATTTTTAGAAACAGAAATCCAACACAAAGAAGTTGTACTTGCAGGTGGGTGAGGATTGGACCCTATCTCTTCTTCCCTATATAGATATGCATGTATATTGGCCTTTCAGACTACACTCATGCAACCTTAAGCTTTCCTTCACCAAAGAGCCAATGGGACTCATTATAGTTTGAGTCCAAGTTTGTAGTACTAAAGGGCATATTTTAATGGACAGAGTGTTATGCAAGAGTTCCTGCGCTCAAAAAAAAAGAGTAAAATGTCTATCCATTCATCTGAAAGTTTCATATCAATTAAATAAATGAGCAAAATGGTCTGTAGCTTAGACTTACCTGGAAGACTAGTAGCGCAATATACCATGGGATTGAAAAGTAATATTACTCATTTGGAATCAATGGCTTGTGGATAATTTGGAAAATCTCTTCAAATAGTATATAAACATATAAAGAAAAACATAAAATTAGATCTGAGTCCTTTAAAACCATCATCACTTAATTTTTACCAATTATAGGTTTCAGGGTTATATGTATTTAACTTTGGCAAAGTTATTACACTATGAACTTTATCATACCTGTCCTTGATGATGAAGTTTATCCTGTTCATTTATGGAATTCTGTTCATCAGAAATTAACTCAGGCAATTACTATGGCAATGATTGCTGTTGAATGCAATGTCGTGTCCCCGGTGGGGTACTCATTGCTATCCACAGTTTTATTATAGTGCTACAACTACATTGTTGAGGGGGATTGGATGAAGAAGATAATGAGTGGGAATAAAGATGTTGGATTATTAGATTTCCAGAAATTAATAGGAGAAGAAATGAACTTTTTAAAAAAATTGTCCTAAGCAATAGCAGTTATAGCCTGAAATTTCTTTTTTTGGTCACAGTTATGAAACATGAAGAATTAAAGTTTTTGATGGTTTTCATTATTCATAGCCAGCAAGTCATCTTTTTATAAAATCAGGTGATCTCCAAAGTGGAGGTTTCACTAGCATATTGTTAATGATTATAATTGCATCCTTTGACTTTACTTTTAGCATAGCTTGATGAATCGTTTGGATGGCAGCAGAATTCCCCATGGGCTGGTTGCAATTAGGCATTCCATCATTTGTTTATAGGCTGTGTTTTATCAGAAACAAATTGGGGAATTAGGTTTTCAGCTTGCATTTGTGAACCTGATTTTTATGTTGATAGTTCATGAATATTAGTCATTGAATGACAGATTTTGCTGTATATGTTTGTATTCATTGCACTCTAGGGTGGTTGTTACAACTTGAATATGCCAGCTGTCTTTTGGGACCACTTCATAAAAAGAGAAACATTTTTTCACAGGATATTTTCCCCCTGATAAAATGGAAGTTTAGTGTTATTTTCCTCATTATTTTATGAAAATAAAACCCTTTAAAAACACTTTTTACATGATTTCTTTCACACATTATGCTTAGGACAGATATTTTCAGTATCTAAGAACACAGTGGCTAATTGTACAAGTGCATGATTTAGGATTGCTGAAATATTTCAAAGTGTTTCTTTAAAATTACAGTATAATAGCAAATCTCTAAGGCAAAAATTTAGCAATTAAATTAAATTTAAAAAATTATTTAATTCACTGTTACACTAGGTGCTAGAGATAAAAAAAATAGTTTTGTTTTTTTTAAGTCTGTACTAAAGCATCCATTTTATTGAGACCAGGGGGATACTTCCCCCTCCTACTTTTTGGTATGGACCTATGATTCCTGGGTGCAGGGAACTACTAATGTGGGATGTCTCCTTAGCAAAATAAGCTCATCAGGTCTTCTGAAATGTAGTCTTAGAGATTTACCTGAGGTACTGACAAGTTAAATGACCTCTCCAAGGTGCTATAGTTGGTATATATAAATGTTGTGTGATTTGAACCTGGGTCTTATCAGTTATGCCACAGTAACTATCTAAGCTTACAAATACACAAAGTAAATACAAAGTAATTTAAGAGAAGTAACACTAACTAGGGGACCTGGCAGAGATCTATAAGACCTCCTGTTGGAGGTAGAAATTGAGGTGAGCTTTGAAAGGAGTCAGACATTTCAAGAGGTAGTGATAATGAACCTGTTTCTGACTTGTGGAAGGCAGGTAGTTTATGCAAAGGTGCACAGACAAGAAACTGAATGAATATAAGACCCTAGGGATGAGAAACAAAATACTTTTTTCTGTGATCAGTAAGCTCTAAAGATGCTTTTCATGTTCATATTTGACTTTCACCCTTGTAGATGGGAATGTAGCAGAATGTTCAAAGCTTTGCCCTGAATGAGAAATATAATAGGTTCTAGGAAAGACTTGTATATATGTTTACATACATACATATATACATACATACATACACACATACATATATATATAATACAAAATATCATATCAGTGATTCCAGAAGTAGCCTATAAATCTTAGTTAATCAAAAGGAGGTAGAAACAGCTACAATAATTTCAGTCAAAGTGAGAAATCCTTTCAAAAAATAGGGTGTCTCAGTCAAAATTCCAGCAGATAAAATGATTAAATAAGCTAGATTCCACCTGATGGCTGACAAATCATTAGCTCTTTGAAGAGACAAAGGCTCTCTCTGTTGTAACAGATTAGGGAGAAGTACATCAGTGCTAAATTCATCTGGTTTATGTTTAAGGCTTAAATGTGCAACAGCATATAACCAAGGCTGAATGATGGCCATGGCTGTAACTAGAAAGTGAAAGTTTAATCTTTGGAGCCAAAGGAGGACCTAGGACTTATTCAGACTATAAAGCAAAGTGAACCAGTGTCCATGTGATTAATAGCAGAGCAAGGAAAAGGAGCTCTTTAGCCATGCAACTCAATGATGAAGAGGTACCATTTCATACAGCAAACTATTGCCAAGATAACTGTGAGGGAATGAAGAAGAAACATTTGCTTTTTATGTGTCAGACACCATACACTGATTATTATTCTTTCCTCCAAAAGGAGACTTGGCAAGTGTTATTTAAGCTGAATCTTTAGTACTCCTCTGATGCCTCATCCTGGTGTGGTGGTGTGGTGGTGTGGTGGTGTGGTGGTGTGGTGGTGTG